>NW_024429199.1:9140000-9630000 GCF_017639785.1 Mesocricetus auratus
CTAGGATTAAAGGCATGTACCACACACCTAACCATATAATACTTCATTATAAAAGCCACATTCTACAAACAGATTTATTCTGTACTTGAAAATTTTTATAATACTGTAGAAATGTGTTTGAGAAAGAATATCATTCAGTAATTTGTTTTGAAAATAAGGTTAAACCCTATCTTCCATCACAAAGTCATTCTTCAAGTAATTTTCTAAGTTGAATTTTGCAAATATTTCTATGGGTATGACCAGAAATCATAACTGTCTCAAGTCTTGAGTTTCAAGACTCCCCTACTTGATAATAATCTTCAAAACATAATCTGTGGTGATAATGTTATAACTGTATTACTTTAATTTGTATATTTGAAGAACATATGTCTGGCTCACACTCTAGTGGAAAACTGCATTAGCATTATGTAAACTTTGCTAGCAGCAGGGTATAAAAGTTAGCAGTTGCCTAAATTTTACCTTGAAAGGAATTTATTTGTTTTTCATATTTTCTGTATATCAGTAATTCATAAGAATTTTGCATTTATACTAAAACCCCTTTTGTTTTCTGTCTTACCCATTTTAGGTAATTTTGAATTGTTCTGCATTGCCCTGCCTCTTGCACTTGTTGGGTAGTCCAAAGGAGTCAATTAGAAAGGAAGCCTGCTGGACCATTTCTAACATCACTGCAGGAAACAGAGCTCAGATCCAGGTAAGCGCCTTTCAGAGTTGAGATTACAGTAGGAAGGTCGAAGCCAGATGCCCAGCGTTCAACATGGCCTTTTCTTCTCTAAATAACACCATTTGTGCTTTGTATTCTA
Organism: Mesocricetus auratus; assembly: GCF_017639785.1. Lineage (NCBI taxonomy): Eukaryota > Metazoa > Chordata > Mammalia > Rodentia > Cricetidae > Mesocricetus > Mesocricetus auratus. Next base: position 9,140,801 of record NW_024429199.1, read on the forward strand.
CTGAGGAATAATAATTACATATATAAAAGTATCTGATACAGGAAATTGAGAAATGGATGGTTTCTGCTGAGCACAGTGGCTCACACCTGTAATCCTGGTACTGAAAAGGCTGAAGCAGGAGATTATGATTTTGAGGCCACCTTGTCTGAGAGGAAAAAGTTTTGTTTTGTTTTGCTTTTTTTTTTTTTTGGTTTTTCGAGACAGGGTTTCTCTGTATTGTTTTGGAGGCTGTCCTGGAACTCGCTTTGTAGACCAGGCTGGCCTCGAACTCACAGGCATCCTGTGAGTTCGAGGCCAGCAGTTCGAGGCCAGCCTGGTCTACAAAGCGAGTTCCAGGACAACCTCCAGAGCCACAGAGAAACCCTGTCTCAAAAAACCAAAAAAAAAAAAAAAAAAAAAAAAAAAAAAAAGGCATGCGCCACCAACGCCCGGCGCAGGAAAAAAGATTTTTAAAAAAGGTGTAGTGTCAGATTTAAACTGAGACTGAGGATGATGAGTTTTGCGGCCTGAATGAACTGTATGGAGAGACCCTGTCTGGGAGGGTTCCATAAGTTTTTGATGTTAGGAATCGTCTTTCTGTTGTCTTTCAGTGTTTATTAGGTTCTGTCAAATTTCTTGAGACAAAGAATGCTTACCCATTTGGTTAGTCATGTGCCTACAGTTTATCACCTTTGATGCTTATTTTTATTGACAGTCTCCATTCTTTAAAAAAAAGCTCATTTCTTTTTACAAAAGAAATCAGTTAAAGTTTTGACAGATGACAAACAGAATCTTCCTAAAACCTCTCACATTTTAAGATTTTTAAAATTGTATATGTGCATGTGTGCCGTTTTGAGTTTATGGAAAGCACCAAGTATACAGGTCCTGTGGCAGCCAGGGTGTCAGATTCCCTGGAACTGGAGGTACAGGTCATTGTGCCAACCCAGTCCAGGTCCTCTGCAGAGAGCAAGTGCTCGAAACTGCTGAGCCATCCTCTGCCACACTCACTTTGGAAAGCCTCATTCTTGAAGTGCCCTACGTGTCAGTTCTGAAACTGTATTTGACTAATTGTGTTGGATCATTTTTCTTCTTAGGCTGTCATAGATGCAAGTATTTTCCCTGTTTTGATTGAGGTTCTCCAGAAAGCAGAATTTCGTACCAGAAAAGAAGCAGCATGGGCTATAACTAATGCCACATCAGGAGGCACTCCAGAGCAAATAAGGTGGATTCTGATTCTTTAACATTGTCTTTTAAATATGAGCCAGACACTTTGAAATAAAACATTTTTATTTATTGGCAAAACTAACATTTTATGTCTGTTTGATATATATTAGCATGAAATGACAGCATTTATTGTATCTTTCATTTGATTGCTTTCATTATTTTTATTTAAGTTTTTCCTTGACAGAGATTAGAATTTCAAATGGGAAGAATTTATTGATTTGCAGAATATACTGTCATGAGCATTAGATTTGTTTTAAGCATTAAAATTAATTAACCATTATATAGAAGTAACAAATATGAATATTAACTTGTTTAAAGTAAAGTAAAAATTGCATTTGTTCAGTGATGTTCTCTCCTTATTGGTTGTTGCCTTGCCAGCAGATGGTGTAATACTTCTGTGCACTACTTGTCTTTTTCCTTCAGTACTAGGTTTTATAATCTATGCCTTTTATTATGTATATTGATGACAGCATTCATAGTTGATACGTGACTTTAAGTAAGCGTGACCAAGTCCTGGTCAAGTCCTGGTCCTTCAGTAAAACTTGTGACAGGACCAATTTTGACAGGATCATTTAACCTTTCTAGTCCAGTTTCTTCCTGCTAATGAATTGAGTAACCGTATCAAAAGTGAAATGTATGCACTTAACATGCACAGCACAGTGCATGATGAACATTAGGTTCTCAGCTGGAATAAAGTACTGGTGTCTTTTGTAATTGTCATTTTCTAGTATTGATTCCAGTCTCTGTATCATGTATCTTCAATCTTTTTTACTTCTATAGCAAAGACACACTTTGTACCTCAAATAAGCTTGACTCCTCTACATAATCTTCTTATTCTTATGAATCCCTCCACAAAACTTGAAGTCACTATTTAAGAAATAGCTTCTAATTAATATGTAACTGTTAAAAATGTATAAAATAAGTCAAATTATGATACTATTTTTATGATCCAAAGGATTTTAAATGCACCAAATGTTAGATCATTATCTTGTTTGTTTCTTATATTTTTAGAGACAAATTCACACTGTTGTATGCCTTTTTCAGTGCCATACATTTTTCTTATAAAAGTAGTGCAATACTTGAAAATATATGTTTACATACATATATATGTGTGTAAGTATGTGTGTGTGTGTGTGTGTGTGCATGTGCGTGTATGTATACATTGAGACAGGTCTGGAATTTACTGAATGAGCAGGCTGGCCTTGAACTCAGAGAGATCTATTGGCTTTTGCCTCCTGATTGTTGGGAGTAAAGGTGTATACTTTTATGTCCTTTGGGGGAAATTTTTTTAAATAAGTCATTTGTAACTGTTATGCTAACAGGTATTTTCATTATTCACCTTTCTTTTTGTAAGTTATTTTCATTATTTCCTTGGCCAGGCTTCCAAGTGCTGCACCTCAGTGCACCATTGTCTTTCATTACCATCACAGATATTGTCACCTTCGCATCTGTGTATAGAGATATCATCTGTGTCTGCGGCTTTTCTGTTCTCCCTTATGATTTTAGTTAGTATTTCCTTTATATTGTGTCATAAACATAAGCAGTAATAAAACTTTGTTGTGTCTTTTTTTGTTACTACTGTTATTTTTATCTGTGTTAATCTGGAAGTAATCACATGTACAGGAAGAAAGTGTCTTAATCTCAGATTAGATTCAACATGCATACCTCAACAGTTGTGCTTACCATTGTCAGTTATTGTTCTGGTAGCTAAGTCATTTGGCTATACCAGATATTTTTATAATTTTATACCTATGAGATAATTATTCATTCAAAAATATTTTTGATCAGTTACTTGGAAATTGAGTGCATATCTTCTTTTTTTTAATATGTGGGTATGTGCCACAGTGCAGATGTGGAAGCCAGAGAATGACACTTTAGAATCAGTTTTCTCGTTGTGAGTTCCAAGGGTGAACTCAGGTAACCCTTGCATAGCAAGTGCTAAGTGCCCCTGCCCCTACACACTCCTTTTTCAAAGGAGCTGAAACTTTTGTAAAATACTTCCTGTTGGGAAACTGAGGTAGAGAGCAGTTGCTCCAAGTTACATAACTAATTAAAAATGGAATTAGGATTTAAAAGCATGCAATCTGGTTTCGAAGCCTGTTTTTACCCTTTGTGGTTTGTATGAATTCTTTGTCAAACAAAAGAAAAATCACTTCATTTATATAAGAAGAGCTGAAAGTAGGTAGTAATAGTGCATTAGGAAATTATGGGATATTTCTGTGAGCAGGACTTGTTAATATTTGCCAGGGTAGCTAGCCTGTTTTCTTCTTTATGCATTTCTGAAATATAATGGATGTTTTTAGAGCATTGGCTATGATTGTTGTTGTAAGAAATCTTCTGAAATTTAATTTGTGTGTTCCCTTTCCTTCTCCATTTGTATCTTCCCAATGAATAAACCAGGAGGGAGGGAGGGAAGGAAGGAGAGAACACACTGTCTAGCCTTTAAAAAAGGCAGAACCTGCTATTCCTAACCCTCCTCTACAAAATCATCTAAATGCTGGTCTGTGTGCGCATTTTGTAGTATTTGCAACTCCATTATTGCTAATTGTGTGAAACTGGACACAGGAGAAAAAGGTTTACAGATTGCAATGTAAATAAAAAACTTTCTGAGTTTAAGCCAGGTATGATAACATACTCATATAATCCCAGTATTCAGGAGGCAGAAGCAGTCAAATCTGTGAGTTCAAGGCCAGCCTGGTTAGTTCTAGGCCAGAAAGGGCTATATGGTGAGTCCTTGTCTCAACAAAGGACAACAACAAAAAGAGTGTATAGAAACACTTTTATTATTGGTTATGTAACATTTCATTCTGGTTTTGTGTGTTACAAAATACCGTGTTTAAATCCTCCCTCCCCCATTTCTCTTTAAAATCTCTCTGAAGGTATTTGGTAACCTTAGGCTGCATTAAGCCACTTTGTGACCTTTTGACTGTCATGGACTCCAAAATAGTTCAAGTGGCTTTGAATGGACTCGAAAATATTTTACGTCTTGGAGAACAAGAATCTAAGCAGAATGGAGTGGGAGTCAATCCGTACTGTGCTCTCATTGAAGAAGCATATGGTAAGCAAGCAGTTGAAAGTTTGCAGTTATGGTATTCTTAGTGCTCTGCCCTAAGTGGCATCCTGCCTTCTGCGCCTCCACCCTTCCCCATGCTGTGAGTTTTGTTTTCATTATAAAAACAGTATATTTGTAAAACATTTTTAAATAATCACCCATATCTCATATTGTAGCAATTCGTCTTCATCGCTACTTTTCTTTTTACTATTTAACTTTCCTTATCTACCTTCCTTTTTGTATTTTCCTTTTGTACAAATACTTTGTATTGATTTAAGTAGTGTATGTTGTATATTTCTCCATGATTGAACAGATGTATACTATATTGAATAGATGAGTGGGTATAGTTAAGCATTGTTTTAGCAGTTAAAGCCACATACTTGTAATTGACCATTAGTTTCCAGATTACTTAGTGTTTCATATAAGCCACAGCAGTCATCTTTCTGCTTGTAAATTTGTTTCTTCTATTTATTGGTAACGGTTTTGGGCTTGATTTGGGATTTTTATTTTATTGATACTGACTCTCAACGGTGTAACTGAGACAGGCCTCCACGTCAGTTTCCTGGAAGTTGTGAATAGAAATGTAGACCATCATATCTAGCTAATCCATATGTCCTGATATATTTTCAGGATGCAAATGCTGAGTCATAGGCACAAATTGTTTATCTTTACATTCCTAAGGGCTTTTAATTGACAGCATCATTGACTAGGTATGAAAGTAACTCTATAACTTAGTATTTCCTCTTATTGGCTTGTGTAAAGTGATGTCACTAAGTTGCTTTCATGTTAAATTCTTGATTTATTTTGTATAGAAGGTGCTATTTCTGGGCTAAAGAGATAGCTCAGTGGTTAAGAGCATTGGCTACTCTTTCAGAGGACTGGAGTTCCATTCCTAGCATGCACAGAGCAGCTCCCAACTCTGTGACTCAAGTTCCAGTAGATCTAACTCTCTCACATACATGCAGGCCAAATTCCAGTGCATTTAGAGAAGAATAAGTTATTAAAAAAGAAAGTGCTATTTCCCTTGTGTTAGTGTATTTCCTAATCACAATTGACTATTGAACTTTACTTAGTTCTGTATATAACTTTTTTCATAGTGACTATTCTAACTTGTTATTTTGTGTATGGCCTGGGTACATGGGCTCATGTGCCGTGGCATGTTTGTGGCTGTCAGAGGACAGCTTTATGGATTGAACTCAGATCATCAGGCTCACATACCAGTGTCTTTAATCATTGAGACATCTTAGTAGCCTTGTTTTTATGGTTTATTATAAGGTTTTTCTTGAGGACTTTTAAAAAAGATGTAACACGTGACTCAGTCTCATCTCCTATTTCTTTTTTTTTTTTCATCTCCTGTTTCTTTGAATTTTGCAAAATCATTGTCCTAATTGTGTTTGGGGTGTTCTGTGGTTGTGTACAGAGATGGTGACTGATTTTCTTATTCTTTACCTATAATATCCAAATGACATGTCTTTTTTAAAAATGTTTTTATTATTAGGGTATGTTTGTGAACATGAGTTCCATAGTGCATATGTGAGTGTCAGAAGATAGTTTTGTGGAATCAGTTCTCACCTTCCACTTCCCGGGGCCTGTGGGGTTTTATCATGCTGCCAGGTGTGTATGGCAAGCACCCTTACTTGCTGAGTCATCTGCTTGGCCCAAAGTAATTTGTCTTTGAATGAAAATATTCTAGCATTACTCAGGTCTGTGTAGAATTTTTTTTCCTTGAAAGCAATGAAATGGTATGCTATACATTTCTTTTATCCTTTCAGAATGAAGTCTTTTTCTCAAACTTCATTTATGGGTTGTACTTTTGGGACATTCTGTAGTAGCCAGATAGGGTATTTTGTTGTGAAATGTCATGGATTCAAATATTGTTTGCATGTATTTCATACCAAAACCCTCTGGTTCAATATATTTTAGTTTGTTCGTTTTATTTCTCTTTCTGTTTTTCATTATGTAGCTTAGTTGTTCTGGAAGGGGTCTGTGGAATTAGTTTAAAAACTAGACTTTTATAACTGAAGCACAGATAATTGAACTTCTTGACTTAGTCAGGAACACACAGCTGCCTGCTTGGTGCTTGTAGTCTTCTTCCCTGACTCGTGTTTTTCTTCAGATTGTACTTCCCCTCCCCATTGTTTGTTTGTTATTTAGAAAGACTGGATTTCATTAGCCTGAGCTATCCTGGAACTGTTTGTGTAGTCAAGGATGATCTTGAACTTTTGATCCTATTGCCTATACCTCCCCAGTGTTAGGGTTACAGACAAGTACCACCTGCCTGGTTTTATGCAGTAAGGATGTTTGAATCTAGGGTTTCCCATGCGGTAGTCAAACATTCTTTCCAACTGAGCTACATCCCTAGTGCCCCATATTCGTCATTCTTAAATGAATTAAAAAAAAAATCTCCCAATCTTAGAAGTGATGAGCAAAGTGGTCAAGACCAGGCTGATGAAACCCACAGAAACTACTGACCTGAACAAGGGGGAGCTCATGGACCCCAAACTGATAGCTGGGAAACCAACATAGGACTGAACTAGAACCCCTGAACATGGGTGTCAGTTAGGAGGCCTGGGCAGTCTATGGGGCCTCTGGTAATGGATCAGTATTTATCCCTGGTATACGAATGGACTTTGGGAGCCTATTCCCCATAGAGGAATACTCTCTCAGCCTAGACACACAGGGGATTACCTAGGTCCTGCCCCAAATGATGTGACAGATTTTGATGATTCCCCATGGAAGACCTCACCCCCCCCCCGGGAGCAGAAAGGGGTGGGAAGGGGGCCTGTGGGGGTCTTGGGAGGATGGGAGAGAGAAGGAACTGGGATTGATACGTAAAATAATATTGTTTCTAATTTAAATTTAAAAAATATAAAAAATTGAAATAGAAAAAAAAAACTCCCAATCTTAGTGGAGTGAATGGATGCTATTGATTTGTTATTTCCATATAATATATATTGAAGCTCTAATAGTAATTTGTTTCTTGATTGTGTTATTTCTGTGATAGGCTTGGATAAAATTGAGTTTCTGCAAAGTCATGAGAATCAGGAAATTTATCAAAAGGCTTTTGATCTGATTGAGCACTATTTTGGTGTGGAAGATGATGATCCTAGCATTGTACCTCAGGTGGATGAAAACCAGCAACAGTTTGTATTTCAGCAGCAGGAGGCACCAATGGAAGGATTTCAACTGTAACAGGTGGTGGAGAAAATGATGGACTGAAATGGCTAGCTTTGATATCTCATCCACATTACCAGTATTGGTAGACATGTTTTTATATAATACAGAAAAGAAAAAACTCTGATGCACTTTTAAAAAGCAAAAATGAAACAGAAGTTTCCATGCAGATGCACCCTTACCTTATAGGTTTCTGTTTGTTGTTTTGGTTGTTTATTTTGATGTGGCTATATTTGTCTTTGTTGTTTGTTTTTTTGTATCTATTTGTGAATATACATATGCAATTATTTCATTCAAGCTTGAAAAGGAGGGCTTGGTGTTATATAATGGTTCTGAACTTTTCAAGTATTCTTGAAAACTGCATAATAGCAGTGTTGTGAATATTGATAATTGCATTTTGGCAGGAAGTCTGGCAATGCCCAGCCTTTATTAAATCTACCTCTGTCTTGAAGCAAACATAAAAACAAAAAAGCTTCAGAAGCATGAAATCATATAAGAGCTGAATTAGAATATGATAATCTTTATTACTTTAGATTATAAATCACTGTGCTCTAGGTTATACTTCAAACAATTGCAACAGAAAACTTATAAAGTGTATTTGTAAAACAGAAGAAATAGTATTGATGGTTAAAATGTGGCAGTTATGAAGAGAGAAGCTATTCACGTTGATCACATTATACACCTATAAAACACTTACATATTTGTGCTGTTCATATAAAATACTATTATTATAGTATATTTTATATTTTATCCAGATATGCTGTCCTTTTTGGAATAGTGTTAGATTTCACTCTTCATCTTAAAGAGGATCATGACAGAGGGGTGATCATGAATCTAAAGCAGCCATATACCTGAAACTGTATTTATTCTGAGTTTTCAGAAGGTTTTGAAATGTTTTATTTTCTGTGTAGTTGTGAACTTGAGTACTTGGATGACAAAAGTATCCTGAAGAAATCACCACCTTTTATGTACTAAATTGTGCTAAATGTATTTACTGTTTTGACTAAATGAGCGATATTAATGAAAATTGCTAAGGATTATTTAATATGTCTAAGTCCATATTAGGAATAGTCCCTTTTGGAAATGCACAGCAGGTCATGCTGCAGCTTATTATGAGCTATGTGGTAGATGACTTTGTATCAGATTTCTCAGCCTAATTTGCATTTTAGGAGTTAGCAGCAAAAAGTCTCTTGAAATATGAAAGTCTAAAAGGTTTTGATAGGAAATTTATATTTATTTACATGTGTGTGTGTGTGTGTGTGTGTTATCCCCCATAGAACTGCTTGGTAGAATTTTCTAAGCAGACGTGGTATTGTCCAAGTGTCTTTTGTTTTATAGTTATATGCAGGTTTTGAATATATCCAATTATATACTTAAGAATATTTATGTAAAACCTAATTTACAACTCTTTTAAGATGGGAACTAAAACAATTTTGATATGATTCATAGTCTATTCTGTAAAGGAAGATTTCATTTATGACAGCATTTGTAATGTTTCTGCTGGAAATCAGGCGTGTGACATAAGGAATGTGTATAAAGTAGTACTTTTAAAAAGTAGGACACTTTGTAAACTGTATATCATGAATCTAAGCTTTTGGCAAGACACGTAAACCCTACAACCATGAAATCTCAGTTTAAATGGTTTCCAGAGTGCTGACTGCATCTGCCTGTCCTTTTATACCATTAAGTAGAGGATTGTATCTGTGCCCTTTTTATTATAATGGAAGTTACAGAGTAAGTATAAAAAGTTTTCCTTTTTACATTATGTACATTCAAAGAAACAGGGTAGTGATATAAAGATTACTAAGTTGATAGGTGAATTTATCAGATAAACACTGTTTTATGGTGCCGATGTTTCTAAGATGACAGGGTATTTGATTCTTTGTAATCAGTTAGTTGAACTTGTAGATGCAGCATACTTCAAACCTAGCCAGCTGTGCCTGCTTTGAGGAGCCAGTAGTCACTATAACAAATCCTAAGCCAAGTCTTCCAAAAAGTAGTTCTTATAGAAGAAATTGTGTGTGTGTGTGTGTGTGTGTGTGTGTGTGTGTACGTACATGCATACACATATATGGGAATGAACATACATATATACATACATACAGTTTGCAGACATATAGAATAAATGACCTGTCAAAGGAGGTTTTAGAATATGTCAGTGGAACAAATGTATTTCTAAGCTCAGAACTTGGTCATACTTAATACACATTTAATTTCTTGGATCTCTATCGTGTGTAATTTGATTGGTCCCCTTCAAGTCTAGTTCTTTTTTGTTGAACCAAGAGGAAGAGCTAGCTTTGTGAGTGTGCCATTTTAAAATTCCCCCTAATTTGTTTTCATCATCATAATATTGTCCCTTGTGATGCAACGTAATAAGTTGCTTTTCTAAGATTTACAACACTTATATATGATGGGTACTGTGCCAAATAAAATAAATATGTGATTAATTCAGATACCAAGAAAGATACTTGAAAGAGTCCGTTTAGTTAAATTGGTCCATTTAATTAAATTTACTTGAGCTTGAATTTCTACTGGTTGAACTATGCAATCATGCTTACTTGTTTTATAAATACTTGATGCATTGGCCTAGGTTCTTATTATTTGTTTAGTTGTTTTTGTTGTATGCTTTAATTTAAAAGGTTACTCTAACCTAATTTTTAGTGTACTTAATTTTTAGTGTTATTTATCACTTACTGGTAGCACTGAAAGAGGCTATTTTTTGTTTTACTTTTTGTTTTAAAGTAAATCCGCTGGCACAGAAATAGCTTCTCATTTGGTTCCTGAAACCTGGTGTAGTTAAAGATGGACCCACTGGGTGAAGAACTGCAGAAGAGTTTATTACCTCTGCTTTTGTAGTTTTTCTTCTTATGAAGGAGTATTATGAAAGAGTAAACACAAAAATGTCTGTGGATTTTTGTTAGTGTTCTAAATTCAGCAATCTCCTGGTTGCTTAATTGTGATACTGTGAAATAAAAACTCTTATTCACTTCAGTACATAGCACTACTATTTTCTGAAATGTGACATGCTGTTAGGATCCAATATAGTAGGGCTCTAGAAGGCCATTGTCTCGTGATTGGAAAATGAGATGAGATGAGGGGATTCTCACCTAACTAAACAAACAAACGTTTGAGCATTATGCAATATTATGAAATGTTACACTTTACTAAACACAATAAAATACCGTTTTGCAGTTGCATTTGTATGTGTGCTTATTTTCATTATTATTGCTAAGATTGTGTATTCCCAATGGAATAAAAACAGATGTAATGTTCAGTTAACAGTCTGTCCGTTTTATAGAACAAGAATCTTAAAGAATAGTTAATTCATAACTAGGTAGAAAAAGAGAGGAGAGGGAACCCTCCCAAAAAATAGAACAAGTAGCAGGATGCTAGTTGTAAATGTGTTATCAGTAGTCACAGTCATTTTTAATGAGGTGCAGGTGTGTGAGTGGTGCCGCATAAGCATAGTATCTAGCTATGCTAAATGCTTTTCTGCTGCCAGGAGAAAGCACTGCAATCCAGTCAACTTACAGAAGGAAGACTCACATGTCCAGGGGGATCGGAGCCCTCAACACCAGTCTTTTGAAGCCTCAACGTTCACCCCTAGTGACACACTTCCTCCAGCAAGGCCATAACTCCTATGCTTCCCAAAAAACCACCAACTTGTCACCAAGTATTTAAATGCCAGAATTAGGGTAGATATCTCATTTTAACCACCACAGTAGTGTACATCTCACAAAGACTATTAAAATGGAAACCCTGTCAGGCAAAATGAGCAAATCCCATATTGTAGTTGTTTTGGTTTTAGAAAGTTGCACACTTTTCTCCAGACTGGCTTTATAAATTTTTCTCCCATTGGTAGTATACACAGGCTCTCCTATGCATAGCCTAACCAGCATTTGTTATTTATTAATAGCCATTCTACTAAAGGAAATAGTATTTCATTTCGTTTTGATCTGCATCTCTGAAGTGAAGCCCTTCTAGTATATAGCCCAAAGCAATGAAATCACTAAAGCAAAGAGATAACCACACTCTGAGTTATTGCAGCACTGATTCCTCATAGCAGGGGTGTGAAATGGCCTACACTTAAGTTACACGGACTAAAAAAATGTTAAATTTCGTTTTTGCCAGCTTGTTTAACTTTTGCAAAGCAGTTGTTAGGACAGTCTTTGCTGCTGAGGCATTGCGGGTCTGAGCATCTCCATAGCCTGTGACTTGAGTGCCTGACCCAGGGGAGTTCTAAGGATTGTTTTCGCTTTCTTGTTCATTGAGGTGGTTATTTTGATGGCCTTGAGTAGTAATTACACCGGTTCAACTTAGCAGAAGACAGAAGAAGAACTGCTGCCTTTGTGAAACCATCTATCACCCTTACCTGCCTACCATGCTCTGTTGTGAGCTTTTAACTCAGTATTTCAGGGGTTCCCCGTTGTGCTGGCCAACTTTAAGCTACCCAGGAAGGGAAATGAAGCAGTCATGGGTCCCTTTGATTTTACAAATGACTGCCCACAATATTTACCGTCTGTTCACGTTTTTCTCCGTCGTTTTTTGCACATATGAGTTCTTGCTCCTCCATTCTGGCAGGAAGTGGGAAGTGCACCAGTCTACCATGCTCTCAACAAACCGGAAGGCAGGCTTCTGCCTCACTTGCCATGCTAATGCTTTTTTCTTGCATCTTGTTTTTCTTTCCTCTCATTTATTCTGAGGTAATTTGGTTCCATTGCTGTGTCTGGCTTCATTTATTTGAATTTCTGCCTTTAACTTTTTGGTTTCTGGATTGAGGGGGTTGTTTGGTGGTGTTTTGTTTTTGTTTTTGTTTTTTGTATTTTTTCCTATGCTGCTCTCCCAGGCAATTTTATTAAGACATTCTTTTTTTTTTTTTAATAAGAAAAGCAGTTTGTAAAGCTAAAACAAACCTGTATGATTAAAAAGTAAATGCTAAATGAAGAGCATGTGAGGGCAAGATAAGTATTTTTTAAAAAGTTTGAAGACTATCGACAATCTTTTTCCTTTTCTATTTTTTTATATTTATTTATTTGTGGCAGGGTTTTTCTGTGTAACTAACCCTGGCTGTCCTAGAACTCAATCTGAAGACCATGTTAGCATTGAACTCATAGAGATCCACCTGCCTCTGCTTCCCAAGTGCTGACATTAGAGAATGTACCCCCACCGCCTGACTCCTTTTCTGTTTTTAAAATAGCTTTATAATTACTGTTTTAATACTTCGTCAATGAAATAAATTCTGGAGTAATTCTTAGCTTCAAATCTTTTGCTTAATTGCCAACCAGAAAAAAGTATAACTAAAGGGACTATTCAGGTACCAAATACTAGAGACCTTAGGTTGAAAATTAGTATTTGGGGTTTTTGTTTCTTGTTTAGAGACAAGGCTCACACTGTAGTCAAAGCTTGCTTTGACATCATGGAAATATTACCTTAGTTACCATAGTGCTTAGATTACTTGCATAAGGTACCGTTGATCGGTAAAAGCGGTAAAAGACAGATTGTAGCTATACACTTTGTGCATGAACGTCATAATGTAATGGTAAGAGACCATATATCAACTTCATGTTGTATGATTCCATCAAAAACAAGTAAAATGAATCAACAATGAAACTTAGAACAAGGGTTACCTTTGGGGTGTTCCAAGTTGAGAGAGAGCAGAGTTCTGAGGTTCTGTTGATTATTTTATTTTGGGCAGTGAGCATACCAGTGCTGTAATCCGTGGAGTCTGGATCTGGAAACCCAACTATGGTAGCAAGGTAATGGAGAAAGGACAGGCACACTGCAGAAATGCTAGAGTTTGGGCGCAGTGTGCACACTGATGGAATGTGCTACCACCACCACCACATGCTGTTTATTACATAAGCGCAGAGGGCTCGATTAGCTAGTCTTCATAGGAGGTATCTGTTGGCAGGCTGTCTCAAACTAAACATCCGGGAGGAGGAAGCTGCAATTGCTAGTGTTTGGACACACTGATCAGTCCTCTGTAAACTCTGGCACTTGGATCAGAGGAAGAAGGTTTTCCCAATATCAAGCCCAGCCCATATGAGGAACAGCTTTGCTAATTTCTCATGGGTCCAAGGGCTTTGTCATGGCTGTGTCCATGACAACAATACATTCACTCAGGACTTCAGTACCTTAGGGCTTCCTTCTAAAGGAGACCACCCCAACAGTAGGGGCTTCCTCATGGACCCTGAAGTAGGCAAAAACCACACCCACACGCCTGTTTTCACAGACATCCTCTATTAAGTGGGAAAGAAAAGATAAAGTGGCTGCTTTCTGACTCAGGCAGGAAATAGCAAATGACCTTGCAGCTGAATTTTTAAGAGGGGGATTCTGTGTTAGAATGGACTAAGATGTGCTGATCAAGGAGCTAAGAGACTAGAGAGAAGGGGAGGGGGACAGGGGAAAGGGAAAAAGAGCATTTGTCCCAGAGGGAAAAAGGACTGCCAATGGATAGATAGGAGATAGACGTGGCCCATGGACAAATGTCGGGTTATAGAGGTAAGGGGGAAACCCGTGTGAAGATGAGGTGTTTCATTTTAATAGGGCATGTTGGTTAGGTGAGCCAGAGGGGGCTTCTTATTGCTAGACCTTGATAGTCAGCCTCAGGAGAAGGAAGTAGTCAAGTAAGGGAACAGACCTTGATGACTAGCTTTCGGAATATAATCTAATGGCTTTTAGTATGGCAGAGAACATGGCAGGGAAGGTCAAGGCCTGCCAGAGCCACATTCTGGAGTGGGCTAGTGTCCTTTTACCTTCTGTTTGCTGTGTAAAAACTCTACTAACTTACCTATACTTTTGTGCATTTTTAAAAATGGGTGTTAGTAAATGTTTATTAAAACGATCTTAATGTTTTTGTTACCAAAGTAGAACCATTGCAAACGTTTTATCAATCTTTTATTATTGCTAATAGTAATGGCGTCTGAGAGAATGCTTTGACACTTAGAGCATCATTTAGCCTTAGCCTGTGCAGCCAACGCAGCCTCTTCACGCCACTTGGCTTTCTTTGCCAGATTCCAACTTGTTAAGGATTCATGTCGTTCTACAGCCTAGAAACAAAACACAGCACAATACGACTATTTAGAAAAATTCACATCACTGTTAGATATATGGAAGAGCCTTTGTTTCAGGACAGTCAGGACTACACATAGACACCTGGTCTCAAAAAACAACAACAATTATACACACACACACACACACACACACACACACATACACACACACACACACACATATCCCATATCCATTGGCAGTCGTTTGCCCCTTATCCCATTAAAAGATTTCTAGAAAGCAGAGAATTGCTAGTCTGGCAAGCAATTTTCTGGAATAAGGTAACAATGGTATGGTTTAGATTTCTTTGTTCACGTTGGACTATTCAGCCCAGTGAGCACGGCTCTAAAGTCTCCCCTCTGAGGAGAACATTTTAGGGGTAGGTTAATCCCAATCTTTCAGCATGACATTACTAAGTTAATGACACCTGGTCCTTGCCCAGAGTTAGGGGACTCGGACATCTGAAAACCTGAGAAGTAAAGACCTGAGGGTGTCCTGTCATCTCTAATGGTGTAGCCGCTGGCTAGGTGGGAATGAGAAGGGGTTCAGAGTGAAAAGAAAGATCCCAGAGGGTAGAGGGGGTGAATATGATCACATTGTATACATAAATGAAACTTTAAAAAAATTCCGAGCAGTGAAGTCATATGAGTACTTGCCACCCCAAAAGACAGAGGAGCCTAATATATCCAGAAGGGAGAACACTGAGATCCAGCTATGCAGCCAGCCCTAACCAGTCCAGTCACAGGTGACAACAGAAGCAGAGTGTGTCTAGAGACAGCTGCCAGGTGCAGGCTCTCAGAGCATCTGTCCGGATTGCTGGAGCGGCTGGGGGCGGTGGGGGATGATCCAGAGGGTGAAAGGTAGAGTACAGACGTGAACTAAACTGTTCATCTCTCACTTCTCTTTATAGATATTGGACAGAAAGTGTGCATGGAGGATGCCATACTCAACCCCAACAGTCACTTCTGCACGCTTGTGTCCTAAGTGCGCAGCCGCTACTTAAATGATGATTCAGAGAACAGAGAATGAGCTAGTCTGGCTTACTTTCACACAACAGAGTTCACCTGCAGACTTTAAACTATTCTTTGTTATTTTACAAATAGGGGGGGAAACTTATCTCTTTCTTGATCAATTAGTTTTGGACCCAAATTTTCTTGACCAGATTTGTGTCTATTATGATACACGTATGTGGGTGGAACCCAGATCCAAAGATGAATTTGTTCTTAAAGCATAGTCCATCCCTGAATTCAGAACAAGGTCTGTAACATTTCTTATAACTAGTCTTGTTTCTCTCCCCAACCCTGTAGGGGTAAACTGAACCCTGGGCCTCCAGAAGGCAGGTGATCATTCTGCCTCTGCGCCCCATCCCTGCCCACCACTGCCGGGTATTTATTTCAGGGAGGCACTTACCCTCTTGGCGGATACAATCACAGCAAAGCAGGCGATGATTGTGAGCCCAATCATTATGTAACAAGTTTTCACTCGAGCTTTGTTTCTGGCAACATCTATCATTTCAGGCCTAAATGGAGATGTGCATTTTGTTATATATTTTCAGTATTTGTTGATACTTTACTATTTGTTAATAGTAAGGTAATCCAGCTTTCTCACAAGCATGATAACTAGTGATTTATTACTTGAATAGCCCAAATACTTTCCCAAATGCAAACCACAGTCTTAAAAGACCACCAAATGCTAGGCCATTTCGTCTTTGCAATTTCAAATTAGCACACATTTATTCAGATTCCAGTCTTAAACTAAAGGTAGCCACTATGAAACCAGTGTAATATATTTGGTTTCTAATTGATCAAGATAAAGCTACTAGCAATGTGTTGGACTATGGTTATTTCTTAGCTAGGATAAAAGAACTGAAACTGTTTGGAACAGCTTATATTTAAACCCATTTTCCACACTTCCTTTCAAGAGCCTCTCAGTTTCTTCTTGTCACTTCCTATCTCATTCTCCAACGAGACTAGTTACATGCAAGTGTAGTACAGTTATCTTAGATTTTAGTAATGCTGCTTACATGGCTGCTACAATGGGAAATAAGCCTTCCGTGCTTTTATATTGAAACAAAACTACCAATTTGCAATGGTAATTAAGTGGCAATTTATCAATATGTATAAGTTTTTTGTGTCTTGAAAATATTGAGTGGCTTTCTTATCTAGTATAAAGTTTACATATCTGATTATCTATAATACAGTTACATTTTTTAAAATTCATAATGACATGTTAAATTTATTTTGAAAAGGAAAGTTTTAACTCACGATTTGAAAAACATCACAAAAAACCCACAATAGTCTGTTTTCATTACACTTCAGGCAGAATTAAGCTTAAAATGTCAGCTGCAAACAGGTCAATTAGTGTCCAGGGAGACGTTATTAGATTGTATTTGCTGCTAGCCTTTTTTCCAGATGAAACCTAAAAGATATGATCATTTTAACCTCGTCTAACTGTGATCTGGCATACAAAATTAGTTTAGCAATTAAAAACAAAAGGAACTCATGTTTTCAGCAGTTTGGAGTCTTAAATGTCAAGGAGAGCAAAATTTGTTTATAATATTAGAAAATATCTTTTAAGTTGATTTCAATTTTTTTTAATTTTTTAACTATTGTTCCAAGAGCACGCTTCATTGCTTCACAATGAATTACTTGGTGTGCATTTTTCCAGCACACGTTTTTCCTCTTCCACTCACTTGAAACCATTTATGATGAGACCAGCCATGCTGAAGTAACCTCACTTCCCAGGGCCAGGAAAGCTGGTACCAGATGGCTACTGTCCAGTAGTCAAAAAGCCCTATCCAGCACTCTTTTCTTGCATGGTGCAGAAGGGAAATAACTCCTGACATTGGCCCCTCTCGGTCACGCCCGCCATCACCAACCAGGTTCTAGTTTAGCATAAGTATTTGAATTACTTTTGCCTTAGCAAGGGCAAATTTGGGATGCATTTGCTTTGTTTGGTTCCCAGTCTGTCATTGTGGTATGGTGTGAATAGATTGGGGATGTAGTGTATTATGGGGGTAAGGCGTGTCGTTTGTAGCTGAGATGCCCATTTATGTCCACGGGAAGTCAAGAGTAATAAATGTTTGCGCTGTACTTTTTCTTCCTTCCAGGAAACTCCCCCCACCCCACCTCCACTACCGCCAGTGAGTCTCCTTTTCATCCCGGTTAACCTGATCTAGTAATTCCTCACAGACTTGCTCAGAAATATCTTTCCCACAATCCCCTCACGTTCTTGTTAGCCATCCCAGTACTCCATGCTAAGCCTGCCCAAAGCTCTCCAGGAACCCGTGTCTACAGAGGTTATCAGGAACTCCCTGATACTTCCTGGATTCTCATTCAGCTTCAGCACTCTATAATCCCAGCTTCGCACTGTCTCGTCAAGCACCTTGACATTTACCCACTGTAGGGAGTGTTGTAAACTGCCTATGACTGTGTTAGTGCGTACAACTGTGCAGCACTACCGCTGCCTTACCCCCGTCCAACAAGCGCACTGGTTGGAAGCTGTGTCCCTTTGAGTCTCCCGGCGGGCGAAACCCAGACCAGGGCCCCTTTCACACTTACGGTACTAGGGGCGGAATCTCGTCTATGGATTTGAAACGCCCGGTCCACAGCAGGATTTTCTTGTCGAATTGCGAAGGCTTGTACTGGGCGGGAATCCTGTGAACTTTCTCTGCAACGAAAGCGACAGTGCATCCGTAAGCCTGGCCCCTCCAGCCCGAGGCCCTGGCTCCCCCTCGCAACTCCCTCCCTCCCAGCCTTACCCTACCCTAACCTGGGGGCTCAGAGCCGCTGGGGTTCTGGCTGCTGGAGCTACAGGGGTGGCCCCTGGCCCGGGGACCCCATCCCAGCCAACTGGAGACAGACTGAGGGGCGCGGCGGATGGTGAACTCCAAGCCCCAGCGCAGGACTCTGCCGCGGACCCGGAGCATCCCGCACAACACACTCTCTGGACCCGACAGCTACCGGCTCCAGAAATCTCGGCCCCGCCCCGCCCCGCCCCCGCCCCCGCCCCCGCCCCCGCCCCCGCCCCCGCCCCCGCCCCCGCCCCCGCCCTGGAGGCTGTACTGAAGCTTACTGCACTGTCCCAGCCTCAGCCCTGACACAGGACAGTTCTGGGGGCTCCCTGGGTCCGAGTGAAAATTTCGGGGCGCAGGACCACGAACCCTTGAGACAGCTCACGCGACTCATTTAAAGGGCATTTCTTAGTATTGAGTAGATAGGGGTTTTCATCAGGATTTCAGCCTTGGATCCACTAGAAATAAATCCAAACTTTTTACAGATCTTCAAATGCAGGAAATGTCAAATCTCACCAAGCAAGGGCAGGAACTCTAAACAAATTAAACATCCCTTCCACACCCCGAAGCAGCTGTGTACATGTGGCTGGATTTCCAGATCGTTTTCCTTCTAGCTAAAGTGAAAGCAGGCCTTCTTGGGAATGCCCAGCTCTTCTTAGACTAAGGAACCCACAAGGTCACTTTGTAATCATCCCACTGACTGTAGCAAGAGCATGGCTTAAGCCCCCACAACTGTCTTTGAAGCTGAGACATGTAACGTTAGAGTTGCACAATCGTTTATGCGTTTTGATCTCGTTTGTAAAAACAGAATGTTGGCCTTGACTACTCTAGCCCTGCCATGTACCAGGTATTTCTCAAAACTGGTATAGGGCAGTGATGGTAGGTAGGAGTAGTGAATTTTTAAAATAAATATACAGCAGAAACATACAGTAAGCAAGAGTAGGGTTTGGATCTGAGGCTGGGGGTGCTTGGTATGTTGAGTTCTTATTCTCTAAATAAAGCTTTAGAAGACAGATTTCTTTCCCTTAGCAGTCTCAACCTAGTCCCTGAACCCAGGGCACTTTAGTTTATGAAATTCCTTGTAGAAAAATGTGAGTTCTCTGACATGAAGGATTGGTTATTATGTTCCCAGCATATATGTATATGGGGAAATAAGGACTTAGTAGATACTAACTAGGAATTGAATAATGAGTGGATGAATTCAAGTCTTCAAATAGAAGAGACTTTGTGCTGGTTAGTTTCCATCAATTGACACGAACTAGAGTCCCTTGGGAAGAGGGAACCCCTACTGAAGAATTGCCTTCGTAAGACTTTGCTGTAGGTAAAACTGACTGATTGATGACTGATGCAGGAGGGTCCAGCCCATTGTGAGTAGCACCACCCCTGGGCAGATCTTGGGTGGTGTGAGGCTTCCTGAGCAAGCCATGAAGAGCAAGCTGGTAAGCAGCATTCCTCTGTAGTCTTTGTTTTAGTTTCTGTCTTCAGGCTCCTGCCATGAGTTGCCGTCTTGGATACTGCTGGTGGTAGGCTGGAACCTGTAAGCCAGAAGACCCTTTCTTCTCCAAGCTGCTTTCAGTCATGGTGGTTACTGCAGCAACAGCAAAGCAAACTAGAATAGACTTCGTCCAGGCTAGTTGTAGAAAAAAGACTTCACAATCGAGGTCCCTTCCTATCTTGTATCTGCAGTGCTCGTTGTGTTGTCCAGCACACAGCAGCCGACAGGTAAATATTGATGGAAGCCAACTGGATGAGTCCCTACTTGAGAAAGTGCATTGCCACAGATATCTGATGGTTCCTCCATTACATTACTTGACAATTCTCCCACCATTCAAATGTTTTTCTTTTTACTTTTAATATTTTATTTTCACATCACTGGGGAAGCACCCATAGAGCTAGAGTGAACTATCTCTGAGAAATCGTTCATCATTAATAGTCCACCGGATTAAGCTAGCTAAAAATTCATTTTCCTGGAGTGAACAGACATACAGGGCACAGGGCAAGGGAATAAGAGTTCAAGTCACAAGAGAAGGAATAGCTTGCACTATATTCTCTACCCCTGGCAGGATTAAGCTATAACCTTGGGGCAGAACTTTACATAAATTGCTTACAGCTGCCTAGGAAATGTTTTCCTTAGCTCTATAATTAGAACAATTTTTAAAAAGTAGTTGAATCATTTTAATAGAAGAAAAATGATTATATTCCTTTATTTCTTTTTAGCCAGGACATCATATTTATTCATTAAATAAGTATTTAGTGAGTGTTTTCTATGTGCTGTAGGTTCTGATATCATATTTATTCATTAAACAAGTATCTAGTGAGTGTTTTCTATGTGCTGTAGGTTCTGATATGCCAGCACACAGTAGTTTCAGCTGACCCATTCTGGTTTGGTGTTACTTTTCAACCCAAAGATTCATGTCACTTATTTGAAAAGAGTGTTTTCAGGATTGTGCCTTCAAGATTTGTTTTCCATTAATATAGCTTACATTCCTGTTTTGTACATGTACCGTGATTGCTTCTTAAAACACAGTGTTGTGCCCAGGAATAGATAATAGATTTGGTGTAGGTTAACCTTCCTTCCTTCCTTCCTTCCTTCCTTCCTTCCTTCCTTCCTTCCTCTCTCTCTCTCTCTTTTTTTCTTTCTTTCCTTCCTTCCTTCTTTCTTTTTTTCTTTGTTTCTTCCTTCCTTCCTCCCTCCCTCCCCCCTCTTTCCCTTCCCCCAACTTCCCTCTCTCCTCCTTTCTCTCTTTCTTAATTAAAAACTTCATGGCCTGTCTTAGTCTAAGGCAAAAGATGTTTGCATTTGAGTTAGGCATTGCCCTGGGGAACTGCCAATCTGTTTGGGATAATGTTCCCTTGCCAGGAAATTCTCTGCTCCCAGGGGAAGTGTTAGGAGGACCTTAACTAACTTGTTTTCTGACCTTCTACTAATCTTTCAGTGGGAAAATTTCAAAACGATAATTTCCCTACATAAACATCTCACATGGTCCCCAGTGCTGGGGAAAACTTACCAACTGTACATAGTTCTTGTGAGACCTGCTTACCTATCATTCAACAACAAAATGCGGGGACTTTTTATTTTTATCAGGGAGCATTTTGAAATGATTCTGACATTTAGGACTTTAAGAAGGAGGAAGAGGAGGAGGAGGAAGAGGAGGAGGAGGAGTAAGAAGAGGAGGAGAGGAGGAGGAGGAGAGATCTCAAGGGGACAGCAGAAACTCAGTGATGGTCCTGCAATAACTTCCTAAGTATATGCTTATATAGGAGTTGCTCGAGACCAGAGCACTTCCAGTGCTTGAAGATGTGAAAAGTGTTAATATAATCTGAGTTCTTATAGCCACAACTGAAGACATTGAAACCTTGACCAAAAGCAGCTCTTTTTTTTAATAAAGATTTTATTATTTATTATGTATACAGTGTTCTACCTGCACACCAGAAGAGGGCACCAGACCTATTACAGATGGTTGTGAGCCACCATGTGGTTGCTGGGAATTGAACTCAGGACCTGTGGAAGAGCAGCCAGTGCTCTTAACCACTGAGCCATCTCTCCAGCCCCAAAAGCAGCTCTTAAAACATGCTGCAAACACCTTCCGTGTCGTTCTCTATCCAAACCCTTATCCATAGCCTCCAAAATCAGCCCCCGCCCTACCAGTGTAGCTCACACTGGGCCTTAGCTCCTGATCCTTTTGTTACATTCTCTCACATGCTGATATTACAGCCGTGTAATATAATATAATATAATATCGCCATTTAATTCCCCTTTTCTTGTGTGCACACAGTACAGGAAGGGAGGTGTGGCCAGGTTAAGGGCGTGTCATCCATTCTTAGTGTGCAGGAAGATTAATGCATTCAAAGAGACTCTTCATTTTCCAGGTGAAACAGAGAAATGGCTTCCACCTATTTAAGGTAGTGCCTGAATGGAAAGCCACTTGTGATGTCAGATGTGCTAATATATTTAATTCATTCAGTAAGATAACAAGAAGGAAAATCACCCCTAGTGAAGCTTGGCGTAAGGCTCTGAAGTAGGAAGAACATTACTTTATCCAGTGTTGGCTACTGCTAAGAAGTCAGGCACTGTGAGACTCCTAACTTTAGAAAACCTTTTCTTCTTTTCTAGACATTTGTTTTGAATTTTTCCTTTGATTCTGCCTGATCTAAAATTTCACAATGAGTCATTTTGGTGCACATCACTTATCCAAAGTTCTTAACATTTTCTGGGCTCCATGCTATGGATATTCATTATTTAGAATTGAAAGTAGTAGATAATTTCTTGAAAAGTTTTTCTGATAAGTGCCACCCCAATACTTCTGTGTTTATTCTGAAAGCTGCATTTGGATGTGGTAGTGTCTTCAAACTTTCTTCCCAGTCTTTCCCATTTTTTATTTTATTTACTTTTTTGGAGATTTTTCTCAACTTTATTTTCATCTTTACTTACTACGAATTATCAACTGAGTGTGTACTATGTGACAAAAGTTCCAGACTCTGGATATAGCACCAGTGGGTCGAGTAAAAGAAAACTGTCTGTTCTCTTGAGTGTGTGATCTATTTTATTGAGGCAGATGATATTAAAAAGCGTATGACAAACAGAAAAACCAGTGCAAGAATGAGTCTCGCAGAAATGAGGTCTGTGATAAAATTAGGTCATCTATATGAACACCGTCCTGTAAGGTGATACTGCTTAGTGACATCATGCCATCTCAGTTTGTAGATACATTTTATGATGTTCCTGGTGTGATGAACTTGACCATATGGATGTGCATCAAAACTATGCTTGTCACTAAGTAACAAGTGATGATGCTTAAAAAATTACATGACAAAATTAATAGAAGTAAGGCTGAGGGAGGGTCTAAATACCATCCGGGAGGTAGACTATATTTTGCACGGAGTGATCAAGAGAGGACTCACTGAGCAGATGGCATTTTCAGGGAGATTTAAAGTGAAGGAGTGAGGGAAAGAGAGTGTAGCCACGCAAGGAAGAGTTGTTACAAAGGAGGGAATGCACAGGGGAGTTCCACTGATGGCAAGAAAGCAAGCTATGGCTGCGCTAAGGTGATGATGATGCAAACATATTAAAAATATAACAAAAATAAAGTTAGAAGAGAGACGGGCCATGCATGGCTAGATAATTCTGCACATAGACTCTACAGGTTATTAAACAAAAATCCTAGTGCCAGGTGTAGGACACTTCCTTATGAACTGTTTCCCCGTGAGGCTCCAGAAGCATCTTTGTTGGCCACCTGAACAAACCACTACATACCCTGGATGTAAGATACAGAGAAATGAGGCTGGAGAAGGGCTGGAATCTTCCTTTTTGCTGACTAGGTTTCATAGTATTGGAAGATACTATACAAGGCATCCACACACTCACTCAGCTGTGAACCTTACAAACCATAAACACTAACCTTGTAGGCAAGATTTCCCCTCTGGTGCAGTAGTGGCAGGACTGTTGTGGGGATAACCAACCACTTTCTCATTGAACCAGAGGTCCCTTCCACAGGAGCGGTATGATTGGTATTGCAAACTGCGTCCAAAACACACGGTTAGGGAGATGATAGAACCTAGTGGGGAGGGACTTGCTACAGGTGTTTGGTTAAACTGACATGACACCAAACTGCCTCCAAATTATTTATGTTTTATGCCCACAGAAAAATACTACTTCTCAGTCAGAGAAGCCTCTCCTTCCAAGGGAGCCTTTCATCTTGTGCACAGCTCCTCACCATACAGATAATATATGACAAATGAGTGCACAGCTCTGTAGAAGGTATTTATTCTATTGCCTCTACGGTTCAGAGAACACTGTGGAAGAGGGGTCAGTAAGAGTGTAAGAGCTGGAAGATAAGGAGAAGAGTTCTGAAACGTTGAGGCTATGACACAACCATTGCAATCATGATGTCACAGCTGCTAAGGTGACCTTCATAAGACAGGGCCTGTCAACAGTCAAGTTAGACCCGAGGGGAGCACATGCCCCTAGTCCTCCTTGCTGAACTACTGGACACTGATAGATCCCAGGTCAGGGGAGGTCATTATCTTCAGCTATGCATCCCTGGTGAGCCCACCAATGGATAGTTTCAAATCCGTGGCCTTGGTTAAAGTGTAGGACACAAAATAAACTGTCATGACTATGGGAAAGGGACTTGTAGGGAGGAGAGAGATTCACAGGGTTGAGGGGGAGATACGGAAGATTGGAGGCAAGAGTCATCAGAATACATGTGAGAAACTGTCTCACATTAGGTACATGTGAGAAACTGTCAAAGAACAAATTTAATAATGTAAAAAAAGTAAACTTGAAATATAGGTGACTATAAAATTATAAATACTAAGTAAACCATCAACTCATTGTTATCTTAAGGTTGACTGACTGGTTATTGACAGTGGTGTTCTATCGTGTGTTATTTTCTTTTCTCCTTCAGCCCAATGCAAATTCTAAGGCACGCTTATTTTGCTAATCAAGAAGCCAGCAGAGCGGGTGTTGGTGGTGCATACATTTAATCCCAGCACTCTGGAGGCAGAGACAGAGGCAGGTGGATCTCTGTGAGTTCAAGACCCGCCTGGTCTACAAGAGCTAGTTCCAGGACAGCCTCCAAAGCCACAGAGAAACCCTGTCTCAAAAAACAAAAACAAAAACAAGAATTCAGCAAAAACAACAATCACATTCCTCAGTCCTTCGGCTTGCTTGTGTTTCTTCTTCCTGTCCTCACCACTGAATAATCCAGGAAGAGTGGAATTTGTATCAGGGCGATGGCAAATCCTTTCTGTGCTCAGCCCCCTCCAGTCACCTGTGAAGCCCCTTCAGCATGGTCTGGCCTTAAACAAGCCTGCTTCCCATTAATTGCTTCCTAGGCAAAGACAGGGGTTGACTTTTCCTAGAATGTTATTCGAGTTTCTAAAAGACATGGAAGCCACGGTCATGGGCAGCACAGAGTAACAGAGACTTTGCCTTAGGAAGCCACATTTACATGATGCACACATTTCCAACAGAGATTGGATGAGACTTTACATTTAGATTGAAATTCCTCTTGTTTTTTATAGTGCAAAGATTCTCATGACAACGAACATTGGAACTCGGTTCTGAGTTAGCATGTGGAGTTAAGCAGGGAGTTAAGTTATGATAGGGATAAATACTGTTCATCAAAATTGCCAGTAAGATCTGACACAGTTATAAAAATTCCAAACATTATTGTTGTTTGCACAAGGAGTGAATATTAAAATGTTTGAAATGAATTGACAAGTGGTATTGAATATGTAATGAAGATTCTGCCCATGTGCATTACACTTACATTTGGAAAAAAAGACAGCTTATGAAATTATTTTACCCTGAGGATGCAAAGTAAAATATGGCACACTGTTATCTTGCTGCATGTTAAAATTGTATTTCTTTCTCTAAAACTCTGAAAACAAATTCTTTGCTTCTAATTACATGTTAACACTTCCAATTGTTCATGTAAGTAAATGAATAAAATATTTTATGTCTATGTTTTTACTCACCAGCACTAAATTATGTCTAAGAATAAATATTAGTACTTGTCATGAAATTACAAGTATTCCTTGAGGATCTGCTTGCTAAAAAATAAAAAGTAAAAATATAATTGTCCACTAGGTGGCAGCAATATCCTCAAATTGTTTTACAAACTGACTAGACCATAAGGGAATTCCGGGTATTGAAGAGGAAGACTTCTTCCTGTCCTCAGGTAACTCGCAATCTATATTGTCATGAAATTATTTTACAAATATTCCTTGAGGGTCTGTTTGCTATAATAAAAAGTAAAAATATAATTGCCCACTAGGTGGCAGCAATATCCTCAAATTGTTTTACAAACTGACTGACTCTTAAGGGAATTCGGGTATTGAAGAGGAAGACTTCTTCCTGTCCTCAGGTAACTCACAGTCTATATTCTGAAGTTTATGTACGTACATTTTCCTCTCTTCTTTTGTCAGTTAAAGATTATAAACATAGACTTCTTTCATGTAAGAGGAAAAAGTGAGGCCAAGTTTGAAGTTTGCCTGCTTTTTTCCCCTTTATTATTTTTTTCATTTATTTTACATCCTAACTGCAGTTTCCCCTCCCTGCTCTCCTTCCACCCTCGCTCCGTCTGCCCCCCTCCTCCATCCACTCCTCCTTTTTTTCTGTGCAGAAGAGGCAGGTCTCCCATGGGCGTCAACAAAGCATGGTATGTTAAATTGAGGTAGGACTAAGATCCTCCCTTTGTATTAAGGCTGGGCCAGGCAACCTCGTATGGAGAATAGATTCCCCAACCCAGCTCAAGCGTTAGGGACAGGCCCTGGTCCCGCCGCTAGGAGGCCCACAAACAGATCAAGCGACACAACTGTAATGCATTTGCAGAGGACGGAGATCGGTCCCATGCAGGTTCCCTCGGTGTTGGTGCAGAGTCTGTGAGCTTGTTTGAGTTCACGTTGGTTGCTTCTGTGGGTGACCTTGACGCCACCTCCTCCATCTTCCACTCCAACGCCACCCCTTGCCTGTACAATCAATCCTTCCTCCCTCTCTTCAACAGGAATCCTGGAGCTCTGCCCAGTGCTCGGCTATGGATCCCTGCGTCTATCAGTCACTGGATGAAGGCTCTCTGATGACAATTGGGGTAGTCACCAGTCTGATTACAGGAGATGGCCTGTAGATTCAGGCTAGGCATCCATGATTGCTAGGATTCAAAGCGCACGGAATTAGATCTTAAATCTAAGGTCACTACCCCATCCCCACCACAGGACAAGCTTGCTAACATTCTGCCGACAGCCACTACAATCATGTACTTTTCCTGACATGGGCTTTTGTTGTTTTGTTTTGTCTTTCCCGTGATTTTTCTCAGCTCTAGAAATTGAAATGGGCTTTTACAGCATAGCCTTTCTGATGGGGGATGTCCTCATGTGTAAATGCTTCTCTTATCGGTTGATGGATAAGACACTATTTGGTCAGTTAGGTAGGGATTAGGAGACAGGAGAATTCTGGGAAAGGTAGGCAGAGAGGTGCTGGAAGGAGACACCACGTATTGGAAAAAGGAGTAACAGGTTCAGACACTTCTCTGGGAAGGTCAGAGCTTCCCTCCCCCACACCTCTCAGAGGAAGGGACAAGGAAGATTGGAAGAGCCAGAGGAACTGGAAACCTGTTGCAAGATGTGTCTCTTAGAAACGGCGTGGAAGCTTAACCCACGACGCCTCAATAACATAGGGGCTAAAGAAGGCCTGAGCAGCGACGAGGGACAGGATAGCACAGGAAGGCGAAATCTCATCCCCACTCTAGACAAACCGTAGGCACCAACGACTGCTGAGACGAGAACTGGTTCTCCCTGGGGAGCCGCCTCCTAATTGGTTCCTCAATACCAAGTGGTCAGTCCCAGAATCATAGAAATGAACTCAGCTGCTTGGCTTTCTGTATTTATGCACAGTATACATATCTTACCATAATAAAGAAAAAAGAGCTCTTGAGCTTGAGGGTTTCTCTGTGGCTTTGGAGCCTGTCCTGGAACTAGCTCTTGTAGACCAGGTTGGTCTCGAACTCACAGAGATCCTCCTGCCTCTGCCTCCCGAGTGCTGGCATTAAAGGTGTGTACCACCAACACCCGACTTTATATTTTAATTTTTAAAAACTGCAAAAATTCTAGAATATTCCATAGTGATGTTTTATTGTTATCACTATTATTTAAGCATTTTTTTGATTTTCATTATAATTTCACCAAGTCAGTGCACGGGCAGGCTAAAAGTAGGATTCATTTACATTTTAATTCTTGAACAAAATGTACTCCTTGTAATAAAAATGGAAAGAATAATAAAACATAGCAAATAAAAGTCTACCTGGCACTGCACTGTTTAGAGGAAAGTGTTATTATTGGATGTGTCTTTTTCTATCTATCTACTATCTATCTATTATGGAAGAAATTCTGTTCAGCAGCTTATTCTTTCTTCATTTGATGCTTGACAGGGCCTTTAAATACTTATTCATGTAAACTTTACCTCCTCCTTAAAAAGCTTTTTGAATAGTCTTTCATTGAGAAACTGCAACATAATTTATTGAATTGTAGATACTTACATTCTTCATTTTTCAAAGCTTTCTATTATCGTGAGGACTAATATAAAGAATACCTTGTGAATAGTGAAGAACTTGTTTCGGGGGTCCAAATTTGCAACTGTGGGTTTCTAAGTCAGAAGCTGCCTCAAATGGGCTTAGTAATAGGAGTTGTTCCCACTTGTCCTTCCATGTGTTCCGATGTCGGTGCTCACACACTGACCTCTGAGCACACCTGTCTTGTTGCTCACGTGTGAATGCAATGCAAGACACTCTTTCCTCCTTGTCACGTCTTACTTTGTCCTCCTGGAGAAACAGGTTTGTGACGGGAGCTGAACATGTCACTTGGCTGTCTATAAGATGACTTATTATCTCTCTCTCTTCTTTTTCAGGTTTAAGCAGTGTAGGGCAAGCACGTGGGGGAAAAGTTCTTGTAAAATTCCAGAAATCTTTTGCTCCATTTCACTGTGTGTGAGCTGGCATTCTAGCAGTAGGTCAGTGTGTGTGAATTCATTTCATCCTGTGTGAGCCTAAGCAGGACACTCAACACTGCTGTTCCTTAACTTCCTCCTTAGAGTTACACCCCAAGATTGTTGTGAAAACAAACGCTATAGTGGTGGTGACAGTAATAATATTTTGAAGAGTGATATACAGCTTTCAAAGTTCTTTAATGTGCAGTGTCTTTTAAATTGTTAGACTTATTTTTATTTTTTATAAATGAGCCAAAATTTTTATTTATTCATTCATTTCTTGCACTTGAAGTACTCTTCGATGACATCTTTGGCCTGAATTCCTTGTTATAGTCCTTAACCACTACACAACTCCAAGCAACCGAATCTTGAACACACCCGAGCCTCCGCCTCCGTGCAACTCGGCAGCAGGGGAAAAGCCTCATTTTTAATTTTATGTACATGAATGTACATATCTGGCGTTCATGGAGGCCAGAAGAGGACATCAGACTTTCTAGAACTGGAGTTAGGGGTAACTGTGAGCCACTATGCTGGGGGTGCTGGGGATGCTGGAATGGACCCTGGGCCCTCTACAAGGGCTCTTAACCACTGAGCCCCATAATCTTTATAATAACCTCATATAATAGGCCAGGTACATATTTTTAGTTTTGAAAGTTGCATTTATTTATCTCTCTGTGTTTGTACACTCCATGGTTTGCGTGCTTGTGGGTACCAGAGAACAACTTAAAGGAGTTACTTTTCTCTTTCCATCACATGGGTCTCAGGGAATCAAACTCAGGTCGTCAGGGTTGGCTGCAAGCTCCTTTAGTAGCAGAGCCATCTCATCTGCCCCTAGACAAGCAGCTTCAATGTCAGTGTTTCTCCCTCTCTTTCTTTCTTACTTTATTCCTTTCTTTCTTTCCTCCCTTCCTTTTCATTTTAAATCTGACAGGGCTGTTGAAATTTGGTAGAAAATCAAGGAGAATTTCTTTCAGATGCTAAAGGAGTTATTTAAAAATAATGCCAAAGAAAAGAAATACAAATGTTTTCCTGGCAAGGAACTGTGGAGGACACATTTTTTCCTTCTGACCTATGCAGGATATTTACTTGGAGGAAAAAAGCCGACCTGTGACCAACTCTTCTCCATCATGTTTCTCACCTAGATTCTTTATAACCAGTTTTAGCCATGAGGAAATGGAAGAGTAGTGTGACTTCTAAGTTTATATCTTACATAAATTGTTAGTCTATAGCGATTCAGCCTATCCAGACCTGCTGACAACAGGATAGACTCCCCTCCCCAGCTCTCTATTGTAAACACAGAATGGGGACCTCACACAGACCCACTCTGGGTGACTCAGACACTGGCTTACTCACATCACCTCCAAGCACAGCACATTGTATGTTATAGAAAAACATGAAAAGATTGTTCCAGTGTCTCAGAGCAGTCTTCCTACTTTCTCGACATCCTTGAGTGGTAAATGACAAATGGGATGTGTATGTGTGAGTGAGTGTGTGTGTATTTGTGTGTGTGTATTTGTGTGTTCAAGTGTATGTGTGTATGTGTGCTTGCTTGTGTGTGTGAGTGTGCATGCTTGTGTTTAAGTGTGTGTTTTTGAGTATGTGTGTTTAAGTGTGTGTGAGAGTGTGTGCATTTGTGTGTGTATGTTTGATTTTGGAAGGCTGCTTGAAAGAAAAGGTAGTCCTAACTTTCCCAGAAGCATGAGCTGAGTTCCAAAACTTAGGCTTCTTTCAGCCAGTGACTTACAGGAGAAAAAAAGAAAAAGGTTTTGCATCATCTCTGTTCTCTACAAGCAGAAAGCAAAGATGGTCAAGTCTTTAAGTTCACTGTGGATGGAAAGATTGTTCTCGAGGACTATAGTATTCTCTGTGATGTCAGATGCACACTATTATATGTATTTTTCTTCTAAGGATCAGACACATTTGCTAATTTAACCAATATAGTTCAACATCTTCCCATAAAAGGTGAAATTGTGATCATGTGCAGGACACTGCGTTTCACTGGGGTTACAGAATACCAGAAATGTGAGCAACAATAATACCTGCTTTATAACATGTCAGGTTATGTTTTACTCCAAAATCAGAAACAGGACGCTAAACCTGGTGCAGTTGTACCCCTGCTCTGAAGTCCCTTACGATGGATCTGGAGTTGTAGACTTTAGGTTCAGGGGGACAGTTACATAATTTCATCCATGTTTTTCATGTTCTAAATAGGAAAATGTAATGATTCATATGAAACTCAAGTGAGTTAGAACTCATTGTTTAGCCTCAGACCTTGCAAATCCCAGTTGGGGCAATACTTACCTGTTGCTGGTGGGAGTGCAAACTTGTACAGTGACTATGGACATCGGTGTGGTGGCTCTCCAGGAAGCTGGGAACAGATTTAACTCAAGATCCAGGTGTTTCATGTGGGCATGTGCCCAAAGGAAAAGGATTCTACACAGTACTACAGAGATCCTTGCTCATACATGTTTATTGCTGCTCTGTTCTAATCACCAGAAGCTGGAAACATTCCCAATGTTCATCAGTAGATGAATGAATAATGAAAATGTGGTATGTGTATGCAAAGAAACACCACTCAGCTGTTAAACATCAAAACCATGAAATATACATGTAAATGAAGGAGCTAGAAAAAAATTATCTCTAAAAGGCAAATATGACATTTATTTTCTCATATGTGGTTGTTAGCTTTTAAGCCTTCAAGTGACATGCTACAATCTGTGTAACCACAGAGGTTTGGTATAGAGTAAAGGATTAGGGGACATGGGAGGGTCTCCCAAGGACAGAGAAATAGAATGGGAAGTTATGGAGAGACAGGGACAGGCAGGAATAGGATTAGAGAGAAGGGGAGGGAAGATGAGAGAAAGGGAAAAGAAATGGTGAGGGGCAGCTAACACTGAGGGTTATTTGAGGGGTCATATTGAAACTACTGTAGAAACATCTTAAAAATATACATATATGAATAAAATCTAAACAGAGTCACCAGAGTGGGGGAGAACACACCAACTAGACATTTTTAACCAACAAGCAAAATATCCAGTGGCAGAAATGGGTTACATCTAATTAAGATGTTGGCCAAAGTGACCCCATAGAACCCCCAAAACAACTTGGGCTATTGGTTGCTTTCCACAAAGCAACCACAAAATAAAGCTCCATTGCCGAAGATGAACTTACATATCTCATTGAACACAGAGAAGTCTAACTAGAGTCTTCACTCCCTACTGACTAATGTTTGAGTCCTGGAAGGTACTGTGTATACTACCACAAGAAAAAGGTAACCACCAACCCAGCTACACACCTGTGAACAGAATTTCCTGTACATCCATTTGCCATGCCTGAATACCACCACTGAAGTATAGTTAACTGGGACCTTCCCATGCTGTTAGTTTTTATTGTCAGCTTGTCACAACCTAGAGTCACCTGGGAGCAGAGAATCTCAACTGCAGGATTGCCCTGAACAGATGTGTGTGGGGGCATGTCTATAAGAGACTGTCTTGATTGATGATTGATGGGTGTGTGTGAAGGGAGATCCACCCATTGTGGGTGGTACCATAACGGAAGGTGAACCTGAGCTATAATAATAATAATAAAAATAAAAATAATAGAAATAATAAAAGCCAGCTGAGCCCAGCCAGCGAGCAGTCCAGTAAGCGACTGGGTTTTAAAACTTTGCATCTCTAGTCTCTATTTTACTTTTCTGGGTAGTTTGAGCACTATGCAAGCAGATGCTTTATGCTCTAGCGTTTGGATTTCTTGTAAGGATACTGCAGTGTGAGAGGATAAGTTCAGGAAGCTGTCATCGAATTACTGGGCAGATCAAGATCGTAAGACTACATATGAGAATCTTGATGGCTCATTCTGCATTTACTGAGTTCTGATGTGGGGATGGCTTGTATGAAGCACAAGACACACAGGTGATAATTACACTGGACTTTGCCCTTGAGGGACTTAGAAACCTGAGTTGACTGACTTCTGATTTCCTAACAATAAAAACTGTGTGTGTAATGTGGATTATGCCCCACCCTGAGTTAGTAATAACATATTTTACTGTGTATGTCTCTGTGAACAGGAAAAAGGCATAATTTTATGAGTTATCCTTACTCTGGATCCTAAGTGCACTGAATTCTAGGTCAATTGGCTTTGACTAACCGCAAAGCATCCATTTGATGGATAATGTTGGCTTTACAGGATGATCAGTCAAGAGCTGGAGATGGGGGCACTTTCTTGTGTGTTTTTCTTGCTTTATTTTGTATTAAAAATATTTCGGCATTACCTTTATAACAAAAAGGGAACAAATCCTTTATTTCAAAAAGAGTTTTAAGAACTTATTTATCTTGCACCCACTTGAATCTAAGAACTTCAGCAGTGAAAAGAAAATAATAAAGCAAGGTGGCCATTTTCTTCCTAGCTTGCTTCACATGGTGAAAAGGATATATTTTCAACCTCAAATAATTTCCAACTTCGCTTCTTACTCCACTGGAATAACTTTCCAGAGTTCTGTTACTGGAGTAAAGCTCACACCCTCTATGGAACAATGTTTCTTTTGTAGCTCTGCTGGTGTCTGTTTACTGGGGCTTTTGTTTTGTGTGCTTCCACCCCCTATTTTCATGTCAACAGAGTTCTGAGCCAGTGAAACCACAAACAGCTTCAGCTCACTTCTTAGCACTTTCATGTGCATCAGGATGTCCCTTTAACAATTTTATAAGATCGCATCACCACATTGGTTGTTAAAAATATCTTATTTTATATGTCTACAGGTATTTTCCCTGCGTGTATGCTTGTGCACTATTTGCACACCTGGTACCTGAGGAGACCGGAAGTGGTGTCAGATCCCCTAAAACTAGAGTTAAAGACCATTGAGAACCATCATGTCGGTGCCAGGAATGGCACCCCGGTCCTTTGGAAGAGCAGCCAGTGCTCTTAACCACTGAGCCATCTCTCCAGCCTAGTATTGTCATATTGTTGCTGTGTATGAATATACTCAGACTGAGTTATAAACCACCATCCCCCTATGCACCACATAGTCTTCCTAATTGTAATCAGAACCTATTACATTTTCCTGACTAGGAGGATGCTACTATTGGAACTATTTGAGAAGGATTCATCTGGAATGATGGATTTTATGTTAAGAGGGAAGTCTGGGCAGGGTCTCCCAGCAGCAGAGACATGACATTATAAGAGGTGACTCTGGGGTCTTGAAGTTGGTGATGCTGGTCATGGATGGCATTGAAGGGGTAAGCACAAAGGCTAGAATTCTTCCTCACTGAAAAATGATACAGCTACAGGAATGCAAGCTTCCTGAGAACATAGAAGTTGCTGGCCATTTAGTGTTTTCTATATTTCTCATGTTTAGATTATGATTGGTTATTGTGTAGGCACCCATAAGCTATTAGCTGAATAAATTAAGACAAGCCAAGGGAATGCAATGATGTGTAATAAATGCTATGACAAAGGCAGAATTCATGTTTTATTAAAAGAGGAAATAGTTTCATTATGTCTGGTGGGTTTCGCTGTACCTCAGATAGTCACAGGAAAAGAAAACACAGTGCAGACAGGAGCCTAGGCTTTGCGGCATGAAGCAATATGATGTGGGGCCATCTTTTAACATTTTGCTGCACCTGGAAGAACAGAGTCAAGTTGGTGCTGAACTTGGAGAACCTAGAAATCTGGACAAGTCCTTTGACTTATTACAAGCTTTGGAATATGTACAAAAAGCTCTTTGCACCCCACCCCTTCCTGTGGAAATGGAGCTAGTGTAAATAAACACCAAGTTTATGAAGAGACCTGCTTTGTTGACAGTAAAATATTTGAGATCAAGAGTCAAATCAGTAGCTTTTGCAACAATTTATGAAAGAGGTGATGAAGGACTTGATCAGGGAAATGATGACAGCAGGGACAGATTGTACTGCAGGGTGGTGTGCGTATGGTGTGTGTGTGTGTGTTTATTTTATTTTATTTATGTATAGGTGTGTTTAATTGTTCCTGTGGAGGCCTGGAGCAGGAATTGTAAGCCGCCTAGTGTGGTTTCTGGACACTGAACTCTGGTCCATTATAAGAGCAACAAATTCTTAACTACTGCCCCATCTTTCCAGTCCTAGTTTTGTTTTGTTTGACACAAGGGTTCACATCTGTTTATCTGGCTAAACATTTTTTTGATTTATTTATTTTATGGTATTTTTTAAATGTGTATGGGTGTTTTGCCTGCATGTAGGTATGTGTGCTATGCCTATTGGTCTCAGAGGTCAGAAGCATTAAATTTGGTTGTGAGCCACCATGTGGGTGCTGGATATCAAACCCAGGTACTTTGAAAGAGAAACAAGCTCTTAACCTCTGAGCCAACAATCCAAACCTGTTTAGTCAGCTTTTTAAAGGATAGACAAAATATGACTCTGGCATCTGAGTCCCTGCTATTAGCCTTGACTGAGGTCCACAAAACTCAAAAGTCTCTGTGTGAATGCTTGATGGTTTCCATCATTTCGGGTTCAACATTTTCCCTCCCCCACTTCCTCTTGGATCCCATACCACCTTCCAATAAACTGAACTAGAAACCTTATAACTCAGCCTTCACCAGTGGTTTGAAATAAATGGCTACTTCCTTCCAGTTTGAAGACACATACATAAGCCTCCTTTCCAATTCCTGTTACAGATACTGGTTGCTCTTAACAAGATTATCCCCCATCTTGCATCAGAGTGATCTTTCTGTTGTGCCCAGACTCTGAATCCCCCAAGTCACCAAGAGACCTGATCTGATGCAAAAACAAAGAGTCTTTAGAGTTAACTCGGGTCCTCTGTCCATGTGACACAGCAGGTGGGGCAGGAGGGACCCGGAGCAGCAGTGGGGCAGGGCATATATTGGAGTAGAGCAAGGGGAGTGTCTGGGGTCCACTAGTTCATAGCAACAGTTTCAGGATTGGTTAACCTCCAGGCTTGGGCAACTTGTCCTGAGGTGATTGGTCAGCTGCAGCTGCAGAAAGGTTGCTATGCCTAGAGGCCATCCCAGGGCAGTTGCTACACTCTGCATTCTACTATTATTAGTAGAGCACATCCAGAGCCTGCCAGCTACCTGGAGGGTATCTGGCTTCCTAGAGATTAGGACAAGGTCAGGCAAGGTTGAGGGCTCAGCACATGTTGCTGGGTCAGAGGCCTACATCTTGCTGGGTCCTTTTTGCAACCCATCATGGCTGCCATAGCAGGGGGCTGGGTGAGGGTCTGAGCCCTTCATTTCTAATGAAGAATTTTGAGCCAACTATCACCCAGCCAGACGCTGGGAGAGACACCAAGCAAGATAAAGACAACTCCTTAGCAAGGGGCTCCAGGCCATGGCATTCATTCCTAACCTGACTCCACAAGCTGGAGAGGATTCCCCACAGTGACGGAATGGGTGTAGTGGAGGTAGTCACTGTCCGTGATTGTTACCTTTTTTCCCCAGTTCCTCCTCTCCCCCCTTTTGTGCATTCTTTGATTGCCTAACTAACTCCCCTTCATATTTTTGGGCATTGTATAACATCTTGTCATTTACTTAATCTTCTAAAACCTGCCTTCATCTCCCTAGGTGTGTGACCATGATTACTCTATACTGCCACGGTTCTCTGAAAACATTACAAATGAAGAGTCTTTATAGTGGTTGAAGATATGTGTCTTCCAGTGGAATTTGAGCTCTTGGAGACTAGAAATGATCCATTGTAACTTTTTGTGCCTTTGGATTCAATGTATTATTGAATACATAGTAACTGCCCAAATCTTGTTCAACTTCAGTACACTAGAAGAATCACAGGGTTTGAAAAAGAAATAGGAACCATAGGAGAGAAATGAGTAGCGGGGGTGGAAAAATGCTGATGTGTTATGCTTTGACTTCAAATTGCCTAAGAGGAAGACTGGTCTAGATAAAGGCTGAAGGACATAATAGAAAACAATATTAATACTGAAAGCTTTATTTTATTTATTTTTTATTATAGGTGGCCAAACAGAGTGAGTATTCAAGCAAATGATGGCAAATACACACAGCAAGGACAAGAAACATTTCCTTGGGGATCGTGACATCCCTTAAGAACTCATTCATATACTTGAACTTCTTTTCTGATGCAAAGTTGTAGACACATTTGTAGCATTTTCCCTAACTATGTGAGCAAACACCTGTGCCAGACGATGGTTGCTGTTGCGACAGGCTATAACCTTGTCATTATGGCTTGGATTGGTTATTGCAGTATCATGGTTAGTGGTGTCCAGGGAAACATGACTCAAGGCAAGGTTGTTGGCACTGTGAGATGAATAATTGTAAACCACCTGGAGGAAGGCTGATTTGGTGTTAGTCTTTTGCTTGCAAAGAATAATGTAGCACTTGGGGAAGAATGTACAGCAGAGAATCCCATAATTGGATATCAGAATGACTATAATCTCTACAGCAGGCAGATACTTGCCAAACGTGGTAGCATAGACAGGGATGAATGTGATCCAAGCTATGAAGTAAATCAGCATGCCGAATGTCAGGAACTTAGCTTCATTGTAATTCTCAGGAAGTTTCCTGCCTTTGAATGCAAATATGAAACAAACAAAGGCCAGGACTGCGATGTAGCCCAGCATGGTGCCAAATGCAAGGACAGATCCCTCCTCGCATTCCAGGATAATGACTCTAGGCAAGGAGATGTTCTCCTCCACAGCAGGTGCTGCCAAGACCAGCCAGAGAGTGCAAATGACTACTTGAATGCCAGTGCAGGTGAGGACAATGGGGACTGGCCTATAGAGGCACTTCAGAAAGGTCTTCAGCTTGGGATCGAAGCTGAATGCTAGTAAAATTTTCAGGGACTTCATCAAAATGCAGGAGACACAGAGAGTAAAGCTCACACCAAACAGCGTCTGCCTGGTCTTACATGCGAAGTCTTGTGGTTCTCCAATGAAAAAGCCTGTGCTGGCAAAGTTAAGGGCATGGCAGATGAGCATCACATAGCAGACCATTAATCCCCCAGATGATTTCACAACGGGTGTGTTCAGGTTTCTTGTAAATATTATGCCAATGGCCAGAACAAAGGCGATTCCTAGCAGGGAGAGGGCAATGAGGAGGAGAGCCAAGGAGTCATTCCAGTCCAGATACTCCACTTCCTTCTCGAAGCACATAGTGCTCCTCACCGGGGCCCAGTGGGTTTCATTGTTGCATAAAAGGCAATGGTCCATATCTGGCAGGGAAAGGAGAACAGTTACATCGCAAACATCTAAACTACGTGGTTGTCTGCCATACTGTATTAGAAGAAGCACAGGGAAGAAAGAACGAAGGAGAGGAAAGTGAACGGAAGCAAAGGGGGAGATGGGAACATACAATAAATAGACAAAGTCAAAAGGTCAGCTGGGCCATGCTTATTCAGGAAATCTACATACGTCAGAGAGAAACGAGTCTCTTATGAATTTGCTGTTATTGGTGGCAGTTTAGGGACCTTGTTAAGAATGTGGTTTTGGAATTAGACACAGCTCAAGTCATTTCCTCCCTCTACACCTGTGATTCTTGTAACTCTGTACAAGCTAACTGAATCTCTCAAGGACAAGAACAAATGAAAATAGGGGCTTGGAGTGCAGCTCGGTGGTAGAGCATGGGCCTAGAGAGGAGCTGGGGGTGCAGCTCAGTGGTAGAGCATGGGCCTAGAGAGGGCCTGGGGATGTAGCTCAGTGGTAGAGCATGGGCCTAGAGAGGAGCTGGGAGTGCAGCTGGTGGAGCATGGGCCTAGAGAGGGCTGGGGGTGCAGCTCAGTGGTAGAGCATGGGCCTAGAGAGGAGCTGGGGGTGCAGTTCAGTGGTAGAGCACGGGCCTAGAGAGGGCCTGAGGGTGCAGCTCAGTGGTAGAGCATGGGCCTAGAGAGGGCCTGAGGGTGCAGCTCAGTGGTAGAGCATGGGCCTAGAAAGGGCTGCGGGTACAGCTCAGTGGTAGAGCATGGGCCTAGTAAACCCAAAGCCCAAGGTTTGATACCTATAATGGAAAAGAAAGAAACATATGAAACAAAAGATAAAACTAGGATTAATATTCCGATAAGTCAGCCTCAGAGAAATGATTCAGAGGTGTGGTCATAGTCGGTGGGTGGTGACTGTGGTTACCTGTCTCGTTGCTATAGTGATTCTCTGGGCAGTTCACACATTCATAGCAGCATATGTGTTGGCTTCCTGTGGCTTTCTTCATTTGACCAGGACTGCATTCCTTGGAGCATTTAGACAGAATTTGCTATAGTAAAGGAAAGAAACAAATCCAAATAATTAAAAGAGAGAATTAGCTATTCCTCACTAAAGTATTTGCTAAGTAGCATTTTTGGTCTTTTTCATAGAATTCTCATCTTAAGGAACAGAAACAAGCTTAAGATATATACTTTGGATGAAACAACCACTTGATGGATCTTTTATAATTTTTTTTTGATAGGGTCTCTGGCTGGCACAGAACTCACTAAGTAGACCAGGCTGGCCTTGAACTCACAGGGATTGACCTGCCTCTGTCTCCTGCGTCCTGGGATTAAAGGCATTTACCACCATACCTAGTGACATTTATGGCTTCTATAAGAAAATCATGGAAAATACTTCTTTCAGAGAACTCCCAGCAGAGAGAAAATCACATTTTTTTTTTTTTTTTTACGAGACAGGGTTTCTCTGTATTGTTTTGGAGGCTGTTGGTCTAGCCCGGCCTCGAACTCACAGAGATCCTCCTGCCTCTGCCTTCCATGTGCTGGGATTAAAGGCATATGCCACCACCACCCGGCAAAATCACATATTTGTAAAGCAAAAAAAAAAAAATGAAATGATGATGTGGGAATATCTGATTTTATCCTGAAGGAAGAATTTTGTGAGAGGAATAGAACTTTTGTATTATTTAACACGATTCTTAAGAATTTATGTACATGAATATCTCCTCCATGCCCCCCCCGTGTGTGTGTGTGTGTGTGTGTGTGCACACGTGAATGGTTGTGTTGTGCATGTGTTCATGTGTGTGCACATGTGTGAGTGCGTGCGTCTGTGTGTGTGTGTGTGTGTATGTGTGTTTGCCAGAAGAGAGTGTGGCATCCCTTGGAGCTGAAGTCACAGGCAGTTGTGAGTCACTGCCATGGGTTCTGGGAGCTAAACTCTGGCCCTCTGGAAAAGCAGTCGTAACCACTGAGCCATCTCTCCAACCCCTGGACTTTTATTGTGGCACACAAGGAGGACATCCTGCACACCTTTGAAAAACAAAGCAAGGAAATATTCCAAATTTAAAACTATGAAAGTTCTAGTTTAAAAATCTAAAATAGATAATAATGTTTTATTTTTGTTAACATTCAGTATGGTATTTCAATACATCATGCTTGCAATGTGTGGCAATCAAACCCATACCCCCTTTGCTCACCTGTTCCTTACCTTTGTGACCTTTCAGCAATTAGTACTCTACATTTAGCGTGGACATTTAAGCTTTCAAATAAGAGACAGAATACGGGGTGCTTGTCTTTCTCTGTCTGACTTAATTTCTCTTAATGTAATGTTTAAAGTTCTCATTTTGTTAGAATTGGCAAGATTTCATTCTTCTCTGTGGCTGACATACACCACATTTTCTTTTTGAATTATTGTTTTATTTAGGTTAGAAACAAGCTTGTTTCACATGTCAATCCCAGCTCCCTCTCCCTTCCCTCCTGCCCTGCCTTCCCCACCAGGTCCCCCAGTCCCCCACCCAATCTCCACTCTGATCCCCAAGGAGGGTGAGGCACTCCATGGTGGATCTCTAATAACTGTCATTTCATCCAGGGCAGGGCCTAGGCCCTCCCCCAAGAGTCCCGGCTGAGAGAGCCTCCCATATTATGGCATGGGCACTCAAGACTATTTGTACGCCAGGGATAAATACTACCCAAGTCCCCATAGATTGCCTAGGCCTCCTCACTGACACCCACATTCAGTCCCATGCTTTCTACACAACCACATTTTCTTGTAGATAACATTTAAATCATCATAAAAATTTAGGATATAATTATGCATCATTAGGGGGGAAAAGCACAGTCTTCCCTCTTAGGAATACAGTACTTTTCCTCACTCCACCTAAAGAGAGTTAATGCATTCTAGAGTCTGATAAGGATAACTTTGGAATAAAAATAGATTTGATGTTTTGGAAAGTGAGAAGTGATACTCCTTGAAATCTGACCAAATGACCTCAGATATTGTTGGTTTTTACAACAATCTAGATGTATATGAACATCTCCACAGGGAAAGAAGGCTAGTCCTCTGTTGGTGGTCAGCCCTACCCCCTAGTTATTAAACCCTCACTGTTGAACTTAAAGTATCCTTCCTCCCCTCAGCGCGTTTGCCTCACAGCCTGAGCCTGGATGATTCTTCCGTATGAAAAATGGAGACACATCTTGTAACAGTTGAAAAAGGAATAGGGAATCTCCTTTTTACTCAGTGAGAAAGTGAGGCACCACGTGGTCTAAAGCGCCGGGTGTGAGCGGCAGTGCTCAGGGTGAGGTGGGGCTCATCAGGGGGTGGTGATGCCTGTAGAAACACAGAAGATGGGGGAAACTGCAGGACACAAAGGACAACTGCAGAGTCTTCCAAGGAAGAGAGACATCTTCACAAAGACATCTGTCGGGAGAAATGGGCTTGAAGAAAATGGTTTCTAACATTATTGTGTTCATTCTTCTGTGCACTAAATATTTGCTGAGTGACCGTTAGTGTGCCAATTGTGATTCTAATTGGAGTCATAGTAAAGAATGAAACAGAAGCCTTCCTCTCAAAGGTCTTCCGTTCAAACTGACAAAGATGACAACAAACAGGATAACAATAAGCAAAGTGGACAACATGAGAGATGGTAGCAAGTGGAGAGAAAAAAAAAACAAAGGGAGAAGTGAATAGAAGTAGAGAGATTGACAATATAAATTTTCCTCTCTCCTGCCCACAAAAGTGGCCTCCCCCTCTCTTTAAAAATCTCCTCCCTTGGAGTAATGAGCAAAGGTCATGATCGGGCCGGTGAAATCCATAAAAACAGCTGACCTGAGAAAGGAGGAGCTCATGGGCCCCAGGCTGATGGCTGAGAGGCCAGCATAGGTCTGATCCAGACCCCCTGAAAATGAGTGTCAGTGAGGCCTCAGCAGTCTTTGGGGCTTTGGTACTAGATCAGTATTCATCCCTGGCATCAGAATAGACTTGGGGAGCCCATTACACATGGAGGGATGCTCTCTCAGCCTGGACACATGGGGGAGGGCCTAGGCCCTGCCCTGGATGATATGACAACTTTGGAGACCCCCCATGGAGGGCCTCCTCCTCCTTGGAGAGTGGAGGGGGGATGGGAAGTGGGATTTGAGGGGGGCTAGGGGAGGAGGGGAGGGAGAGGCAGCTGGGATTGACATGTGAAGCAAGCTTATTTCTAATTTAAATAAATAAAAAAGAAAAATATCTCCTTCCCTCTCTTTTCTTCTTCATTTTCTCTCTTCCTTCCTTCTGGGGATCCATCCAGCACAGTGCTAAACAGGTGCTGACTACATTGTAAGCTTAGATATGATTTTTTTAAAAAAGGCAGGATCTCACTGTTAACCCAGGATCATGATTCCCCTGCCTCAGCTTCTCAAGTCCTGGGATTACAGGTGCTCACCAGCATGCCTGATTCAGGGGTGACAATTTAAAATAGAATGCAGCAGGTGCATCAAGAGAAAGGAAGACATATAAGAAAGAGAATGAGAACTGTAGCATTGCAGGTGAATGGAAACCAAGCGAAAGACAGAAGGAGAAGAGGTATTGGGGACAGGAAAAATGCTAGATAGAGGCAGGAGAGGGAGTACTTAAACAAAGCAAAACAGAACGAAAAACAAACAAACAAACAAAAAAACAAACCACTAGCTTTCACCTGGAGAGAAATGTGATGTTGTGAAAGAGATCTGAGCACACCTCTGGACTTTATTTCTAAGATGATGTCTTAAGAGCAGACTGAAGGGCTGTGAGTGTAGGTGGGGCAGTTGCAAAGCTAGCACCCCCGCCTGGGGGAGCAGTGGCTATACCTTGTAGTGGAGTGTCAGTGGTACAACCAGGGGATAAACAGTAGTCAGACTTCAGACTCATTTTGGAAATTAAACTTCCAGTGGGTGTGCAGTGTGACAAGTGTGTTGTGTGACAGACCAGGGACAAGCATGCCATCAGGTGTCTCATGAGCAACTGACAAAGGACAGTTGCCGTTCTCTGAGCTTTAGGAAAGAGTATCAAGAGCTTTGTTTTGCAGACAGTCGGTGAAGACAACCATCAGATAGATATCCACGTAGAGATGCCAGTGAGGCTGTCAGCACTTATTTGAGTTAAAAGATAAACATCAAGAAGTCACTAGCCTCCTACACAATGACATTATTTAAAGACAGGAGCCTGATAAGGTCACTAAACAGACAACAAAGAGCAGGGCTGAGCCTGGTTACCCCAGTGTTTAGAGGTATTGGAAAGATAAGGACCAACACAGGAGACAGAATGGTGGCTGGAGACAGAGGGGAAAGCAAGGGTGTGTGGAGTCTAGGAAACAAATAAGGCTCACGGTATGAAGGGAAGAACATATGGCTTTTAAATGACTTATGGTGACATTTGGATTTAACGTAAGGGAGCTAGACGAACACTTTTGATAGATTATAGGCAGCATAAAAGGGAATGGAAGGAGAGGAATCAGGGCCACTAGGATATTTAATGTTTTCAAGGAGTTTTGCTGTAAAGAAAAATAGAGGCTTGGGTAGCAAATGGAGGATGTGGTTAATCTATACAGCTGCTGTCTTTTGAATATGGGAGAAATAAAACATATTTATTTCACCATGAACACAGTGCAGAAGAAAGAATCTTCAAGGATGCAAGAGAACGGGAAGTTGGCAGAGCAAGTTCTTAAGCAAATGGAGGAGTTGGGACCCACAGGCCAAGCAGAGGTGGTGTCTTTGGGTACAAGAACAGCAGCCCATCCATGGGGCCAGATGG
Source organism: Mesocricetus auratus (assembly GCF_017639785.1). Taxonomy (NCBI): domain Eukaryota; kingdom Metazoa; phylum Chordata; class Mammalia; order Rodentia; family Cricetidae; genus Mesocricetus; species Mesocricetus auratus. Next base: position 9,184,472 of record NW_024429199.1, read on the forward strand.
AATTCAGGAACACAGGTAGATATACACTATGGAAGACACTGCAGTTCTTTTTTGTATTGCTTCAGTGTTTGTAGGACAGAAACCAGGATCAACTGGAGGTGATGGAATGAAGTCAGAGAAGAGTTTAAAATGGCCTACCAGCAAGAAAAGAGACTTAATGCTTCCAGGAAATAGTCAGGTTGACTGCCCAGCAACAGAAAGTTCCCAGGACACTGTGGCTCATAAGTTTAATGTGAAACTGATGAACAAGGTTTGTATTCCCACCTCTCCTGACCCAAGTTTGACATTTAGGGGCTGCTCATAGAGTTGACCACATAGGGAGTTAAATTTTGCCAATATTGAGAAATGAGAACCCCGAAGAGAGAGGAGTGAGGAACCGAGGGAGGACATGCATAAGAAGGCTATGCTAGTTGGCCATGGAATTAAGGGAGGCAATGAGACCAGTGAAAGGCAGGATGATCATTGGAGGCTCTGCTGGAGACTAGGACTTTGCAGGAGAGACACTAGTTTACTTGAATTCAGCAAAGTGCCCTACGATAAAATCACCTTAAGTTTCCTGAATTCGCGTTTTGTTTCTTGGCTTGTGGTGATGAAGACGTCGTGCTGGAGGTCATATTCTGCCATCTTTGTGACGGTCATGAGGCCATTGATCTCCTTCCAGAGCACCACGTCATAGCCAGTATTTAAATCCCCATGGGCATCGAAATGAAATGAATTCCTTCCGTCAGTGAATGTCACGTTTTTCAGCACGTCAAGCAGCTGTGGAAGGTAAAACTATGAGTGAACAGGAGAATTTTTGGTACATTCTTTATCCCCTTGATGGTCCTGCATCCCCAGGAATATTATTTAAACTGAGAAGAAGAAAAATAAAAAGAAGATTACCAGCCACTGTTTGGGGATACCTAACTTTATAGAATAGTTTAAGAAAGACCCACTGGCACTCCGAGATCTAGATTTGGTCTCTGCAGAAATTTTCCTATGTGAAATTGTAAAAGCAGCCTACTTTTTTAGAGATGGCAGCTTTTACAGCCTATGGAAATAAAATCTGAGCACCTGCATGTGTCCATGTGGCAGACTTTCAGGCTGGGCTCTGTGGGACACGTGGGAGCAGGTGGAGGCTTTGGGCTCCTTCTAGCATTGCGAGTGCAATATTGATGGCAAAATACACCTTGTCATCTTTCCTAATCGTAAATCTGTCTCAGTGGTGAGCACACAGTCGAGTGACCTCTAACTTCTATGTCTAACTTAAGTTACAAAGTGATTTCTTTTAATTCTGGAAGAAAGAAATGTAACTAAAACGTTACCTGCCTTGCTATCCAGTTTGTGTGGTGAGAACCGGTCTGTAAGAGAGCTAGAACCAGAAGTGTTTTGCTGGCAGTGGCTTGCGCTGTGCAGGAAGAACACTGGAGTTGAAACTAGGAGAGTGTAGTCTACTGTTTCCTTGGTGAGTAAGCACAGTGTGTGCCCTCCCAATGCATTCATCATGGCCCACCGGTTGCCTAATCCATGGTAATATGTGACTTCGATGGGTTACAAATGTATGGAATGAGGCAGAAATTATTCTGTCTGAATGGAATTATTCTTCTCTGTTTACTTTTGGCTAATTTTTATGTTTTATTTTTTGTCAATAGACTAAAAAATCAACTTATGCTTTTAGGTAAATATATTACCTATTAGAGTCATGTAATGACCATAAGGTATATCACCTTAGCAAAATCTCAAAATGTGTGCTGATTTTATTACTTCCCAGCACAGGTTTATTATTTCTTTTAAGGAATGTAAATTAAACGCTTTAAAGAAGCAGACTACATCAGAGCTATCATGATGAAATTAACAACAAAAATGCCATCTTATTTTCGGGGCTATGGGTGTGATTGAGAGGGTAGAGTGTTTCATAGCATGCCTAATGTCCTGGCTCAGTCCTCCACATATACTGAGTATGGCGGCACACAGCTGTCATCCCAGCACTAAGAGTGTGTGTGTATGGGGAGGTGGGGTGGAGAGTTCAAGGCCAACCCAGACTGTATGAGACCTGGCTTCAAAAAGCCCCCCCTTTTTATTCTAATATTGACCAGAATTTAAAAAAATGGAGGGAATGAAGCTATGAATAACTAAGAGCTACAATGATAAAGAGCTTCACTTCAATAAACAACATAGCTTCAGTGTTCTCACTTCTGTCTGTGTACTGCTTTAAATGACACCCCTTTCTTAAGCAGGGCTTCTGTGTCAGCCTCAGTCACTGGTGAGTTCTTCTCCTTCCCTGACATACCTCCTCTTCCACACCCCTAAGGTAGAGCATAAACTCAAGTTCTGTGGACCTCTCTAGATACTGTAGAGATGAAAAGTGATCCATCTCCAGCTTCAAATCTCAGAAGCACAGACTTAAGATCAGTTGGTACTATTACCCTCACAACTGAAGGTCACTCTGAAGTCTCTTCAGACAGAGACGAAGCCACCATTTCATACTTTCACGTCTCCTAAGTTCTTGAAATCCAGCATCACCAAAATATAAGGTTGATTTTTTAAAAACATTCTTCAACCATTTTCTCTAATATTCATATCAGTCAAAATGCTATTTCTACAGTGGAAAACAGATCATCACTCTACCACCTAAAAAGTATTTAATTGGCCTTCCTTTTGCTCTCTACAGCCCAAACTCTAGGCATCCTTTGCAGGTTCCCTATATCAGCAACTGGCATGTCTCTTGGTATGTTTTTAAAAAGATAGCATTTCAGGTTCCAAGGCTATTAATTCAATTACTCCTCAAATTCCGAGATGTCCTTTCTTGCAAAGTCTTTTGATAAGTACCCCCACATTTGTTCTCAGCTTCCTTTCAAGACCCCAGTCCTGTGACATTGTTTTTCTGCTCCCTGAAGATGTTGGGCTTCTAGAGAATGCTTGTTAAGTTGCTAACGCTGAACTTGGGGCATCAGTTATGTCCTGTGCTGTCATGTTTGCACAAAATGCTGCAGTGTGATTCAGTATGATTACTGAGTTGACAGCTATGCAGGAGGACACACTCATCTGCAGATGAGTAGCACATCTGAGGTGAGAAAATTTCTAACAGTCACATCTCACATGTTTACTTAGTAAAGTATTTTTCAGAGGCATCAGTGTGTTGAGTGAGTGCTCAGGATACCCTGAGGAGGAACACAGAATCCCCTGCTGGAGCAGTCAATGCAGTATATAATTTTCTCACATCAGATGTGCTACTCATTACTTTACATAGGATCAAGTGGAAGAAAAAGCCAAAACGAAACCATTAGCTACAACATGAGAAAGGTTTGCTCACATAGACCTGAAGACCATTAAAAATCTTCAGAAGCTGGGCCTGGAGAGATGGCTCAGTGGTAAAGAGCACTGGCTCTTCCAGAGGCCCTGAGTTCAAGTCCCAGCAACCACAAGGTGGCTCACGACCATCTACAATGAGATCTGGTGCCCTCTCCCATCATGCAGACATATGTGCAGACAGAACACTGTATATGAAATACATAAATCTTTAAAATAAATAAAAAAATCTGTGGAAGTTAAATAAGGGTAACTGTCCCTTAACACTGCGCTCACCAAATACAGAGTCAAAATAGTGTCCTAAGTCCATTGTAATCTAAATTCAGTTGGATCTAAAACCACCCATGAAGTTTACTAATATTAGGGCATGTAGCTAAGGGGTGAAACAATTAGGAATACATTCTTGATTAAGAATCCTATATGCCCCTCACCTGAAGAATGGACAGAGAAAATGGATCTTTTTTGAGAGAGGGTTTCTTTGTATTGTTTTGGAGGCTGTCCTGGAACTCGCTCTGTAGACCAGTCTGGCCTCGAATTCACAGAGATCCGCCTGCCTCTGCCTCCTTAGTGCTGGGATTAAAGGTGTGCACCACTAGTACTACTCAGGGGAGTAAACAATGGAATCTTGAAATTTATAGGCAAATGGGTGGAACTAGAAGAAACCACCCTGAGTGAGAAAACCCAGTCACAAAAAGACAAACATGGTATTCATTCACTCATATATGGATTTTAGACATAGAGCAAAGGATTATCAGCCTACAATTCACACCTCCAGACAAGCTAGGAAACAAGGAGGATCCTAAGAGAGACATACATGGTCCCCTGGAGAAAGGGAAAGGGACAAGATCTCCTGAGCTAATTGGGAGCATGGGGGGAGGGGAGAGGGAGTTAGGAGAAAGAGAAGGGGAGAAGAGGAGGGGAGAGGAGACATGAGGGAGCAGAATATTGAGTCAGAGGAAGAATAGAGGAGAGCAAGAAAAGAGACACCATAATAAAGGGAGCCATTATAGGTTTAAAGAGAAATCTGGCACTAGGGAAATGTCCAGAGATCCACAAGGATGACCCCAACTAACAATCTAAGCAATAGTGGAGAGCCTACCTTAAATGCCCTTCCCTGATAATGAGATTGATGACTACCTTATGTGCCACCCTAGAGCCTTCATTCAGTAGCTGATGGAAGCAGAAACAGACATCCACAGCTAAATACTGAGCTGAACTCCTGGAATCCAGTTGCAGAGAGGGAGAAGTGATGAGCAAATGGTTCAAGACCAGGCTGGAGAGACCCACAGAAACAGCTGACCTGAATAAGTGGGAGCTCATGGACCCCAGACTGATGGCTGAGAAACCAGCATAGGACTGTTTCAGATGCCCTGAACGTGGATGCCAGTTTGGAGGTGTGGGCAATGTATGAGGCCTCTGGTAGTGGATCAGTATTTATCCCTAGTGTACAAATGGACACTTGGGGGAGGGTCTAGGCCCTGCTCTAAGTGATATGACAGACTTTGAAGATCCCCCATGGAAGGCCTCACCCTCCCTGGGGAACAGAAAGGGGATAGGACAGAGGGTTGGTGGGAGACAGGGGAGGAGGGGAGGGAGAGGGAACTGGGATTGACATGTAAAACAAGCTTGTTTTTTAATTTAAATTTTAAAAAAGGGTAAAGGGATACTATATGTTAATGTTTTGTTTTAAAATTTTATGTCTTATAAAGACTTTCTACATAAAAAGGAGGACTTGTCACCCAAACCTGGCACTGATGACTCACTTGCATTATAGTCAAAGGGGCACCTCACCCTGTCTCCTCTTTTTCAATCTGTTTCTAAATTAACAGTTTCTCAGGGGCATAAAAAGTGAGCTCAGACTCCTAGTGTTTAAATAAAACGCTAAGATTCTATTCTCTCAAGTCTTCTTTTCAAAATGTTTGAGATATATTTCTAATTAGAAAAACTTTCCCAGACCTTTGGGAGATAAATAAATAGCTCTGTCTGTTCCTGTTTCCTTTCTCTTACGAGAATCCTCTTAGTTTTTCTTTTGTATCCTGTACAGTCAAGGAATAGTCTCCATTTCTCTCTTCTGGTCTCTCATTTCTAAAATTCAGTTCAGTCATTTCAGTATAATATTCTACTTTTTAAGAACAAAAGTGCCTGTCCTTAGTACACCAGATGAAGAGTAGTGAGATGTATACTAAATGCCGTATGGAATGAAGTGTAGGGAGGGAGAGCGATCTAAGCAAAGAAAATTTAGAGGTTTTTTTCTCAACCCCTCATTGAGTTTTATAGTATTAAGGAGTGCATTAAAAATGATTAGAAATATGTGTATTTTATTTAAGAGAATTTTAATTTTAATGAAGGCCCCAATCACTAAGCCTTTGCGTCTTTATTAGAGTTTTGCCTTTCTATTTATAAAGCAAAAAGTCCCTGAAAATGATCAATATGTGCCCCACAACATGTATAATGATTGTGCGTCTATTCAAATAAAAAATATTCCTGGCATCCGAATGGACTTTGGGAGCCCATTCCACATGGAGGGATGCTCTCTCAGCCTGGAAACATGGCAGAGGGCCTAGTCCCTGCCTGGGATGATGTGACAGACTTTGGAGATCCCCTATGAAGGGCCTCACCATCCCTGGAGAGTCAAGTGGAGATTGGATGACGAGTTGGGGGACTTGGCGAGAGGGAGGAGGGGAAGAGAGCTGGGATTGACATGTGAAGTAAGCTTGCTCCTAATTTAAATAAAAAGTAAAACAAAATAAGTACAGTGAAAAGTGAACAATTTCAAATACATAGCTAAAGGGCTGAAGATGCAGCTCAGAGGGAAGATGGACGCCCTCTGAGCCCCAGAGCAAAACCAAACAAAGGGGACGACAACAACACAGTACAAACAAGCAAGCCAACAAAACCATGGAAATTATTCATCTAAATGCCTGTGCAGGTTATTTCAGTCATCGAGGCTTATACTGTAGGTGATTAAAACATTAACCATAGGACTAGGGTGAAGTTCCTAGTAGCACATGCTTAGCTTGCACAAGGCTGTTGTTTCAATTCTAAGCAATAACAATAAAAGTGATGATGACAAAATACAAATTACATTCTAGAAGCTCTTGTACCATCTAAATTGTCTTATTCTACTCTACCCTCTGTTCACTTATAACACTAAGGGACATATATGCAGTAATATCATACTGTCTGAAAACCTGTAAGTCTAACTTTGGATTCATATGACTGAGAAGTTTGATTCTCACAAGTAAAACATTATTATTAAAAGAAGCACTGTCCCTTACATGCTTTGCTCAAGCTCATTAAAAGCAATGTGATTTTCCACTAACTAGAGCCATATTAAACTTTAAATCTTCCCAAAGTAATCCAAGAAAAGAAAGGCAAACATTGCTTTATGCATACTTGGTGTCCCATTTAAACCTAGATTATCATACTATCATAAACCTACCAGCATTCATTAAAGAAGACTCAAGGGGGCTGAAGAGATGGCTCAGTGGTTAAGAGCACTGACTTTTCAATGACTCAGGTTCTATTCTCAGCAGCCACATGGTGGCTCAAAACTATCTATACCTCTAATTCCAGTGATTCAACACTCTCTTCTGGCTTCAGCAGGCATTGCTTGCACACAGTGCACATATATCTGTGCAGGCGAAACACTCATGCAAGTAAAACAAAAATGCAAAACTTAAACACACACACACACACACACACACACACATGCAAGTCCTACAGATGGCATTCTACTTATGGGAATAAGAGCATTTACTAGAACAGTGGTTCTCAACCATTGTAATGCTGCGATGGTTTTATACAGTTCCTCATGTTGTGATCCACAACCATAAAATTATTTTTGTTACTACTTCATAACTATAATCTGGCTACTGTTATGAATCATAATGTAAATATCTGTGTTTTCTGATGGTCTTAGGCAACTCCTGTGAAAGGGTCATTAGGCTCCCAAGCAGCTCACAGCCCACAGGTTGAGAACTGCTGAACTGAAGGATAGGATTATAAAGCACCTGCTGCACAATTAAGGGGATGTGAGAAGACCAGGACTGGAGTCATGTTTATTTATAGCATGTCAATAGTTGTCTATAGCTTTCTCCTATACATGATGAGCATCCCTAATCTAAAATACTAAATCTGAGTTTTTGAGTACCAACTTGATGGTACAAGTGAAACATTCTACACTTAACTTCACTGGTACAACATAGCCACACTAAAAATATTGTATAAGACAACCTTCAAGCTATATGAACAAGGCAAATAAAAGTAAAGATCAATTTTATGTACAGACTTTGCCCTACATGTAAGATATGGAATCTAAAACATTTATAGTACTGAGCATCTCAGATGAGGGAAACACTATGTATTTAACAATAACCAAAACAATCTTTCAACTTATATAGTCTAATTCTTATGGGTAAAAATGATCTAACAACATAATGCATATGAAGTATTGAAAATAATCCATATATCTGAGGAGGAAGATAGTACTACTAACGGAATCCCCTTAGAAAATAAAACAGAGGCCGGGAGGTGGTGGTGCACACCTTTAATCCCAGCACTCGTGAGGCAGAGGCAGGTGGATCTCTGTGAGTTCAAGGTTAGCCTGTTCTACAAGAGCTAGTTCCAGGACAGCCTCCAAAGCCACAGAGAAATCCTGTCACGAAAAACCAATAAATAAATAAATAAATAGAACTTTGGGGCTTAGGGAAAGAAATGAGGATAAAGTATAACTAAATAAAAAGTTACATTAGCAATACGGTTATAAAATGACAGTTGCCACTTGCAGAGGGAATAAAGTTAAGAGTAAGTACTGTGGATCTTTGTAAAGTAAAGCCAGAGGGAAAATAGGGAATGGGGAATAGGGAATGATAGTAGGTGAACAGACTTGGATATGTGAATTAGTACCTCCCACGGTTGGAAGGCGTTGGGTCTCTGGCAGTCTCGAGCTTGGCACAGATCCCGAACTGCATGGCCAAGGGCAAACACTGCAAGCTGAATGCTGTGAATGAGCCCTGGCTCAGTATAATGCCAGAGGAAGTCATTTCTCATGAAGAGGTGGTTTTCAATGGTCTTGGCTGTGTCAGCGGTCAAAGTTGCTTGAGAATAGTTGGAGATGCATTGACTCAAATCACCATCTTCGATGTGTTTACAGGCAGAAAAAAGCATGGCAAATTCATGTAGGGGTTTGTTATTGTCTTTGGGATTCATATACAGAGTTTGAAGAAAAGAATGGAAAGACGATATATTGCCTCTTCTGAAGGTAAACCCCACCACTTTGCCAAGCTTCTTGACATTAGGAATGGTGATAATTTTGGTAGCAGTTGACCAATTATCACTAGCAATCCAGATCTTATTTATTTTCCTTTCAATGGCTTTAGTGAAGAGATTGAAAACATGGAATTTCCTCAGAAACACCACAAGAACATTAACCTGGGATTCTGCAATGATTTTCTCCAGTGTCTGATTGATTCTGACTTCGATGGTATTATCTGAGAGGAAGGCTGGCAGAACCTCCTTGAAGGCAATGCATACATTGTTTGCAGCAGCCTGAATTGCAAAAGTGTTCAGGGCTAGTCTTCCATAGTCATCATCTGTTGTTATGACACCAATCCAGTTCCATCCAGATTGTTGAATCAGGTGGGCCATTGCTTTGGTTTGGTAGAAGTCACTGGGCACAGTACGTAAAAATGAAGGAAAGCGGATTTTGTCACTCAGGATTTCTGCAGTGGATTCGTAACTCACCTGGAAGAGGACAGAGTCTTTGAGTTATGGTGGTGGAGCACAGGAGTTGGTTGTAGTAAACTTTCTGCCCTTTCATTTCTATTGCCACTTCCTAAATTCTCTAGATATAAGAAAATCAACTCGTGTTAGTGCCCAAGGAGGTTTAGTTACATTGCCTTCTTTGAACCTGGCTGAGGTTACTGTGGAAACAGAGAAGCTGAGGCCCTCAGAGATATGTGCCTTTTCTAAATCAAGTTAAAAACTGCCAGAAATTAGCTAATGACTCCTTAGCTAATTCCTAGGTTTCCCCAATCCTTTCATAAGACCAAATGTCATCAGAACCAGCACATGGAAGGAACAAAACTGTACCTGTGGCATGAGCTGTAAGTTGAGCATCCTTGAGACAGCCATGGATATTTCAGAGTAGCCAGCACCTATGACCGCTTTTACCCTTGGCATGTAGCTGGAGTAGTCACACTGAAAGGTCACAGTTTCTCGAGAGCAGTTGGACTTAGAGAGGAACCTCAGAGTTGCTGCCACAGCTGCTGTGACTTCAGTACAAGTGTCATAGATTTCATACCCCAGTTTGACCCCAGATAATAGTGTCGAGTTGTTGATCAGCTCAATGCTGTGTATCATAGCCAGAGCTTGAAGAAATGCTGAGACTTCAAAACTGTGGAGACATAAGCATTTTCTGAAACAGATTATGACTGTTCTATTGATATGGGGGTATCTCACCTCATCTACACCTCTGCCCTTTGATGGATAATTTTTGGATAAATCCAGTTGATTTCATGACAAAAATGTGAACTTTATTTGAAAACAACTTTTACCTTCTTCTTCCGTCTGATAATAATTTTAATAGAATACCTTGTATTTATTTATTGACAGTTTTGTAAATGTAACCAACGTATCTTTCAAAGATATGCTTTAAATTAAATATAATTGTATAATTTCCCTCCTCCAGTGCCTCCTAGCTGCCTTCCCTCAACCCGTGTCCTCCCAACTGTAGCTGGTAGCCTCTCTTTTTGATTATTATTATTATTATATATTGCTGTAAATGCATATGCTTTGTAGACTTAAATCCTATCTTAGTTTTCTGGTTTTAATCTGTGGTGGCTAAAAATCAGATCAATGAGACTTTTATAAATTTAAGTTTTCTTTTTTAAAAATTATCTCTTTTGTTGAGATTATAATGTAATTATATAATTTCTTCCTTCTCTTTACTTTATCCATATGTGGTGCCTCTTTGCTCTTTTTCAAATACATGAACTTTTTTTTATTAGTTTTTGTTACATAAATACATTTTTCTAAGCACACTAGTCAGACTAGGAATTACTGGGTAAAGCCCAGAGGTTGTCTCGAGAATGTTGACTGAGTAGATCAGAGTCACAACTGCTTCAGAGAACATTTCTTGTGTGCATCTTGCTTTGGGAATATTTCAGAGACCTTAATAATTTAATCCTGATTTACTGTTATTGCATTCACTACTACACCCAAACATTACAAGTATATCCTCATATAAAATAAAAGATCAAGGATACTTTTAAAGTAGACAAGGCAAAACTTCAGGGTTTTGATTCTTAGAGTTCATTAAGTTATGATTACTTGAAAGTTCCTATTGTCACTTTGGGATATCTGAAGAAAAAAATGTGGAGAATCAGAGTTATAACCTGTATTTAAAAATGAAAGAAATGATTAGCAGATTGCCATGTAATTAAATCATATCATATTTTCACAGTCCCTTACATGTAAATTCAATGACCTTGGTGTCTCTAGTGCCCAGAACACAGGCCAGGCAATGCTAACCTCTGGCTCAGTATTGAGTAAAACATATTTCTCTTGAGGAATGTCAGTAAAGTCAAACATTTAATTTATTTGTGATTCTTTCTTCCCGGAAGAAGTTTCTTAGGTCAAGTGTTACGTTTATCTTTATCACTGGTTATTCACTTAGAATTATGGGCTTCAACTTTTTGGGTACCAATTTTGTGCACTGACAATCTTCACTTACTATTTTGGGCCATCTCAGCTGATCACGGGTTACAGTAACCGTAGTTCAAATGGGGATGAAAGCTAGGAAGGGGTCTTGGTATGACACAGGAAGCACTCATGATCCAAAAAGCATCTGATGAGGCTTAGAAAGCACTATTTGATAAGGAAACAAATGAACGGGAGATTGGATGTGATGACACACTTTTCAAATCACAGCACTCTGGAGGTCAAGACAAAAGGGATCAAGAGTTGAGGCTAGCTTGAGATATATAGGAGAACTTGTCTCAAAACAAGACAAGCAAAATAAAACAGAAAAGTAAAATAAAAGAGGAATTTAAGGTTGATTATATCAAGTTGTAATCAGAATATTAAGGGTCACAGAGAAGACTGAGGGTCACAGTGTTGTGGCAACTGAAGCGGACACTGCCCGTGTCCTTAAAGGTCACCTGGTCTCAGCTTTTCACAGACAGGAGCTTTAGAGCTCAGTTTTGAGAAACTGGCCCCTACAACTGAAATGTAACTAAAACTCCTGTTTTCCTTTGAAAAAATCCATCTGTAAGACCTTTCCCCCAGTTTTAGTGTTTCACATGACACTGTGCCAAGAATGACACTGCATGCTGCAATTTGTTCAGCATTCTGGCACGAGGATAGTCATAACTTATCAGCCAAGGATAAGATTATGCTAGAGTGAAATCAATACAGCACTGATGAGATGCGAGTATGAAAAATTCAATGTCTAAGTAAGGCATAAAACAATAGACTTACAATAATGAAGGTGGGTGACGGAATATATAAGCATGTGTAAGAATATATAATAATAGTGGTGTGGGTGACAAATAAAAACACGGTGTGTGTGCTTGCTGCAGTGAAAAACAGTTTACAGTGTCCTTACAAGTGGCTCCAGAGATTTTTTTAAAGGTTCTAAAAAAAAAAGTACATTACTGTAAGGAATTCTCTACTCCTGTGTGTGGAAGTTGGCGACTGACGAACCTATTTTAAGGAGCATAAAGCTAGCCATATAACAACTTCAAAATAAGCACACATTTTATTCTATTAAAATGTTACCATCAAAAAACCATCTGCATGCTTTAGTCTTACAGCACAACCTTGAATTCTAAGCGTATTTTCTCTTTTCTTTTAGTTTTACTTACCCAACACATTTCTGGATCTGTGGTCGCCTGGGATGGTCGTCTGAGGACAACATTTTTTCATGAATGGCAAACAAACCTCCAATCATGATATGTCCAGGAGAAGTGATAGCCACAAAGTCTTCTGGGGTGTGGCAAGACTGGGAGGTACCAAGAATAATCAAGAAGCAGGTAATTACTATAATTAAAAGTGCCATGCTCCTGTCTCATTTGCTCGGCTTATGAGACTCATTAGGAGCATTCAGTTAACAGATGCCAATGACAAGAGTCTCATTTCCCCTGAGTGCCTTGTAAGCAAAGGAACAATGTCAAGCACCAGAAAGGCTCAGCATTCAGATTCTTGATGATAGTGAAAACAGTTTCCTCACCAACAAGAACATGTCAGATTCTAACAGTTCTGGTGCTGAGCCATGTGACAGTGGACATGTGAGAGCTAAGGATACTCTGATAGAATTATAAACACAGGATTGTGCTAATAGAATTGTAAAAAAAGATCCAAGGGAAGTTGTATTTTATACTCCAGAGGGATGTCAGAGGCTTTGCATCCTATTGGCTTTTCTTTTGAAACAGGTTGTAGAAGCTTCTGGAAGAAGCAGGAAAGGGAAAATCCTTCTGTTTATAAAATGGGCAGTTCTATATTTTCCAAACATGTTGTTTTCAATGCAAAAATAAATAAATAAATGTACTTTATCAGCTGTTTAGAAAAAGACGATCTTGCTTTTTCTTTCTCCTAGAAATCTTGACTTAAAAAAAAGATACTCAGTTGATTAAGGCTTTTATTACTTCCTCCTTACATGTAGTAGACATTAATGGCTTTTGTTCTGCTGAGTAAAACTAAAAACAAGATGGGACTTGCCAGAGAGGAAAGAAAGGTTTGTAACAAATAACTATCCTTTTTATCATTGTGTTGTAATTTATTTATGATTTATATGAACTTTGAACATGTTGGTAAATACTTACGCATCAAGAATAACAATTTTACAGGTATCCTTTATTATTTGCTTATTTTGAGCCAGGGTCTCTCTATGTAGGTCTGGATGGCCTAGAACTCACTATGTAGACTAGGCTGGATCGAAACTCAAAGAGGTCCACTTGCCTCTGTCCTCTGAGTTCTGGCATTAAAAGCATGCACCACTCCTGGCAACATGTATCCTTTTAAAAAGCAGAGAGAAATTTACTCCTATGCAAGTGTTTTGTCTATGTGTATGTATGTGCACTAGATGCATACCTGGTGCCTGCAGAGGCCTGAAGAGAGGAGGCCAGAGAAGGCTGTTGAGTCCCCTAGAACTGTAGCTAAAAATGATTGAAGCTGCTATTGTGGGCACTGGGAACAGAATCTACATCCTCTGCAAAACAAACAACCAAACAAACAAACAAACAAAAACAAAAAATGGCTGAGCCATATTTCCATCCCTGATAGTTAGCTCTCAGAAGTTGAGGGGGTCCAGAAACTTTAATAACTTAGCCACCATTGAGGATGAGTTTAAGGTTTATTTTTCAAAACCTGTCTGAAAAATACTTGGCCATTTTTGTTTTGTTTTGGTATTTTTGTCTTTCTTTTGCATTGATTTTCATTGTTTTGTTTTTATTTGAAAGAGAGAGAATAAAATTGATGTTGGGTGAGTAGGGATGGGGGGATGACCTGGGGGGAGTTAGATGAGGGGAAAGAATATGATCCAATATATTGCATAAAAATATTTTTTAATTAAAAAATGATTGCAATAGGGCTGCCAAGACAGACAAGTAGATAAAAGCTTGCTGCACAAAACTGATGACCTGAGTTTGGTTTCTGAATCCCATGGTAAAAGGAGAGAACCTCCACCCATGTGGTGGCATGCACACACATGCACTCATACACATCACATACACCAACACGATGGAGAAAATAACACTTGCTGTAAATGATGTGTCATGGGAAAGTTGCCCCCAGTCTAACATCTCTCTGCCATTTGAAGGGTAGTAGATAATAGAGACTTTATCATTTTAAATGATCCAGATTAGTCATAGATTCATAGAGGTATGAATTTAGGCTGACTGAGTAGTGGAGTAACATGGTGTCAAGTGTTTTCTTTATAAGTTAGTGTATATAAATTATATAAGTACCAATCTCATTATGACATTTTTACACTTGATCATAATCACTTCCATTATCCAAATGTTTTGACAATGTTTTCTAGATTTTTCTACTTTCTGGTGACAGTGTTATCTAATAGAATGCAAGAGAGTGACTTCAGTTGTCTGAAAACCTTAGTAAATACACACAAGGGTGGGCTCTTCAACTATTTAATAATTACATTTACTCAACTCTCTTTCTATTTGCATGTGTGTGTGTGTGTCGAATTGAATGGCTTTATGGTTTTATGAATGCAGTTATTTTGCTCAGGTAATCTCAATGTTCTCTTAAAATTGTCAGTTCATAAATGATTTTGGATAAAATTATACATAAAATAGAAAACTCATAATTTATGGGCAAAGCAATTTTGCTGGTTAGATATGGTCAACTTGACACAAACTAGAGTCATCTGGACCGAAGGAATCTCAGTCTATGAGCATGCTCTATGGGCATTTTCTTAATTGCTAATGTATGTAGCATGTCTTAGCCCATTGTGGATAGTACCATCACTAGGCAGATAGACCTGGGATGTATAACAGGTAACGGAGTAAGGCAGAGAAAGCAAGTTAACAAAAAGCATCCTTCCAGGTTCTCAGCTTCTCAGCATCAAGCTCCTGCCTTGGGTCTCCTCAGTGATGGACTGTGCATGGAAACCTAATAAACCCTTCCCTACCCAAGCTGCTTTTAGCCAGCATGCTTATCACCATAATAGAGAAGCAAAGGAAGTCAGCTACTAACAGGCATAAAACATCTTTGACTGATTCTGAGAATGAGTTGTTCAGATCACACATTTCAAAACTTTTCACGATAAAGTTTATAGCAATAACTTCTCTTGACATGCAATTTCACCACTATTTAGCATTCTTAAAGTCTGGCACAACATAAATGTTTTCGTTTTGATGCGTATTATATAGATTTGCCTCCAAAGCTAGGAAAATGGAAGAGTTAGAAAGAACTGTGCCCTGCTATATGCAGGTGGTGGAAAGGGCTCGAACCATGAAAATTGAGAGACAGAAGTAGGCTTTCCTACCACCCAGTTATGCAACAGGGAGTGAGTTATGTCAACTTTCTGAGCAAAAATTTTCTCATCTGTAATAATCAAGATGCTAATACATCTAAGGGATATGCTATGAGATAAGCTAATAGAGTTGTAATGTTTCTTTATTAGTATAGTAGACAATAATTATTTTCTTACTTTCCCTTGAAAGCCAAAGTGAAAATGAATCCACAGTTAGCTAAGTAATTCTTCAGAAAAATTTCTCAAATGTGTTAAATTCATTCATAACATATTTTTTTGGTAATAAGACACTATTCAGCTATTGTCTTCCCAGAATGAAAATCCATTATTGTGCTAAGCTTGAAGGAAGATTGAGATTCTATTAATTTCTTCAGAAATTCATTGAGCATATTATCCTTATTTTTCTTTTTTGGCACTGGAAATTGAATCCAGTACTTTGCACATGCTAAGCATTCACTCTACCACTGAGCTACAGCCCAGTCCTGTACACAGTATCCCGACTTCAACAGTTTCTATTATTATCATCATTCACTTTTGGATTAAAGTCAAAGCGGCTAGTCATCACTTAGATTCTACTATTACTACATACAGGTTTTTTTCTACTCAAGAACACACATAATAAAAATAACTATTCCTTTCCCCAAAGATGAGTTTTACCATAAGCAACTGTTTCTGCAGGACAAAATCTCTTGAAGGAAAGTATGAAATGGGAGTTAATGGTGACAGTAGTTTGATAATTCCTTTAATCTGAAGATTCTGTATTTTTTGTGATAGTTTTTGTGTAAAGAGATAACCCATTAATATCACTTAAAGAGAACAGTCTAGAAGTGACATAATTGCCCAAGTTACCTTCATAAAGGCACCATTGCCTGTCCCACAATTATAAGGAATACAAATCAATGATTAAAGATGCTTTATTCTAACTTTAATCTGTAGCACGGACAGGAGGGTGCTTTCCTGATGAAGAAGCACTGGTGAACACTGAGTCAGACTCACAGTGGGACTCTGGGTACAGAGTCAACAGAATAGAGCATCAACACTTGCAGCAACTTCTGAAAATGTGACCTTGGGCATCCATGTTCCTTTAGCACTTGCTCTCCTTTCCACTGTGCCAACTTTCCTCCCATCCTTCTTAGCCAAATACTCCCCTTTGCTCCTTCTTTACTTTAATACCAACAATGACATCACAATTATAATTTCAAAAATAGTTTCAATAGATATTTAGTAACTTCAATACGTCTTTAAGCTATACATTTTAAGTGGCAGTATTTCAGTTATCTGCAAGAGTGGTTGGGAGAGGTAAGCATAGCAGGGCTCAGGAAGAGCACTGGATTTGTTGACAGAGAGCCATCTGGTCTACCACACACAGAGCCAGCCTGACAGGACAGGTTAGAGTGCCTCCTTAGAATGATAGAACTTAGCATCAATGTTGCTAAGGTAGATGCCAGGATCTACAGCCTAAGGGAACAATGAGCAGAACTAAGGAATGAGTTCTGACTCATTGTTTTGCATTATCAGTCTACTTCACTCTTTTTTAAAGGGCTGCCCATACACAAAATATTTAGCCTAACAGAGCAGGTATTCAAAGCATAATACTACAACTACGTTTTTATTTGACCAACAATAAACATGAATGCATTTTTTCCCTGCCTAAGATAGGCTATTCTTCCATAGTAATCCCCATCATGAAGTCACAACTGATGCTATTTCCCCCTAAGAACATAACCTTCAATGGTAAGCAATGAATGTCATGATTAGGCTCTTTCAAAGTGGATTCCTTGTACAAATGTCTTAAAATCTCATTTCGTTCTCATATTATTTCTTAAAATTTTTATGTGCTCATTACCTCTTTAGGTAGATTGAAGCTTCTTAAAGGCAGAGGTTGTTTGGTACTTTGTATATTTTATACATTGTTAATAAATATAAAATTATAAGTTTGGTGGTGTATTTAAATATGTTAAAATTATATGACTGAGTTTATCATCTTATCAAATTATGATTAAACTTATACTAAATAGAATAACCCTTGTAAGCTAATACAAAGTAAGGATTTTTACTAGACATTGTCACCTACTGTTACTATTGCTGCTGTGATCACTCATAAACATAAAACTATCAATTCATATTACATAGTATTAGGCTCTGGAATGAAATCATTGCATCATAAATTGCAAAGTTCTGTGAGGTCTCTACTGGGGATAAAGTAACGAGGCAAAGAATTCAATACCTAGTAGATCCAGTTATACATATATTTAAATTTATTTCATCGTGTTAGGTATCAAATATGCAAAATATCAATAATAGTCCTCAACAAGTTTATAAAATAATCCAGTCATATTTTGCTCTTCTTGAATTATTTCTCGATCAGGTTCATGTTCCTCTGGCTTGGAGATCACTTAGTTCAGTATCTCTTCATTATTCTGCACTACCCTGTATCAAGAAATTTCTTCTTACTTATGCCACTGTAGTGGGGCTTTGAATGGAACTCACGAACATAAGTGAATTCCTTGAAATTGTGAAAGAAAATCATTTTGAGAAAATGAGGAAATGTGGAGAGCACTCAGTGGTTTTTTTAGGGTTATCCAAAAGGTTCTGTTAATCCACACATAAACAAACACTATCAGTTAGAAAAGGTTTGAGTCCTGTTTCCCATGAGACCAGAAAAATTTTTGAGATAACAATACCACCTTTGTTTGTAAAGCAAAACATCCTCGTTCATTTTCCACCCACAGCTTAATCATGTGCATGATATACATAACCAATTAGCATTAGACAAAAGATCATTAGTGAAATGTTATAACCCACACTTATCCCACACAGAGTAAATCACAGCTTAGGTCACTGCCTATGAAGTCAAAACTACTTACTTGACCACCAAAAAAAGTACAAAATGGTATTTTTTTGCTAAGGTTAACCAGCCACAACATAGGTTTACATATGTTTATTTTTCCAAGAAATTTCTATCCTCATTATTAATTTCTACCAGTAATACAAAATGTTAACTGTTATTGGCTGTAACTTGCATGCATATTGTATAACACACACATGCATATTTACATACCACACATGCATATACAGTGCACACACATGCATGCATGCACAAACACCATAAAGGGATAGTTTAATACTTTGGGTAGCCACCAGGTGGTGTTGGTTGTGGTGCACACATTTAATCCCAGCACTCAGGAGGTAGAGGCAGATGGATCCCTGTGACTTCAAGGGCAGCTTGGTCTACAGAGTGAGTTCCAGGACAGCTAGGGCTCCATGCAGAGAAATCTTGTCTTAAAAAAAAAGGAAGGAAGAGAAAGGAAGGAAGAAAGGAAGGAAGGAAGGAAGAGAAAAAGAAAAAATATTTTGGGTAGTTATTTAGCCCTATTCTTGACCTCAGGAATGATGTAGCTGTTCCCTATCTTTTTCCTCTACATGGTTACAGCTCCAATCATAAAAATTATTTCACCAACTTAGCACTACTATAAAACAGACGATGGAAAAAAGTCACAAGGCATAAAACCCTTATCCATCTTAGCAGTCAGTCATTACCTCACACTCTCTTTGGTCTTCTTATATTGTAAACTGCATTTTCAGTGGATTTATTAGCAAAGTAAAGAGCTTTAGTCTAAGTGTAACCAATTGGGTAAGTGTAAAAGCTTTTTAGAAAAATACCGAATCATTATTGTTTAATGTGTATGTGCCTCCTGCATGCCTGGTCCTTGTGGAGTCCAGAAGAGAGTATTGGATCCCCTGGGACTGGAGTTACAGACAGCTGAGAGCTGGTGTGTGGGTGCTGAACTTTCTGGAATAATTGCAAAGGTTCATAATTGCTGAACCGTCTCTCCAGTCCCTGGAGATTTCTTTTGATTAAGCTAATTTATACAGTGAATGAAAAACAAGTCTTTGAATCATTACTTTAATGTTGGTACAAAAATGCATGGATTTACTGAATTTCCACACTTACGTGTTCCTTTTTGTCCTTCTCCTTGCTTTGTGGTAAAGCTCCAAGAGGACAAAGGTCATGTCCATACATTCACTACAAGATGCTCAGTACAATGAAAGTTTGTGAGTGGGCTTGGTAAAGGCGCTTGCTCTGTAAGCCTGGTGACCAAGTTCAATCCCTGGAGCGCGTGTAAAGAGAGAACCAAATGAGACTAGAAAGAAGTCCTTGCCCTTGCAGGATCTTACTAGTCCAATGAAGATACAAAAAAAAAAAAAAAAAAAAGATGCTCGGTATCTCATGAAGAGCATGCATACGTGTAGTGGATGCTTACCAGCTAGTATTGGGTAAGTAATATATATGTAAGAAAATTACATAAACTGGTGAATGTAGCTTAGTTTACCCTTCCTGTCTGGGTGGAGAGATAGTATTAGTAAACCACAAGACCTGGAAAAACTGTGAAGGATGAGTAACAATGAAGACAGCTCACAAGCTAAAAGCAGAAAACTCCAGGTTTACATCGGCTTCTTCTTGTTTGTGATGTCAGAACCGGGATTTGTTTGGGGAACATCAGTAACACCTGCCTTCCTTTCTATTCATTCTCTATTTTCTTCCCCTAAGAGGAAAGAAATAAAGTCCACACCTGGCTGGTTTAAGCCCAACATTCTGCCCACCACCAAGTTGTTATTTATTTCCCCCAGATATGTTCCAAAAGTTCACAGTGTATGTTCTGAGTGTGCTGTGTCTGTGTTTTAAGTATAAATAAATATGTGCTGCATAAGCAGCTCTTTGTTCAGATCAGTAGCAAAGAATGGCCACATCTAATAACAAGTAAGAAGATAGCAAACACAGTCTCTGTCTTAGGAGAAGGCTGGAAGAATTTGTTCAGGGGCTGGGGATGGAGCTCAGTTGTTAGAGTGCCTACCTATGAAGCATGAAGCCCTAGGATTGGTCCTCTCAACAAAAACACAGGGGAAGGTGGTGCCTGCCTGCAACCCCAGCATTTGGGGGCAAGGGAAGGAGCTTCATTAGTTTAAGGCCCTCCTTGTCTACTCAGCCTTTTCAAGGCTAGCCCGTCTCTCAAGAAAAAAAAATTGCCTGCTTCTCTGAGGAAGCTAGACCACGTGTGGGGTCCCGCGGTCTGCCCAAGGTCGACTTCTCAGGCTGCTGGAGACAGCACCAGCGGGCACACCCTAAGTTCAGGTGGCAGTGTGGAAGCCAAAAGCTTCCAGAAGTGGGTTTTGAAAAATAAGAATTGAGTGCACGTGAGTAAGCAAACAAAGGAATCTGAAAAACCACAGGCAGTCCGTGGCAGCTCAAGCCTAGTACATTTTCAGCACTTCAGGAGAGTTCTTGCCCAGACTGTCATCTCAAAGCCATCATGAAGATTGAGAAACTGAGTCCTGAAAGATTTCACCATCCTTGAAGTTACCCAGCCTGAGAAAAGGTCAAGATGATAGTTGTTACTTGATCGACACTTTCTCAAAGATCCAGTGCTGCTCAGCTTTCTTAGAAGGACCATGGGGATAATGCTTCTGTAAATCCAGTCCAGCAGATTGACTCTGCTGAATGAACAGGAATGAAACACAGATAAGTCATTAGAAAACGTATCTGGCTCATACTGAATATCACCTGAGACATCCAGCCTCGTGAAGTGAACAATTACTGGACTCTTGGACCTTACACTCACAGGCAGCCATTGTTGGATTAGCTGAACCACAGCCTGTAAGTCATTTCAGTAAATCACATACACACATATAGAGAGGGGGGGTGATTCATTCTATTGAATTTTGTTATTCTAGAGAACCTTGACTAATACAGAAGGTGAGGGAAAGAATCACATCAACATGGGAGGGACAAGTGATCCACGTTAGGCTTGAATGAGTGAACACAGAAGAACAACACGAGGCTAGTACCTTGGAATAAAGGGGTCAGGAATAAGGAGGAGTAAAGCATGTGTGTGGTACACAGACATGCATGCAGGGGAAACTCATACAGATAAAAAATTTCAAATTAGCCTGGTGGTGGTGGCACACACCTTAATCCCAGCACTTGGGAGGCAGAGGCAGGCAGATCTCAGTGAGTTTGAGGCCAGCCTGGTCTAAAAAGTGAATTACAGCACAACCAGAACTGTTACAGGAAGAAACCTTGTCTCGAAAAAAAAAATAAGGATGAGTAAGAAGTGACAGAAGTCTGCTAAGAAGCCTTTTCAAACCACTGTATGGACCCATGAAGTGGACACAATTGGAAACTTTGAATAGTAGAAGAATATATTCCGATATACATTCTGAGGGATAATTTTGTCTGTATGCAGAGAACAGGTCAAAAAGCAGTTTGATAACTCTCACAGCCATCCACGCAAGACAATCCTTTGAGACTGGTAGTAGTGAAGGAAATGAAAGGCAGTAATTCTGAATTTATGGATAATATAGAGCAGGTAGATCTTGATGACAAAGTGAATTTGAGGTATAAGAAAAATAGATGATTCAAGGATGACTACAAATTTTTATTATGGGCAATTGGAAGTTTCAGCTTGTCATTACTTGAGATGAACAAAAAGGTAGGAGAAAGAGGATTGGAATGAGAAATACCAGGATTTCAACTTCTTATCTTTCAGATTGAAATATTTGTAACTCCATAGTTAAGTGAAGATGTTAAGTGAGCAGCAGTGTATTTAAATGTGAGATTCAGAAGTGATGCTCAACCTAGATATATACATACTAAAATCATACAGACAAGTGTGAAAGTTGTGGAATTAGAAGAAATATCTTCATTAAATATTAAAAACAGGTGTTAAAGAGATGAGGTCTGAGGGCTGACATGAGAGGAATCTAGTATCAGAGGATGAAGAATTTAGCAGAGTAAGAAAGAGTAACTAATAAGGTAGAGGAGACTCTGAAAATGAAGAAATGCTTGTGGGGCTGATCAACCTGGCCAAATTCTGCTCAGGCAAAATAACAGGAGGACTGAGAATTGACCACTGTCTTTAGCAAGGTTGAGAACATCAATGACCTTGACAAGAGGCATGTTATTGGAGAGGTGAGGAGTCAACTAGATGTTTGTTAGTCATATAAATGGTCACCTTTGGAATTATGTTTGGACCACTCTATATTTACCAGATTAATATAATTTTTAGAACATCCCAAAGGCTAACATATTGATCCAGGTTTCTAGACATGGGGATGGGTGTGGCCACATCTGGTGGTCTGCTGCAGAGCTGGGGATGGGAATAGGTATTGGATTTTTAATGAAGAATCCAGAAATACACACTCAGCAAAAGACAACGTTTTCAACAAATGGTGCTGTTCAAACTGAATGACAGCATGTAGAAGAATTAAAACGGAAACATATTTATTATCCTGTGCAAAACTCAAATCCAAATGAAAGGAAGACCTCAACATAAAACCAGACATACTAACTCTAATATAAGAGAAAGTAAGACATAGCCTTGAACTCATTGGCACAAGAAAAGACTTTCTGAGCAGGGCACCAGTAGCACAGGCACTAAGATCAACAATTAATAAATGGACTTCATGAAACAGAGAACTTCTGTATGGCAAAGAACACTATCATTTGGACAAAGTGGCAGCCTACAGAATGGGAAAACATTTCTATCAACTACACATTCAATAAGAAACTAATAACAGCCAGGCGTTGGTGGCACACGCCTTTAATTCCAGCACTCGGGAGGCAGAGGCAGGAGGATCTCTATGAGTTTGAGACCAGCCTGGTCTACCAAGAGAGTTCCAGGACAGCTTCCAAAACAATACAGAGAAACTCTGTCTCAAAAAACAAAAACAAAAACAAAAAAGAAACTAATAACAAAATATATACAGAATTCTATGCAGTCTAGATATCAAGAAAACAAATAGCCCAGTTAAAAATAGGGTGAAAATCACAGAATTCTCATTTGACTAAGAAACACTGAAAGAAATGTTCAGCATCCTTAGCCACCAGGGAAATGCAAATCAAAACTACTCTGAGATTTCATCTTGTACCTGTCAGAATGGCTAAGGTCAATAACACAAGTGACACAAGTGACAGCTCATGTTGAAGAGGATGTGGGCAAAGGGGAACTTCAAGCATCTATTGCTGGTGAGAGGGGAAATGTGTACAGCAATTTTGAAAGCCAATGTGGTAGTTTCTTAGAAAACTGGCAATCAATCTACCATAAGACCCAGCTACACTGCTCTTGGGCATTTCCAAAGGAAGCTTAACCCTGCTACAGAGTTACTTGCTAAATCATGTTTATTGCTACTCTATTCATAATAGCCAGAAATTGGAAGCAATCTAGATATCCATCAAGAAGAATGGATGAAGAAAATGCAATATATTTACATAATGGAGTATTACACAGTCATTAAAATTACATTATGAAATTTGTAGGCAAATTGATAGAACTAGAAAAAAATTCATCCCCAGTTAGGTATCCCAGAGCCAGACAAACAAATATGTCATGGGTTAGGTATAGAGCAAGGGACTAGAGAGTAGAGAGGGTAGAGATAGATCTTGTTAATAAAGGGAAATAGGATAGATATTTGTGGATGGATGATGGGGGGCTGGAAAAGGAGGATCAGGTGAAGAGAAGAGAAAGGGTTAAAGGAGGGAAGATTAGGAGAGATAGTTAAAATTAAGGGTTATTTTAGGGGTATCATGAAAACCTAATATAGGAAAAGCTATATATATATATATATATATATATATATATATATATATATATATGAAGGTGATATAAATGAAATTGCCAAATACTGGAGTAGACAGAATCCCAACTGGCTGCCTCTTCTCATCAAATAAAACTTCCAGTACTGGGATTGGGTTACATCTAACTGAGTTGTTGGCCTAAGGGGTACTATATGAATCACTAAACAACTCATGTTATTGCCAAAACTAGAGGTTGCTCTCCACAAACCGATAGCAAGGCCTCATTACTGAAGACAACCCCTACAAGACTCATAAAACGTGGGGAAGTTGAAATGGGGTCTAGTTACAACCTTCATCCCTATGTTATAGCATCTTTGGTACAGGAAGGTACTCTGTAAACTACCAACCCAGCCATAAACATTTGGTGTCCTGACTACAAGATATGCTAGAGCATATGGTCGCATAGAGCTTGTAGAAGTAACCAACCAATCAATATCTGATTTGACTTAAAGTCCACTCAATGAGATGAAACCCACTCTCAACACTGCTTGGCTGACAAAGAACCAGACTACATGGCCCAGGCAGAGACTTAGAGTAAAGCCAAATACTACTGTCCTAAAAAAAGTGGCAATAAAATCATTCCCAATCACATTCTGCTATAATAATAGATCAATGCCTTGTTTAGTCATCATCAGAGAGGCTTCCTCCTGCAGCAGATGGGAACAGATACAGAGATCCACAGCTAAACATTATGCAGAGAGAGAGACCTTGGAACACTCAGCCCAAAGTGGGATGCCTCCAACAAATCCCTCCCCTTGTGGCTCAGGGAACCCCAAAGAAGAGGAAGTGGAAAGAGAATAAGGGCCAGGGTATGGAGGACATCAAGAAAACATGGATCTCTAAACCAACATGATCACAACTCATATGCATTCACAGAGACTGAAGCAGCAGACACAGGGTCTGCATAGATCTGTTCTAGGTCCTCTGTGAGTATGTTATGGCTTCCAGTTTAGTGTTTTTATGGGATTCCTGAGTGTGGGAATGAGTGGATCTCTGATTCTTGTGCTGTCTCTTGGTCTCTTTTCCTTCTGTTTGCTTGTTTTGTCGAGCTCTGTTGTAATAGTTTTTGTTTTATCTTACTACATTTTATTTGATTATGTTTTGTTATTATCTCTTAAAAGCCTGTTTGCTTTTTAATAAGAAGCAGAAATGTAGTGGATCCAGTTGGGAGGGGAGGGAAGGAGGGACTGAGAAGAGTTGAGTGAGGGGACACTGTAACTGGGATATACTATGTGAGAAAAAAATCTATCCTCAACAAAAGGAAAAAGAATGTCCTATAATTCCCCATTTTTTTTCTGCTGGAGATAAATTCCCCAGATTTTCATTCAACGTCCACATCTTGATTTTCTTTTCCTACCTTCTAGGTATTTTCACTGGTAATTGGATTTTGTTTTACAGTTGATTTCTTTCAGCCCTTGAAAAATACTTCGTTACTTCCCATCATCTGTATTTTTTACACATCTTCATTTGTATTCGAGAACAGCTCCCATGCGTCGGGCTTCCTGGCCATCACTTGGTG
Source organism: Mesocricetus auratus (assembly GCF_017639785.1). Lineage (NCBI taxonomy): Eukaryota > Metazoa > Chordata > Mammalia > Rodentia > Cricetidae > Mesocricetus > Mesocricetus auratus. The sequence goes on from NW_024429199.1 coordinate 9,209,909, forward strand.
TGCTATACACACTTGTAGAGCACATTCCTCCTGAACACATAATGTTCTGATGCTTAAAGCCCTTTCTCAAAGAGTTTCAATCATATCCATAGAAATAACCACTTTTATCTATAAATAACTTTTCCTACTAAGAGAAAAATTTCTGTGAGATAAATAGAATTTTCAATTTACAAAGGGATAGGAGGGACACACTTTTGTTTCTGGTTTATATAGATCAAGTGTCTATCTGGCCAAAATTGCTAGAGAAAATGCCAACTCTAAAATTCATTCATTTCTTCCTTCTAAAATTTTTCCATAGATCCACTGAAGATTCTAAGACGGATTGAGGATCTCAGCCTACTTGGCTGTGTGTTCTGTAATTCGCAATAGATAAACTGTCAAGAAAACCACATAATGAAATACATCTCAGTATTTTGTTCTATTCTGTTTGTCTTAAGATATTCAGAAATGTGGGATAAAAGATGAAATGAAAACCACTTGTCTTCTACTAAGTATGTAACTATTTTAATGAGGTGTAGTTGAGGCCCTTGGATTTGAACTCTGTGATTCTGTCTTGTGTTTACTGAAATCTAACAGTGCACACAGAGCTTGGAAACACACAGTTGATCAAAGGTTCCTCACAGTTTTCTTCAAAGCCAGTGAAGAGAAAAACAGGAAAATCATAATAATGAATGTTTTCCAATATTAACCCATTACTGTCTCCCACTTAGTGTCTTTTATATCTTATTTTTGTGGTTAGATTAAAAGCCACCATAATTTTAAGTAAGAGATGATGAAAGCGTTTTCTTGGGACCACAAAATAAATGAAAACACTTACCTCCACCAAAAAAAAAAACCTCTTCCAGGAGATAGAAGATAAACAAAACATGAATGATACAACACTAGCAATAGAGGTGTCTGATGACTTCTAAGGTTGGAGCCCAGGAAAGTCTGAGGGAACATTCCATAAGAGTTATTCAGACTTAGGAAAATTATTCAAATTTTAGATTAGTATTTCCTGGACTATTTCTTAAGGTGATAGTAGTTTGCCTTTAATAAAAGATTTTTTTGTGTGTGCAAATAAAACAGAAAGCATCTGGTTGAACTAAGTAATTATTGAACTAGTCAGGGTATTATTCCTGTGTGCCAAGTCTCTCACCTCTCGGACTTTATGGAGGTTAGATGGTTTAGTGACTTGGGTGAGAATTCTGCCCCTGCTGCATCCCCTGTAATAAGCTCATATACTTGAATACCCAGTCCCCAGTTGACGGAACTGTGTCGGAAAGATTCAGAGGTGTGGCCTTGTTGGAACAGGAATGTCACTGGGAGCAGACATTGAGGTTTCAAAATTCAATATATATATATATATATATACATTTAGAGCAAGAAAGAGAATATTGATAACAGCCTAGAAAACAGCCTTTATTCCTCTCATGAGCTGTTATATTCCTGCAAAGTTGCTGGTCTTCCATATGGCTTTGTCTGGTTTCTAATTTTCATACAAATGTATTGCAGAGTGTCTGATTTTCTTGTTTTGAATTGTAACTGTGAGACTGATCCATTTTTTGCAGAAGCTGTAGCTAAACTTTCAGTATTGTATGGAATTACACTGTAAAATTACAATTTAGTTTCCAATGGGATGTTTATTGATATTCAAGTGTTTTCTAATTGGAACCATCAAAATAATAATTCTGTGAGTGTTCTTTCAATGTGTTTAGTGAACATTTGTGTATATTATTTTGGGTCTATTCTTGAGTCAGAAACAGATGCATTTTAATCATTAGTAGAATGTGCTACATGAAATGCTGAGTGATAAATGAGTTTTAGTGCAACTGTGTAAGCCTACATGGCCTCCAGCAATGCACGAGGATTCTAATAGTTTTTCTCACTTGCCAGTGTTGTGAACAGTTGTATCATAATATAGGTTTATTTTCCAGTGAATAAATTATGCAGCAACTTTTAGTAATATCCATTTTGGGTATTTTCTTATTTAAAAACAGAGGTTCAGCCAGAAACAGTGATGCATGCCTTTAATCCCAGTAATTAGGAGACAGAGGTGGGTAGATCTGTGAGTTCAAGTCCAGCCTGGTCTATATAGTGAGTTCTAGTCCAGCAAGACTACAATAGTGAGACTCTGACAAGCAAAACATAGACATTCAACAATACAGACTTTGGACTGGAGAGATGGCTTAGCAGTTAAAAGCACTTGCCCTTCTTGTCAAGGACCTTGGAGTTCAGTTCCTAACACCCACCTGGCATTTCACAACTGTTTGCAACCCGAGTTCCAAGAGATCCCACACATTCTTCTGATCATACCCTCTTCTTGCAGGCACCAGGCATGCACATAGCATACATATATGTACATGCAGGAAAACCTTTACACATATAAAAATAAATTAATTTAAAAACACAGAGTTCTTCTATTTTTGTTGGTTTGAATTGACTTTCCAGAGACCATCACATTCTTCCAACCCCACTCCCTCTGCTTCGGACTCCTCAGATCCCAGACTACTCTTTAACTTCCCCACATGACCTGTAAACTCAGCCCCCTGTCAGCTACCACCCAGTTACCCTATCTGGCCTTAAGACCCAGGACCACACTGCCAGGGGAGACTTGATTTAGGCTTCTTGACTAAGTCCCTGAAGGCATCATGCTTTAGCAGACAAGCAAAAGACCAGGGGTAATGATACCAGATGAACACAGGAAATTGAAATTCTAACTCTGCTATGAATTAGCCCCCTCCTCAACATTGTAAACACCTCTGCTAAAAGAAGAAAGGTGGCATGAACAAAAAAGAAAGAAAGAAAGCTCCATCAACAGTTTAACTCCACATGAGCAAACTAAAACAAGATGAAAAGCCAAAATAATATTTATTCTCCCCAAAATACAAATCCCTGTAGTAATGTCCCCCCCAATGAAAAATAACAGGAATGAACTTACAAGGAATTCAATAGAATGAGTGTAATTTTGGCCAAAGAAGATAAGGAGATAAGTGGGAGTGGGAGACTTCAGTACCCTACTCTCACTAATACACAGGCCATATGGAAAAAATTACTAAACAGAGAAACTCAAAAGTTAAAGGACATAATAGATCAAATTGATCTAACATGTATCTACAGATCATTCCATCCAAACACTAAGAAACATATATTTTTCTCAACAGCCCATGCAACATTCTCCAAAAGTCAACCACGTTTTAGGACACAAAACATGTATTAGGACACAAAACAAGTCTCAACATATGTAGAAGAATTGAAATAGTACCCGGGATTCTATCTGAACACCATGGAATAAAGTTGGGTATCAGCCATAAAAATAACAGAAAGAATACAAACTCATGGAAGCTAAGTGATACAATTTAAGCATAACTGGGTCAAGGAAGAAATCAAAAAGGAAGTTTTAAAAATTCTTAGAAATGAAAACACAACACACAAAGCTCTATGGAGCAGTCCTAAGAGGAGAGTTTATGTACTAAGTGCCTACACAAAATGTCTTAGAAATTTGAAGGACTTTCTTTTTAAATATAAAATTTAGATCTAAGTATTTTGTTAGACATAGGCACAAAAAATATTTCCTGATAAGTTTCATCTAATCATCTCAGATTCTCATCTCTATTCTCTTCCAAAGCACTGGGAAAATTGCTTTCTCTTCAAGGTAAAAATGGCTGTTTGAAAAGAGCACTTCTTCTGCAAGTCAGCAAAGTATTGTTCTTGTGCCCTTTTACAGACAACTTCCGTATGTCTTGAGAAAACTCCCCAGTGAGACTGATGCTGCATGAGAAGATGGCTAAGTGCCGTACTTGTGTTACTGAAGGAGAAATTATTTTCTAATTTTGATTAACTTCTGTATGTTCTGCAGTAGCTCTAACTGCAAAATACACACTGACTATCGTTAATTTTAAATTAAGTTAGGACTAATGACCATCTTATTAGCTTGTTTTAATTGCACATGAATGGAGCTCCATGCGCTTTTTAATACACACACACACACACACACACACACACACACACACACACACACACACACACATCATGCAACCTGTGCACTGATAAACCTAGCCTCCCATTATCTACTAATTGTCCTTCCACATTCGGGTCACCTTTGTTAGCTTCCATGTGTGTGACAAGATATATAGCCTCTGTCTTTCTGTGTCTGTCGTATTTAATTTCTCACAATATCCTCTAGTTCTACTCATTTTTTTTGAAAAATGATAAAATTTCATTCTTCTGTGTGGCTGATGACATTAGCTAATAATAGTCAGTGGTTTTCTGTATATTGATATGCATGTGTTTATAAGGCACTAAGGCTGATTCCTTGGCTTAGCTATTGTGTTTGGCACTTTGTAGTAAAAATGGATGAATATATGTTTAATTTAGGTTCTCTTTGAAATTCAGCAATCATATTGGGGATACTTATTAGGCAAATAAAAAATAAAGCATGAGATCACTGGGTTAAAATTCTGACTCCATCATTTAGTAGTTGGGTGAACTGAGCTAAGCAATAAAACTTCTTAGCTCCCTTAACTGTAGATTCCACCTAATAATGTCTATGTCCTGGGAAGTTTATGTAGATAACAAGCATGGAAATCACCTAAGTGACCTTGTGGCCTAAGCAGCATTTGCTCCGTAACTCTTATCAAGAAGAATGAGAATAACTACTAAGGCTTTCATTATTACATTTTTGGCACATGGGAACTTAAATGTCACTCATACCAATGCACTTGGTCATAAGTGTGGAGGAGACACTCCTTTAGAGTGTACCATGCAGCCTGGAGGCAAAGGCTAAAGTGGTAACCCTGTACACTGAGAGCTTTGGTCTCCTGAGCATCAGAGGTCATATTCTAGGCTGTACACATCATTATGAGTATTTTTAAAAACACTAGAAAGTTGTTTTTTTTAAATTCCCTTAAAATAATAGGACACATATTTTTTCACAAGCCTGCCTTCCAGAAAGATTTGTGATAACCTAGAAAAATGTTGGCCAACATCCCCACCTACTGGTTATTCCACACTAGCAGTTTTCAATTAGTCAAAGAGCAGCAGAGGCCTATTACTGTTAGTACTTAGTACATGTTCTTTATTTTCATAAATTACTAGCAATATTGATAATAAGTTATGTTTGTTAAACTCTTATTTTGGGTTGGAAACGTTTTCAATGGATGTATGCTATGGAAAGATATCCCAAGATGTTAGAATCACCAAGTAATAGACTCACAAAATCATATTTTGACTGGGTCAATATGATCTAGTGAAAACTAGTTTCCACTGTTGTCTTCATGAGGAATTCAATCATGGACAAACATCAGGGTCTTAAATGCACAATATCTTCTCTTTTAACAGTTTTCTCATAGTGATGAAAACAAAGAAATGGAGTAAGTTCTGGAGTAAAATTTAAATTTAAAAATTTATTCATGGATGACAGCAATAGATGTTTATAGGATACAGTATAATAGTTCACATGTAAAGCTTACACTGATTAAATCATAGAATTTGTCATCTCCATCTCCAGAAACATTTTTTATTTTAAAACAATCTTTTCTCATTTTACATACCAATCCCAGTGCCCACTTCCTCCCCTCCTCCTGCTTCCACAATCTTCCCCTAACCCACCCCCTTCTACTCCTCAGAGAGGGTAAGGCTTCACATGTGGAGTAAACAAAGTCTGTCACATCACTTTGAGGCTGGACCAAGTCCTCCCCCCATATCAAGGCTGAGAAAGGTATCCCTTCAAAGGGAATGGGCTCCCAAAAGCCAGTTCAAGCACTAGGTATAAATCCTGGCCCCACTGCCACTGACCCCACAGACTGCCCAAGCCACACAACTGTCACCCACACCCAGAGGGCCTAATTTGGTCCTATGCAGGTTCCCCGATTGTCAGTCCAGAGTCAGTGAGCACCCACTAGCTCAGTTCAACTGTTTCTGTTGGTATCCCCCAAATGGTCATGGCCCCTTTGCTCATATTGTCTCTCCTCCGTCCCTTCGACTGGACTGTGGGAACTCTGCCCAGTGCTTAGCTGTGGATCTCTGCATCTGCTTCCATCACTTACTGTATGAAGGTTCTATGATAATAATACAGGTAGTCATCAATCTGATTACAGGGAAGGCCAGTTCTGGCACCCTCTCCGCTAATGCTTAGTTTCTTACCTGGGGTCCTCCTTGTGAATTCCTGGGAATTTTCCTAGTGCCAGGTTTCTTGTTAGCCTCTCTCTGTCCTTCCCCCATATCCACCATCTGGTTCCCTCATATTCTCTTCCCTCATCCTCTTCTCTCTTACTCCTCCATTGCTGCCTTCCCTTCTCCCCCACCCCACTCCTAATTTTCTGAGGAGATCTTGTCTATTTCCCCTTCCCAGGGAGATATTTGTATGTCTCTCTTAGGGTTCTATATATTACCTAGTTTCTTTGGGGTTATGAACAATAGGCTGGTTATCCTTTGCTTTACATCTAATATACACTACATATCATATTTGTCTTTCTGGGTGTGGATTACCTCACTCAGTATGTTTTTTTCTAGTTCCATCCATTTGCCTGTAAATTTCAAGATGTCATTTTTTTAACCATTGAGTAGTACTCCACATTACATGGAGTAGTGTAAATGTACCACATTTTCTTTATCTATTTTTTGGTTGAGGGGCACCTAGGTTGATTCCAGATTCTGGCTATTATGAATAATTCTGCTATGAGCACAGTTGAACAAATATCCTCCTGGTATGAGTTTGTATCCTTTGCATGTATGCCCAAGAGCGGTATTGCAGTGGTTTGAGATGGATTGATTCCCAATTTTCTGAGAAACTGCCATATTGATTTCCAAAGTGGCTGTACAAGTTTGCATCCCACCAGCAATAGAGGAGTGTTCCCCTGACTCCACATCCTCTCCAGTATAAGCTGTCATTTCCAGAAACATTCACTATTTCTTTATGTTGTAAGTTTTTGACTCTCTTCTCATACTTTAAAAATTAAAAAGAGATAATACACAGCTATAAACAAAATTCACCAAAAAAAAGCCCAGGGCCAGATGGCCTCAGTGCAGAATTCTACCAGAAATTCAAAGAGCAGCTTATACCAATTCTTCTCAAAGTATTCCTCACAATAGAAGCAGAAAGGTCTTTGCCAAATTCTTTCTACAAGGCTTCAAATAACCTTGATCCCCAAGCCACACAAAGACACAACTAAGAAAGAGAACTTCAGACCAATATCCCTCATGAACATTGATGCAAAAATACTCAATAAAATACTGGCAAATCGGATCCAAGAACACATCAGAAAACTCATCCACAATGATCAAGTAGACTTCATCCCAAGCATGCAGGGTTGGTTCAACATACGGCAATCCATCAATGTAATCCACCATATAAACAACAAAAATCACATGATCATCTCACTGGATGCTGAAAAAGTCTTTGACAAAATCCAACACCCCTCCATGATAAAGGTCTTGGAGAGATCTGGGATAACAGGAACTTACCTCAACATAATAAAAGCTATATACAGCAAACCAAGAGCCAACATCAAACTAAATGGACAGAAACTCAATGCAATTCCTCTAAAATCAGGAACAAGACAAGGCTGTCTACTCTCTCCATATATCTTCAATATTGTACTTGAAGTCTAGTTAGAGCAATAAGACAACAAAAGGAGATAAAGGGGATACAAATTGGAAAGGAAGAGGTCAAACTTTCACTATTTGCAGATGATATGCTAGTTTACATAAGTGACCCAAAAAAACTCTACCAGGGAACTCCTTTAGCTGATAAATACTTTCATCAAAGTGGCAGGATACAAGATCAACTCAAGAAAATCAGTAGCCCTACGATATACAGACGATAAAAGGGCTGAGAAAGAAATTAGAGAAACATCGTTCTTTACAATAGCCACAAATAACATAAAATATCTTGGGGTAACATTAATCAAACAAGTGAAAGACCTGTATAGTAAGAACTTTGAGTCTTTAAAGAAAGAAATTAAAGAAGACACCAGAAGGTGGAAATATCTCCCATGCTCTTGGATAGGCAGGATCAACAGAGTAAAAATGGCAATCTTACTGAAAGCAATATACAGATTTAACACAATCCCCATTAAAGTCCCAGCACAATTCTTCACAGACCTTGAAAGAACAATAATCAACCTTTATGGAAAAACAAAAGACCCAGGATAGCCAAAACAACCTTACTCAACAAAGCAACATCTGGAGGCATCACCATCCCTGACTTCAAGCTCTATTATAGAGCTGCAGTCCTGAAAACAGCTTGATATTGGCACAACAATAGACAGGTAGACCAATGGAATTGAATTGAACACACTGATATTAACCCATACATGTATGAACACCTGATTTTCAACAAAGAAGCTAAAAATATACAATGGAAAAAAGAAAGCATCTTCAACAAATGGTGCTGGCATAACTGGATGCTGGCATGTAGAAGAATGCGGATAGATCCATGTCTATCGCCATGCACAAAACCTAAGTCCAAATGGATCAAAGGCCTTAACATAAATCCAGCCACACGGAACCTCTTAGAAGAGAAAGTGGGAGGCACTCTTGAATGAATTGATACAGGAGACTGCTTCCTGAACATAACTCCAGTAGCACAGACACTAAGATCGAAGCTTCTGTAAGGCAAAGGACACAGTCAGCAAGACAAAAAGGCAACCCACCGACTGGGAAAAGATATTCACTAACCCCACATCTGACAGAGGGCTGATCTCCAAAATTTACAAAAAACTCAAGAAGCAAGTCTCCAAAACACCAAAGGATCCAATCAAAATATGGGGTACAGAACTAAATAGAGAATTCTCAATAGAGGAGACTAAAATGGCTGAGAGGCACTTGAGAAAGTGCTCAACATCCTTAGCCATCAGGGAAATGCAAATCAAAACAACTCTGAGATACCATCTCACTCCTATCAGAATGGCTAAAATAAAAAAAAACTCCAATGACAGTTTATGCTTGGGAGGATGTGGAGAAAGGGGAACACTCATCCATTGCTGGTGGGAGTGCGAACTTGTGCAGCCACTTTGGAAATCAGTATGGAGATTCCTCAGGAAAATGTGAATCAATCTACCACAAGACCCAGCAATTCCACTCTTAGGCATATACCCAAATGATGCACATTCATACAACAAGGATGCCTGTTCCACTATGTTCATAGCAGCATTATTTGTAATAGCCAGAACCTGGAAGCAACCTAGATGCCCCTCAACTGAAGAGTGGGTAGAGAAAATGTGGTACATTTACACAATGGAGTACTATTCAGCAGGAAAAAAATATCTTGAAATTTGCAGGCAAATGGATGGCACTAGAAGAAACCATACTGAGTGAGGTAACCCAGTCACAAAAAGAGAAACACGGCATGTACTCACTCATATATGAATTTTAGACATGAACCAGGGGAGTGCCAGCAAACAATCCCACTGCCAGAGAGTCTAGGAAACAGATCCTTCATCCAGAGACTGATGAAAGCAGAGGCAGATACCCACAGACAAACACTGAACTGAACTCCTGGGATCCAGTGTCAGAAAGAGAGAACTGATAGGCAAAGGAGTTAAGAGTGGGCTGGTCTAACCCACAGAAACAATTGACCTGAACAAGGGGGGGGGAGCCTTGAACTCCAGATTGATGGCTGTGTGGAAAGCATAGGATTGACTCAGACCTCCTGAATGTGGGTGTCAATGAGGAGGCCTAGGTAATCTATGGGGCCTTGGGTAGTATTTATCCCTGGCGTACAAATAGACTTTGAGTGCTCATGCCACAATACGGGAGGCTCTCTCAGCCAGGATTCTTGGGGGGAGGGCCTAGGTCCTGCCCTGGCTGAAATGACAGTTACTGGAGATCCACCATGGAGGGCCTCACCCTCCTTGGGGATCAGAGTGCAAATTGGGTGGGGGACTGGGGGATCTGGTGGGGAGGGTGGGGGAGGAGGGGATGGAGAGGGAGCTGGGACTGACATGTGAAACAAGATTGTTTCTAACCTAAATTAAAAAAATAATACATAAATAAATAAAAAAGAAAAAAGATTTTAAAGAATATTTTATTTAAATATATGTGTATGTGTATGGGGGTATGTGCACATGTGTGCAGGTTCCCTTAGAGACCAGAGGCATTTAATTCACTGTGTGCTGTAGCTACAGGTGGTTGTGAGTTGCCTGATATGGGTGTTTTCCGGGAACCAAAATCAAGCTTTCTATAAGATTGGTATGTGCATCAAAATATAGAATTTATCCCTCCCATTTAACATGATTTTGACTGTATCACATTAAGAAACACAGAGAAGATAATAACTGAGCCAAGCCACATGTAAGATTGGGGAAAACACTTTCAAATGTTTTATCAACAAAAGTATTGATCTCTTTAATATATGAAAAATATAATATAAAAAACAGTAATAAAGCAATAATTTAACTCAACTCTGGGAAGACAATCTGAACAAATACTTCTCAAAAATGTATAAAACAGTCCAGAAGTATGTAGAAAATGTCCAATGTTACTTATTATCAGGGAAATGTATCTGAAACCATTGTGATCTATCATCTCACCCCAGTTAGAATTGCCAAAGTCAAACCACAGAAAGGAAAAGGTTGACAAAATGTAGAGAAAAAGGAACATTTCTGCCATGTTGATGGGAATATGTTAGTATAGCCACAATAGAAAACAGTATGGATATTGTTCAGTAAATGAAAAACAAAACTACTACATAGTCAAGCTGTAGTACTATTTGATACTTATCCAAAGTAAACATTCAGGACATGAAAGACACCTGCACTTTCATGTTTAGAGAAACACCATTTGCTATAGCAAAAACACTGGATCAAGTAGATAGATTTCTTTTTCTTTTTAAAAAATGCTTTCCTAAGGATATCATACATGAGCTCAATGCATTTGATGACATCTACTCCTCCCTCCACTCCCTTCAATTCCTCCCATGTTTTCCCACACACCCCTCTCTCAGATTAACTACTACTACTACTACTACTACTACTTCTTCTTCTTCTTCTTCTTCTTCTTCTTCTTCTTCTTCTTCTTCTTCTTCTTCTTCTTCTTCTTCTTCTATTACATATACACTTATTGAGTTCAGTTAGTGTTGCTCATATGCACATGGGTGTTGTAGGTCTGACTACTTGGACATGGGCAATGTATAAGGGGTTTATCCCTGAAGAAAACTGAATCTCTTTTCTTCTTACCTTCAGTATCTGTCATCTGCCTATAGCTCATCAACAAGGGGTAGGACCTTGTGGGTTCTTCTCCCACTCCATGCTGGGATATTGACTGGTGTGGTTCTGCATAGGTCTTATGTGAGCAAGACTTCATACGTACAGCATCCCTATCATGTCCAGAAGACACAAATTTGCAGCAGTCCTTCAGAACCTCTGGCTCTGTCTTTCCATCCTTTCTTCTTTGATGTTGCCTGAGCCTTGTGTGCAAGGTTTATGTTACAGATATCTGACTGGGAGATAGGCACTCCAGCATCACATCCTCTGCATTTGGTCAAGTTGTGGTTCTGTGTAGAAGCTTCCATCTGCTGAGAAACAAGTTTCTTTGTTGAGGATTTGACCCTTACCTAATCTATGTGTATAAGACTTTAAGTACTTAGAAGGAAGTTGGATACTAAGAAAATATACTTTCAAAATATTCTAAATAAGCACATATATGGTGGTATGTTCCTATAATCCCAAGGCTCACTTATTAGTTTGAGACAGGAGGGTTGTAATTCTGAAGCTAACCTGGGCTACATTGTGAGATCTTTTCTCAAAAAGAGATAATAACACATCTTATGCCAGGCAGTGGTGGCGCACGCCTTTAATCCCAGTACTAGGGAGGCAGAGGCAGTAGGCCAACCTAGTCTACAAAGCTTCAGAGAAGCCCTGTCTCAAAATATAAAAAAATATTATAACTAAGACAATAGTCTTGAAAGCCAACTATTTCTGTTGCCAAGGAGGATTTGTGAGAAAAAAGAGACCAAAGTTGTTCTTTGAGAAGATGTTTTGAAAGTACTCTTAATGTTATCAAAGCAAAATTTCTACCTTTATTAGATATAAATATCACAGGTTAAAGACAGAGAAAGAATACAGTCTAGATACCCTGGTTCCATAAGGGGAAGTCATGTATAAGGATTTAAGGAGAGCCTTGGTTACTTTTCTATTGTTGTAGTAAAGCAACATGATCAATACAACTTATAAAAGAAAGCATTTAATTTGGGGCTCGCCTTCACAGAGAGTTAGAGTCCAAGACCATTATGATGGGGAGCATAGCAGCAGGCACACAGTTAGGTACAAGGCTGGAGCAGTAAAACTTGCATCTTGAATCACAAGCAGGAGACAGGGAACTAACTGAGGATAGCAAGATGAGACCTCAAAGACCATCCCAGGGGACACACCTTCTTCAACAAGGCCATACCTCCTAATCCTTCCCAAACAGTTCCACCAACTGAAAACCAAGTATTTAAATACACAGAGCTATTCGTGTTGAAGCCACCACAGGGAGTGAATGGGTATACTTAAGTGGGAGCAATGTTAACAAATCATGGTCCAAGTGTGGACTGTAGTGCTATCATAATCTATTTGCTACTCACATTCTTGTACATCTACAGCCTTTCCCCTCTAATTCTATGGATCTATGTATTGATTTGCCCCTGCAATAGCATCGAAGTGACACTATGACAATTTCCAGGCTTAGGTATTCAAAGGGAGTAGCTTCTATTTCTGGTTCTTGGATCACTTTCTCTGGGACACAATCCAGCTCACTACAGTGTTGCATAGGTCATTCTTGGTGTGTCAGTTGTCCCAAGTGAACCTTAGAGAACAATACAGAAGTGAACAAAGCCGGCTCAGCTTCTTCAGAGCAGACTCCCACCAGAAAATGCCTCAAAGTTTCTTAGTTAATACCACGTGGGGCAAAGAGAATGCCCAACTAACCATTGATTATATTTTTGACTCATGAGTTCAAGAGGTACCTAAAAAGTTTTTTATAAAATATAAGATTGCATTTTGATATAAATTATTGAACAGTAACAGCCAACAAGTACATCCTTTCTCAGCCCATTCTCAACACAGTGGTTAAACTAAAGATTACAATGTAATTTGCATCTTGCCTTTTTGTGACCCTCATCGATACTTGGTAAAATTCTGAAGTTCTTTCAGTGGCCATCAATACCTGATCAACCAGGTTTCTACTATTTCTCTAGTGTTACTCTTGCTCATTTCAGTTTTGCTTACCAGTTCCCAACACAATGGCCATCTGCAGTTTTAGGATAAGATTTGACATGTTGCTCTCTCAGTCTCCCATGCCAAGAATACAACTATAACAACTTTGCTGACTTCCTTACTGTTATTAAGTATTCACTTGAGTCTTGTCCTTTGATGATGCCTACCTTGGTTTCTTTATTTAAAGCTAATGTTTGTCTTTATTCCCAAACATGCCAACTCTGAACATTCTTGATCCCACTTAGGCTATTTCTTTAATCTATCTATCTATCTATCTATCTATCTATCTATCTATCTATCTATCTACTATCTTCTATAACCTATCATCTATTTATAATCTGTCTATATCTATCTATCAAGTATCTCTCTTTGAAGAATTTGATATGGCTTAGATATAAAATGTTCTCAGGCTCCTGTGTTAAAGCCTAGTGGTCTGGGAAATTTCTAGGAGGTAGGGACTAACTGTAATAAGTGGGTCCCTGAGGTAGGTCTGGTGTCTTCTTGTTCCCAGCCCCCTTTTATCTACCTCTATCTGCTTCTTGGCTACAAGGAGAGGAGAAGTTTTCTCTTCTGAATGGTCCCACCACTATGAAGTTTGCCTCATTATTGACCCAGGATGAATAGAGCCACAGGAAAAGGAGAGCAAAAGACCTCTGCAACCACCTGCTTCCTGGGCACCTTTAGGGACACATAAAATCAGTCTGCCACAGTGGTGTGTAACCTGTCTTTTGCTAATTGCAGCCTCCAGTGAAATGGTAGGGGTGATAACACTATTTGATGTAGACAGGAGGCACTTCCTGTGTTATCTCACGAAAGCCTCTTTTGATATAAGCAGTAAAACTCCTCTTGTATTAATGACAGCATCCTGCTCTACAACCTGTTCCTGTAGGAACAGACCAATCAAAAAGGAAGGAAGTAAAATGATACACCTGAGGATGTAACAATAAAGAAGTGGGTAGAATAATTGTCTCTTGGATGAGCTATGGGCTGCTGAGATGGCTTCAAGGATGAAGGTACTTGCTTTCTGATGACCCAAGTCATATGGTATAAGAGAACTTCAAAGTTGTCTTCTGACCTGCATACATGTCATCTACTGCACATGAACATCTACTTCTCCCACTGCTCCATACATGCAGCATAATAAAATACATGTAGCAAGTTAGAGTTATATTCCTATACATCTCAAATTTCCTGACAAAAAGATGCTTTGACATTCATAGTAAATCAGATATGATCTCTTTGTAAAAGAAAGGGTGTAGATCCAGATGGGAGGAGGGGGAGTGGGGAGGAACTGGGAGAAGAAGGAGAGAAAACAATAATCAGGATATATTATATGAAAAAGATCTATTTTCAACAGTGTAAACAAACCTCACAATCCTTCAGTTGAATTGATACCTTTACATGTCAATTCTGGAAACCCCCTTCCTTCCTTCCTTCCTTCCTTGCTTCCTTCCTTCCTTCCTTCCTTCCTTCCTTCCTTCCTTCCTTCCTTTATTTCTGATTTGTTGTTACTCTATTTCTATATATTGGGAGCTGATACTTTGGAATGGGAGTGATCTCCGGGAGGGTGCTGAGGAGGCCCACAGGAGGGAGGAAAGAAGGGTGTGCTACAGGATTTACTTAGTCTCCTGGAAATGGGCAGAGAGGGAGGAGAGACCACAGTAGCTGGTCTGATACAGAGCTGGGGATTGGATTTTGAGAGGGGTCAGTGAGGAGCTGAATGTAGCCTACTTGCTTCCCTGGCCTGTTTCCCAGGGAATGCCTGCAGAAGTGGGTGGCTGAGACAAAGGGATGGAGTGGCAAGGAAGGCTGTAGGAGACGATCTGTGTGATCACTGGAAATGAGGGAAGAGAGGAAGGGGAGGCCACAACAGGTGGTTTGCTATAGAGCTTGGCATGAGACTGGGGGATTTGATTAGATCTGGAGATGAGAAGGGAGAGTGGATGTCTGAAGATTGCCTAAAACCTGCTATCCCAGCCAGTTAGTGTGGCCTGCAGATTTCCAGGGAATGAAAGTCTCTTGGGGTAGAGTTGGATGGGTAGGGAGGTGGAAAGGATCTGTGAGGAGTTCAGGGAGGGAAAACAATGATCAGAATACATTGTATGGAAATACACGCACGCGCACGCACACGTACACACACACACACACACACACACACACACACACACACACACACACACACACCCACATGGTTCGTTGTTGAGAAGCCTGGCTCTAGAGGTGTCTTGATTACACAGGCCCCATAGAGAAGTGTTTCTCCTCATTCACCTACTCAAGCACTCAATAGCTGCTACAAAGATGGTCCAAGGGTCCCTGCTAGTATTCGAGCAGACAAGACTGGCCTTGTCCATATGCTGCTGGCTTTGCAGATGCTTAGAATATAAGAGTTAATGGATTATGGAGGCTTCCAATCAGATTTCAAAGGAATACCCAGAAGTATAGTCAATGTGTGGCAGGGTGAGGGTCCCTGCAGGGAATACCCGGGAAGCTAATGTGTGAAGCTTTGAGAGGGAAACCTAAGATCCAGTGGGGACTTCCAGAATGTTGGAAAGGCCAGGATGCCTGCTTAGGAAAGCTGAAAGCAATGAGCTGAATCATGACAGACACAGATCATCTGGACTACAAATAGCAATGTCCATAAAGGCAGGGCTACACAAGTCCTCAGAGCTCATATCCCAACACCCTGTGCCCCAGATGCCAGATATGGAGCTCCAGGGTTATTGTTCGCTCTGGTGGATGTGAGACTTTCTTTGACCTTATTTCTCCTTTTTATGCAGAAACTCTTCCCTTTTAGGATGAAGATGTTTACTCTGTGACATTGTATATTGGAAGTTTGCAAATCTCCTCTTTGATGCTTGAATAGCTCAACATAAGCTATAAGCATGGAAGATAATTACTTTGCATGCAATCATAGAGCAGTGTAGTATTCCATCATGTTGACATGGGACAGAGTAATAATAATGGTGGAGATACTGAGGAAGGTTGCAGTTATCTTGTCATTTCTAAGAAATTTTATAGCTCTATTCTAGCTTAATTGTAGAGTTTGGGTGCTCATTCCATAATTTCCCCCATTTACACCCAATTATACTCCTTTAAGTTTGCTTGGGTATTATATCCAAGTCTGGAATTTGCATTCAGACATGAGACACAATTTTTCAGTCTCCTTTTCATTCAATGTCCATAAACCCATCCACATCTATTGTGTTCCTGCTACATCTCACAACTGCGCACAGATGAATGGTAGCTTTGTGAACTTACTGGATGTCAGGAACCCCTGTGTAGAGCTAGTCACTTGCATCCATCCTCTTAGCAAGCCCTGCGAAAACATTAAAGGCCACCTCTGACTTCCTTCAGGTCACAGTGACCACTCAGGGTACATCCCATGTTTGCCGCTCAGTGAATGAAACCATGGAGACATTACAGTCTTCCAGTCCCTGACACACTGAATCCTAGCAAAATAAGAAGATGTCATTAACTTGAAATGGTCATTTTATCATCATAACTTTTAAGTGAAACTTCAGAATTTCATTATTCCTGACATGCATTCGTATTTACACATCTTCATGATTCCAATTGCTAGGGCTTATATAGTCTTAGATTCTGTCACCTCAGAGTAGTTGATTAAATGATTGGAATTCTAAAATGTGTCTATTGTTGGCACTATAAGATTACCTTTTGTTTCCATAGGCTTGTATTTATCGTTATACCGGAACAGGGTCAAAACACAAATCACCTTAACTTGACCTTCACTCTATTAAAATCTTTATTTTACTTCATCACTTCCTGTATCAGTGATTGCAATTTCCTTTATTTTATGGTCTTCCTCAATCCTCTCATTTGTAACACTAAGTGAGTACTGAAGGCAATTGGCAATCCATCAACTCCTTAATGGAAACTCATCGTAGGATAATTTTCCGTTAGTTTAACTTTCCTTATATGATCAACCGGTAAGTCAGATAATGACCTTGATGACTTTATCTACTATCTCTAAAGGGAACAGCTAGCTGTCATATTTCTCATGTGTCCCTTCAGATTTAATTCATAGTTATATAAGATAAGTACATTTCTAATGTGCTTAAGTTGTAAATTAATACTTCTAATGGCTAAGCTTCACACATAAAAATCTTATTTACTCACTTTATAATACTAAAGCTAGTTCACATTGATTTCAAGTTCATGAGAAGGCTTATATTTATTGTGGTTTTCCGTCTGCTTTTATGCTGTCCTGCTTGTCAATGATTTGTTTCTGGAAATCTGCACCAAGAGAAATTGCAAATAAACCAACCAAAAGGTGTAATCATATGTAACTATTTGCTTTCTGTGTTAGTGTAAATGCTATCATAGTTTATTCGGAATGCAATTTAATTTTTAAAAAATGACATGTGATAGTCAGTGTTACACATTTTCTGATTTATCCTGCAACATTTGAAAATGATAATATATCCAAACCAACACTGAAAGATACATTGTTAAAATTCAACATAGCTTAAATTATAAATATAAGCCCACAATTTTAACACTTCATCATTTAGGAAAATGATCAATTGGCCTTTGCCTTTGAAGCATTGATCATGGCATTTTTAGTTATTTTATTTTATAACCTCAATGTCAATGCTATCATTTTCTATCTGTGTTATAAGAGCCAGCTGATGACTCTTATTTATTTTATCTTGGGATGCTTATTTACCTGTTCTATTATTTTAAGATGCAGGTATGCAAGCAGCTGCCATGTGAAATAATTAAAAGTGGATCCGATCACTCACTTTTTATGTATTTATAACTCAATCTTGTCAGTTTATGCCAAATAATCAAAACACTTGAAAGTTCACTTTGTATTGCCACAGATGACTAACTGAAAACAAAACACAAGTAGATTGTATAATGATTATTAAATCACTGATCTCACACAAATACAGGTAAAATAAACTGAAAAGAATTTTCTACATGTCATGTTCTACATGATATGTCCAGTTTAATAGCTCACTAATTATCCTTGGAAATGGAGACAGTAGCTGAAGAATGACTCAATAACTTCCTGAAATCAGGCTACATGTTAGATTAAGAAGGCAAAACTAGCACATAGGCAATCCTAGCGACATGCTTCAATGAGTACATTAGCAGAGAAAGTGCTGAAAGTGTCCTGGAGAATTTTCAACAGGTGTCCCTGATGGGATGCCACTGGTCTTAGCGCCCCTGGAGGAGACCAGGGTCTCTGGTGTGCTGTCCTCTGTGATGCTCATTCTAGTGTGCTGGGTGCAGCATCCTCTTGTGAATGTCTGGCATCAAAGACTAGGAATACAAAGAAGGAATGTGGCCACTTTTCCCACCAGCCCCAAGTCTTTCCTCCACCCTGCCTTTCTAAATAAGCACCATGTCAATTGTAATGTGGTTAAAGGCATCCTGTGCTAGGTCTCTATGTCTCTAGACTGTGGCTCGGGTTGTGACACATTCCCACCCCTCCACACACACATTTTCTTGTAACAAATGTTCCTTGTAATTGAAAACTGTATAACACCTGATACAATCTTGATAAACTCTATTGAATGCATTGGTTCATTGGTTCTCAGGTTACTGTGACTTCAGGTGATTCTAATGTAGATAGTGCAATTTCAAGAAACACCAAATACCTAGTTATATTACACCTAACTGCTTCTTCTCTTGATCTAATGCTTGCTTGCTTGTTACATTATTGTATTGTTACTTATCTACTCCTGGTATCCAAAAGCAATGTTGTGGATAGAGTAGCTTTCACTCAGCTCTTCCGTTTGATAAATTGTTCAATGAAGAAGGTATATTGGGATCATGTGTTTTCAAGCAGAGTAGGAGTTGGGAAATGAATGCACTGTATTTGCAGTCTTGAAGTAGAGCCTGCACTTATCCATTTCACTTGGTGACTGAAACAAAACTAGTAACTTAAGACTACTATTATTATTATTACTATTATCATCGTGATTTTTCAAGTCAGAGTTTCTTTGTGGTGCTCTGGGTGTCCTGGAACTTGCTCTGTAAACCAGGTTGGCCTTGAACTCAGAAATCCCCCTGCTACTGTCTCCAGAGTTCTGGGACTAAGGGCACACATCGCCACTCCTGGATAAAACTCATCTTTTTAATTTGAGGAAATTATGTAATTTCTAAAAGGCATTACTGATCTAAATATTATATTTAAAAAGCAATGAATTTCATCAAAACTAGAAGTGATTAGTAGTAAAATTATGCTACAACATTACAATTAGCCATTCACTCGGCAATTTTATAAAATGCAAAACACTGAACACTTTAACACTCGTTTTAAATATCCTGTAATAAGAATTCTAAGGGTAAAGAATGGTTAAGAAATGGCACAAAGAAGCACAAAGAAGAGAACCAGGTGGTGAGTCTGCTGTGGACAATGAAACATCAAGAATAGACCTAGCATATCACACCTAACAAATTTGTATGCTAGGTGGTGGCGCACACCTTCAATCCCACCTCAGGAGGCAGAGGCAGAGTGAGTTCCGGGACATCCAAGGGCTATACAG
Source organism: Mesocricetus auratus (assembly GCF_017639785.1). Taxonomy (NCBI): domain Eukaryota; kingdom Metazoa; phylum Chordata; class Mammalia; order Rodentia; family Cricetidae; genus Mesocricetus; species Mesocricetus auratus. The sequence continues at coordinate 9,229,602 of NW_024429199.1, forward strand.
AGAAACTCAGTCTCAGAAAACAAAACAAAAACAAAAACCAAACACACACACACACACACACACACACACACACACACACACACACACACCTTAAATTTATGCTATAAAGTGTCTTGCTTTAATGTGTTCCTTTTTAAATAATTCAATTTTGCTATATTTTTCATTACAGTAAATAAATCATGATTAAAATCGTACGTAAAGCATGCAGCATCAATGCCACTTATTGGCCTTGTTCAGATAGAATTATTATGATAGAAACACTGAAAAGCATTCTGGTTTTGCTCATTCCTCACAAATGAACATTTACATGACATTAACTTGTTTGTTGTCTTCATCTTACAAATGCCACAGTATGCTATAAAATTAAGTGCATTATAAAGTAACATCTTATTTCAGAGCTTTGTAATAATATAATACACAGTTTGGAACCAGAGACACTAAGAAAACTGTGGTATAAAGACATCAATCATACACTGTGAAAGTGAACTGGAGTTTTGCTAGTTTTAAAGTTTACCTAATCTATTTAAAGGGTTTCAGGTTTACACTTGAAACAGCTTATTCTATTTACACTCAGAATGTGACTCTGCATGAACAGCTTGCAGAAGAGACTGCTGACTTCTCTGAGTTTGGGAGAGTAGAGAAAGAAATTCGTATGCAAAAAGTTACATATTTTCCCCTCTAGCCAGACCATTAGGAAGTATTTTCTAGTACACTGTTATATCCAAATTATTCTCCCCAATATGAAATGTGCACATATGTCTCTATGTGTATAAACAATGTAAGAGTTTCATTAAAAGTAAAATAGATAGTAAGGTTCATTTCATCCACGTATACACAGATCTACATGCTACTTTTGTGTCTATTATTACATCTGACTTTTTATAGGAACACTTTGAAGTTTTGTGAAAAAATTTCCTCACCTTTGAGATGCAAACAAATATACCCCCTAAAACCAGAAACCAGGGGTCTGAGTACATGGCTCGTCGTATTGTTTGTGAAGTCCTGGGCTAGATCCTGGAGTTCAAGGTCGTCCTTGGCTATGTAGTAAGTTTAAGGCCAGCCTGGGCTACAAGATACCCTATATTAACACAAAACAAATTGAAATCAAGTCAGCACATTTTTGTGAAATGTGAAACTCAGCTGTCCATAGTCATTCATGCTTCTGCCACATAACAAATCATCCCAATTTTAGTACCTTCGATCAATTGTTACACCTAGTGTCAGCTACGTAGGCTGGGCTCAGATTTTCTCATGCTTCTTGGAAGCTCATGCTTGAGACTGTGGTCAACTGACTGGAGGCTGCCGAGTTCAGAGTTGGCTCTCCACAGCTCCCAGATAAGGAAGCTGGCTCTGACTAGTATAATTCTGGGTGTCAGCTGCAATAATAGGCATATCTCCTAAAAACTAGCCTGGTCAAGCCACACGGTGATTAGTGGTCTTCAGGCTTCCAACATCAGCAAGAGCCCCAGTGTATAAACGCTTTTCAACTCTCTGCACGCACATTTGCTGATAGCAAAGTTAAGAGTTAAGATGGCAATGAACTGAGTCGGGTAAGGTTAGAGGACGCATAAACCTTTGAAGCTAGTGCTATGACAATTAACACAAGTATCTGCAAGGGGCTCTTTAGCCTTTTCCTTCTGTCTTCACTTACTGCTGTCTGTTACTCCCCACCTTCTTGGCATCACCCAGTTTTCCTAATTTCCCTTCCTCACACTGACTCATCCTTTTACCCTTCACTTCCAAACTTCACTGCCTGATTTGATACGGATCCTTACGATGAAGTATGCATATCTGAGCTTTAAAAGGTTTTCAGATCTGGTCTGCTGATGATTCCCACATGCTCACCACACTGCTTTTCATTCAACTGTCCCTAGCACTGTTCCTCCACTTGCCCGTGTTTCTTACCTCTGTGCCTCTGCTGATGTCATATCCTTTGTCTGGAGTGCATCTTATATTCAGTTCCACTGTGAATGAATAAAATTCCCTCAAATCTAGAGAAGTTATAATGTTGTTAAAATCATCACTCACAGCTGGGTGGTGGTGACTCGTGTCTTCAATCCCAGCACTCAGGAGACAGAGTTCCTGTCCTGTGAATTCCAGGACAGCCAGGACTATTTCACATTGTCTTCTGTGGACTCCTGCTGTCCTTGTATTTATCATCCTGCATCCTACTGTATCTGCCTCCTCCACCACACGAAGAGTATCACAGGTAGAGTAACTTGACTTACTTACTTTGGAGTCAGTATTATCATAAATTTAGCTTTGGGTTAAATGAAAGAAAGGATGGAAAACTGCTATTACATTCAATTTATATACTCACCATACGACACAAGGCATGTAACACATATATTTAGCACTTCATACAATTTACAACTTGTACGTTTCCTGTTTATTGTATGCACCAATTCCAACAGTCCATGGAAAACAGGTCTTTCACAGGAGGGCCACAGTGACTGAAGGGAATGCTAGATGCTAAGCTTCAACAAAATAACATCCAACTAGAAATAGTAAAAATAGTTTTACTTTGACTCAAGAAGTGAATATTCAAATATTTCAAATGTACTTTTTCCTCCATTTTGACAAGGGCATTATAATAAAAATATATTTCTGTGCAAATATGCATCTCTAGACTTATGCAAGGATCTTCTATTAGCAAACATCCAGAGTTCATATTTACTTATGATTTTGAAAAATAATTTGTCTTAATTTTTTTTTACTTTGAAAGAACTTTAATGCAGAGAAAAGCACAGAGTAACAAACACTTATAGTATCTACTATTCCGGTCTTGTAATTTTTCTAGTTAACATATCAAATAAGAAATGAATGGATTGAATTAGCCTTTCATGAAGGTCAGATAATGAAGAATTACAAGGGAATAAGTTTGCCTCAGGAGAAGTCTAGACAGGTATTGAAACACTGTGGCTCAGGACCTACTTTCAAAGGGGAGGTGCCTGTTCTGGACTTGAGAGACAAAAGTGCAGCTTGTCTTTGAAACAATTTTCATGAAAGAAGTTGTTATGCTCTGAGAAAATACCTGGTAACTGGGCTTTTCCATGGATGTGGTCAGTTTTAGCAACTAGATGAAAAATTTTTCACATGAAAAATACTTCTTACCTTCTTTAAAAAACATCTTCGTTTCCATGTAAGACCTATCCAGTCGTCACCAAGAAATGCTCCTTCTTCTCAAAAACATCTGCCATCTGCTCTGTGCCTCGTGACCAACTCCACCTCTGTTCACCACCCTCTGGAACCTGTCTGTTGCTTCCTTGAAACCCTCTCCTTTTTGTAGCTGTAAAGGATTTTATGTATTATTCATATCTTATGGATGACTTTTAAGTATTTTCCCTTATGGACACAGATTGTCTACCTTTCTGGTAGCCTTCAGATGTATGAATTCTGAAGGAATCTAGTTGGTCTACCTTTCTTTAGCTGCTTGCATCTCGTTGTCATTAAGAAGCCCGGGTCAAGTCCAAAGCCAGGAACATACATGTCAAAGTCTCCAGGAGTTGTACAGTTGCAAATTGTATATTTAGAGCTTTAGTGTAACTTCATTTTTGAGCATTGTATGAAGTAGGGTTCTACATTCACTCTTATATAAAGCTTTAGCAATGTTACCTGAAAAGGTTTCGTTGGATTGCCTTTTTGCCTTTTGTCAAAATTGTGTGTTATTTTCCAGAGGAACAGAACAATGGCATACACACTGTTATGAGAGGGTTCACTAGATGACCATATATGGTTTTAGACAGAACTATATCCACCATGGCCAACTTCAGGTTGGGAACCAGGGAAACAAGTACCAGATTAGTTCCAGAAGCTGGAAGCGTTAGAACAAGCAAAGGAGGCCAACATTTTAGTAGCAGTCTGAGGGTGCAGGCCTGGAATTCTCTTAGAGAGGCATGGGGCAAGTTCAAGTTCAAAGGCTGAAGAATCTGAAGTCTTATACCTGTGGGCAAGAGTCCCTGCAAGAAATGCAATGACTGTAAAATGATTGAGCACGCATCCTTACCTTCTCCCTGCCTGCTCACTTTGGCCTCCTCCCACACTGGAGGATGCTTGCACATACGGTGCCTGTCTTCCTCAGTCAATCTACTCATTTCACATATCAATTATCCCCAGGACACCCTCACAGAAGACTTCCAATATGGAACATGCTTGAGTATGTCTACATATTAGCACTGAAGAGGCAATCCCTACACACTAAGCAGGCTCGGAGGCTTTCCTTGGATGCGGTAGAGACTAGTATGGCAAGTTGTCCTAGATAAGGAGCAGTATTCCTCTGTCTAGCATATCTACATTGCTTATGCTTTCTGGGTTATGTGATGGACTGTTGGAATACTGCATGGCTTGGGCTCATTAACTCTTGTTTTTTTCTTTCTCATGACTCCGAATGAAAGACTAGTGAGACAGAGGAGACACCAGCACACATAACATGGAAGGACAGACTGGCTTTGCTTTCATATGGCAATACTTCAGGACATACAGGGAACAAAAGCATAGACAGAGTTGGATTCCACCTACAGTTTCAAGTAACAACGGAGATCTTAGAATACATCCGCATGGACATGGGGGCTATTGAATTCAGACATGGTCATCCAGGATGAGGGCAGACTTGCCTCATTGTCTAAGCACTGCTATCACGGTGTCCCCATAGGAAAGGCTGGCATCAACTCTGTAAACTTTAGGTGCAACTTAGTACTTAAGCCTCCTGGCCTTGGGATTTTTAATGCTGGAAGATTATCGATTACTGATTTAATACCTTTAATTGTTTCATGCCTACTAATAATTCCTAACCTTGAAGAGAAGCACAAAGAACTCCAATGGTGTTTTATAAAGCATACCGTTTACTTTAAATTATGGCCAAAAATTTGTTTAGGGCCTTACAAGATATTAGTTTGCATTTCCATCGATCAGTTCAATTGGAAAATTGCCAAATACTCACTTAGCGTCTCTATGACTCACATACACAAACACACCTACTGGATACCAAGTGGTCTGTATTTTAAAATTAAAAGGTGAAATTCCAGTCATTTTCTGAACATTTTTCTCATAGTTATGCGGCACGAGTGGATAGAGCCCTTCTGTGAACACAAAGAGGACCTCCATTGCAGAGGACCTCCATTGCAGAGGACCTCCATTGCAGAATGCACCTGAGTGTGTCTCAGTAAAGGTAGCACATTGTACATGCTAGTGCTGAAGTGAAAAGCCCTACACACTAGGCAGGCTCTGAGGCTCTCAGAGGGCTAGGTAGAGAAGACAAATATGCCAAGTTGCCCTACATGGGGAATAGCCTCAGAGCATGGGGTGTGGGTAAGTGTGAGGCTCGGGCCTGCATTCAGCAGCCTCAGGAAGCTGGTTTTGTTCTCTCTGTGTGATTTCAGTTTAATGCTATTTCATGCTAAATGCAAGGCTGACATCTATTTCTGATGTCCCCTAAGGAAGATACAGGATCAGCTGGGATGAAACAGTGGAAACTAGTGCCTGATCCTATCTGTTCCTGGAGGCCTGTTTGTCAAAGGGACATAGAATAGAATGAGGAAAACCATGTGTCATCCAGGCAGTTGGATCCCAAATCCCCACATAGCACCCTTCTTTAAAGAAGATACAACTTACTTTTAAACAAACACGACTTTTTGTCATTTTGGATGGGAAGGTTATTAAATTTAGGCAAATATCCCTTGTACATTGCTCATCGTGAAATGAGGAATTGCAAGGGATGCAAATCTGTTTGTTTGCTTGTTTGTTTGTTTTGGTAAGGGAATTTTAAGAGAATGCATCTTTTCCTCCAACCTCTGCGGCTTAGAGAGCTGTGTGAGGTCCAAGTGTCCAAGTCATTGTGCACAGTGCAGAGCAGTGTGATGTGACCGGCTCCTGTATCCTTGGATTATCCTGGAAATACATCTGACCAAGTCTGTGGAAAGACTGGCGAAGGCTGGATGGTACTCTGGGTTTTGTTCGCTCTCATCCTACACTTGCAGAGTCAAGGCTGCCCTGACAGGTGCCTCAGTTAGGACTCTCCAGAATAAAGATGGGGACAGGTGAAGCTGCTTATCCCAGTACAGAGGAGAGCTAAGCTTTCTGGGATCATTCAGGAAGTTTTCCATAGAGCAGTAGCTCTGAACCTAGAACAAGGTGAGAGAGAAGGAATGAAGAGGAAAACAGCTCAGGCATGACTGACAGCCCGTGTGGAAGCGAGCTGGGAGCAAGCTTCTGCCCAGACCTGAGACGCTTGGAAAAAGGTAGCATTGCCTCCGCCCTCCTCCGCCCCGCCATCTGTGCAGTACTTGTTCACCCTGTCCCCTCTCCGCCATCGGGGGGCTCTGAGCCTGTGGCCTCCTCCCTGCCCAGGTCCCCAGCCCCGCCCCACCCCGCCCCGCCCCGGGGCTCTGGGCTCTACCCCGAGCTGGGCCAAGCTCCGGGCTCCAAGGTGCAAACGCTGGAAAGGATGGCCAAGGTCCCCGAGCTAGAAGACGCTTTCGTGGAAGAGCAGCCTTCCCCCCAACTTCCCTCCGAGATCGCGGAGGAGTGCTGCGCGCAGCTGCTGGGCAAGGGCTTGCTGGTCTATTCCCAGGACAGTGCGTACCTGGCTGCCGGAGCAGCGGCAGGTGGCGGCGGGGAGAAAGGCGGAGACCCCAGGCTGCAGGTGGGAATCAAATCAGGTGAGTGCTCCGTTCGCCTCGGCTGCGAGGCAGAGGCTGAGTCCCAAGGGCGTCCAACAATAAAAAAATAAATAAATAAACCCACACCGAACACACGTAGAAGAAGTAGGGTGTTCTGTCGGGACCATTGCATTTCACCAGGAAAAATGTTAACGGAAACACTGTGAACTCCGAGGGCTTTGCTCAACTCCTGCCTAGCTCCTCCTCGGGCTCCCTTTCAGTGCAAAGCAGGTAGATGTGGAGACCACGGGACTGATCGCATGTTCCCTTGTTCTTTGTCACTCCTTAAACTCGCCCTCAGAGATGCACTTAAGCAATGGTAACTTTTCCTCCGAAGAAGAGGATGCGGACACACACGAGAGCAAGACCAAAGCCGCCGACCACCCACAGCTCTCTCAGAAGAAGAGCATCACGCAGATCATGAAGGACAAGAAGAAGCAGACTCAGCTCACCCTGCAGTGGTAAGCCGGCCCTGCGCGTGCACCCGCTGAAGTCCACCTGAGGGTCTCTAGGGCCCTGGCTTTCTCCCTAGTTGCTTCTCCTTAAAACTTGCACAAGTTTAAAAGACCCATGAGAAATGCATCCATTTTGTTTTCACGGCCTATTCCCACGGTCCAGGTGGTGAAAAACGGGATATATATTTTTGACTAAAACCTTAGGTTCTTCCACATCTAAGCAGTGATGAATCTTTCTGTGATTATTTGTCAAACATGAAACGCATTTATTTCGTATTTTTATGCTTTTGAGATAGAATTCTTCAAAATAACAAAAAGTGGAAGGATCCGCAGGAGGGCAGATAATGCGTCTGTTGGAAAATAGATGAATTGAGTTAGAAGTAAAAAACGGAAAAGTCAGTTAAACTGTCATGATTAAACAATTTTCAATTTATGTACTGTATCCCACATAAGACTTACTATAGCAAAACATCACAAATTGAATTTTCCCAAGATCTTTTAAAATTAAAAGATTATCACCAGGTCTCCGAAATATGAAATATAATATGTTTTTGTTAGTTTGTTTTTTAACACTTGTCTGAAAGGAAGAGACATCTAAAGTAAGTCCGTGTCATTAGGAACCCTTGCATAATGGGAAGAATTAAGGGCACAAATTTCTCCCCAATTCTGAATAATAAATAAAAGATTACCTACTTACTGATTATTTATTCTGTCTGTCTATCATCTTTCTATCAATCATCTATCTAGTATTATCTAAGGGTTAGAAAAAAATCAAAAAATAGAATCCATAAATGCTAGTAAACTTTATTTTTGATTATTTAATTATTTAGTTAGATTTGCATAGCCCGAAGTTCTGAAACTGTATGCTTGAACCCTTCCAACATTTGAAATATAAAACAAATATTCCTGTAAAGTTGTATTTTGACTATTGAAGTTTGTTGTCACAATTACTAGTTAAAAATATCATGGAGCTGTAAATAATTGAGAAATTATATGGAATATTTAGGAAAAACTACTGTCATCAGGATAATTGGGAAATATTTTTTACTTTGGTTTTATTTTAAAGGATTTTGAATGATCTCTCTTGTGTTTTTAGTTCAAATTGAGTGATTTGAAACAACCCTGGCTTTGTTTAAAATTCTTATCGTGTGTGTGTGTGTGTCTAGCTTGACATAATATTTTGAAAAATCAAACAATGACTATAAAAGCAACTACCCAAATGAATGGATTATGGGTATTATATACCTGTCTTTAAAATGTGAATTTTAAATAGCAATTTATCATAAGAATTTTCATGTTTTGAAGAATATAAAGCCATTACATTTTTGTTTATTTTTCTCAGTCTTCTAAAAAATTAGTTAAAACTCTGTTATTTGGAATTTGAGAAATTCTGTAAGTCTGTAGAATTGTCTTGGGAGTGTTAAAATTAGAACTGAAAAATCAAAGTAAAAATCTGGCTTATTAACTCCAACTTTTATTCTCAATTAGCTATTCAATTTTAGGTAGGCACATTTATTTCTTTTGAAATATTGCATCCTAGTTGGTTTGGATATTTTTATTAAAAGAGTAATTGGTGTCTGAAACTCATGGAATGGGTCTCTTAACTTTTGTTTTGTGTGCATTGAGAGTATGTTAAATCTGAAATCTTGAAAGACTTCACCCAGTTTTAATCTGAATAATACTGCATGCTATATTGCTCTTGTGTTATAAATGATCATGACTTTACTAAACATGAAATTAGTATGATTACATTTTTTTGTAAAAATTACTGGACAATTAGAAAAAATAGGAATAGAATCTAGAAGCATTCATTTCTAGATTATCATTCAGATAATTGCAGAACAAACATTCATTATATTACATTTAGTTGAAATCAAATGGAAATCTACCCAGATTTTCAAACTTTATAGAGTTACATCTGTACTACAGAGTTGGGATTGTATGCATTGTATTCAGAGACTTCCATAGAGATATATTGTTTCTTTAGATGGCCATAGGCTTAATCACAGTGTAAAGGTGAGTGGAAATACATCACCATTTCAACTTCAGTGAAGTGAGTTCACCCTGCTGTCTTTTCCAAACAAATATTGTACCATAGTTTCTCTTGTTGTTCAGGATTCAGAAATAGTCTGTGGATGAAAGTAAGGGTGTATGAGCATTAACAAGCTGAAACCTGGCAATCCTTTTAATTAAGTATTAAAAAAAAACACAGCATCTTCAATTTCACCACTCATAGTCCTAGGTCAAATAGTAAACTACTGAGCCCTGAAGATTTATAAGGAAGTAAGACCCAGTATTCATAATGGTGGTCTGGAAGGGGTGGTTTCTACGTTAACATCACATTGTGGTTGAACTAACAAGTGCTCGCTGAGGTTCATACTCTTCTCAAATTAATCCTTGGCTTTGTTTGTGTTTGCCTGCCACGTGTTTACTTGCTTACAGCACAGACATATTGTCTCAGAGGGAGCTTCTGTGAGTCAAGGGTCTAGACAGGGTACTTGGCACTAAGTCCGTGGCCTTGCCAGACACAAATTAACATATTAGTGGATGCTGGAATTTCATGAGACCTTTTTGCTATTGTTTCTCTAATCTCATTGGTTGTTGAGAGAATTTATTCTCTCTGTAGACCTGAGGTCCTCAGCTCCTAAAGATTACCTGCCATCCCCTTAGACGTGGCCCTCTTTAGAAATTACCATGTGTGTCTCCAGATCTGCAGAGGGTGTCTGCTACTAATTTAAACCTTCCTTCCATTTCTTTCTTTCTTTCTTTTTTTTTTTTTTTTTTTTTTTTTTGGTTTTTACGAGACAGGGTTTCTCTGTATTGTTTTGGAGGCTGTCGGTCCAGCCCAGCCTCGAACTCACAGAGACCCGCCTGCCTCTTCCTCCCGAGTGCTGGGATTAAAGGCGGGTGCCACCACCACCCGGCGTCCTTCCATTTCTTAATTACAGACATTGTTTCTAGGGCTTGCAAAGCTAAGTGGAATCATCAAAATAATTTCATTTCTTAAGAAATTAACACGTATACATAATCTTTGTACACATTTTAAAATTCCACTGTTATGTTTTGGTTATGTAAATACTGGATAGTGAAAGTGTTGTAAGGAGTACATCCATCACCATAAACCGGTAAGATTTTTTTTTTATGGAACACACATTCAAATTTCTCAATTTTTGGTTATTTTTATCCTGGTATTATTTTAAACATCATCCAGAACAAAGAAAGCCCATTTATGTTTACTCATTGACTCACTTGTATAGTCTGTTTTCAAAATGAGCATTAAGTCATTGAGGAGGCAGGAAAGTAATAGTGAAAAGGTTTGACCTAACTCTTGGCCTTTTCTCTCAGGCTTGAAGACAATTACATAGTGTGTGAAGGAGTTTGCCTCCCACGGTGCATTCTTTATGCTCACTATTTAGATTTCTGCAGGAAAGAGAAACTGGAACCAGCTTGTGCAGCCACCTTTGGAAAGGTATATGACATATATTGGCTATACTCACTGAAAACTAACATATTAGGTAGATATGTAAGTCAATTCATCTGAATGTTAAGACATTTACTTTACAAGCATAAATGAAATTCCTTAGTGTTTGGTTGGAACTGCTATATGTTTATATCTTGATTTTTTGAGTCACTGAATAATGGCTGTCAGATCTAATATGAGCTCAAAGCAAGCTCCATAAAACAGTAACTTGTTCCTTCAAAGAGGATGCATTCGTGAACATAGTTAAACTATGTTGGGAGGTAAAAATAAATGAAGGTGAGCCCTTATTATTTATATAGTCCAACCATTTGAGTTTTTTATAGATTTTTATTCTATTACTTAAGTAACTGTCCTAAATCTTTGTTTCAGTGTGACCATGTTTATGTCACAGACTTAACATTTTTATGGTTGTGATTGATTAAATTTCTGACATTTAGCATTTCTATCATTAGGATGGGAATCTATAAATCTGACATTAGATGATTTATATGCATTGATATCATTTTAAGGACCAGAAAATAATACTAATTACTTGGAAACACTCATATTTGAAACCTCTTAAGATGTTCTGTCATCTGATAATCTAGGATATACTTGTAGAACTGTAGAAAGTTTGAGTCTGAAGTATTTTATCTCCAAAGTCCAGATCCTAACCTGTAGAAGACTCACTGTCTAGAAAGCAATGAATGCTCTGGTCCAACTCCTCCGATTTTTAGGGCTGGAAGAGGCAACTAATTTGAGCAGGATTTATCTATATATCTTAGACTGACCTTAAACTCATGTAGCTCAAGTTGGCCTTGAACTTGTGATCTCCCTGATCAATCTGATGAGTGTCAGAATTACAGGCATGCATCATTATTCCTAGCTCCCCACTTTAAAAGCTCACTTTAAATGTGGCCCAACGCTATACTTTCAAGTAATTTATTTGGGGGCAGGAGAGATGCCATAGTAGTTAGGAGAACTGTCTGCTCTTCCAGAAGAACTTCTGTAACTCTAGTTCCAGAGGATCCCATGCCTCTTCTGAACTCCATGGTCACTGCAAGAATGTAATATACACATATACACATAAAATAATGTTTAAAAGTAGCTTAATTATTTTTGAAAACATGTTTTCTTACACAGACAGTGTGATATAGAGCGTGGTACTCACGGGCTTAGAATCCAGCCATGCCTGTGATTAGCTTATATGATACTTACTGATGACCAGTCTCCTCAAGGCTTCAGTGCACCCACCCTCTGAATCAAGATGAGACAGCTTCAGATGTCCATGTCAGCACTACCATTTTTCTGAGTCTATCTTATGGCACTGTTCCTTAAGTGGGAATCACAGAGCACCTTGAACATCTATCTGATAACTCTAGAAGTAATTAACTCATCGAAGTTTCCATGGAGCTCTCTTAAGATCCAAGAACCCTTTCAGAATGGAGATGGATATTTAATGTGGGTAAACCTCTGAATAGAATTATTATAGAGGAATCTAAACAGTTCTCCTAAGTATGTAAATAACGTAACCATTGCCTCAGTAGTTACATCAAGCAAAAATAGATCTTGGTGGGCTCTTCCATGGTAACTGGTGTAATTCTTATCAATACACGAGTATTAATTTTCTGTAGCTTAAGTGTTCCTTTTAGTCTACCATTTACATACTTAAATTAGTAGGATATGAGTGGCTTGCATTAGAATTATATAGTAAAAAACCTTATTTTTCTTTTTTAGACAATTCGCCAAAAATTTCCCCTCTTGACAACACGAAGACTTGGAACAAGAGGGCATTCAAAGTAAGAATGAAACGATAGGTTTCTCCTTTATACTTATAGATGTAAGATAACTATTGTCCTTATCAGTGAATGGAATCAGGTATTTTCTTTCTTGATGAAGTAGGGGAAAATAAATAAAAGAAAAGAGAATCTATTAGGTTTAGAAAAGAAAAATTTACAAAGACCACCCATAGTATCTATCATGCTTTTGTCTGGAATATGTTAAGTGAATAGCCTTAATGATCTTAAGCCATTGTTGAAGTCACCAGTGTCATGAACAAGGAATGTACAAGAAAAAAGTTAATGACCAAGGAGATCAACAGCATCCCCTCAAGGACAATGCCAGTATGCCAGTAACAGAAGGGGAGTTCTGCCATGATTCAAGTTTTTCCTAGACTTTTCTGACTCAGATGATGATTTCAGACATGTAAGATTTCTCTTCCCCCCATTCAAGACAAATGGCACACCTAATGACCCGCTTGATCATCTCTCACTATAAATATAAAAGTGCAGTAAGCTCTATGCAGCCTGCCTCTTGGCATTTCTGGCTTTTCTTTTATACCTATCTGTATAGACCTCTGTTACAGGCTCATGCTCATCAGTGATTCATCTGTCCATGGTTTCATTTCTAACAGAATCAGGTCTTTCAGATAAAAACAAACAAACAAACGAACAAACAAATGAACGAACGAACAAACAAACCCTAGTATGTTAGGCCTGTGATAGCCTTCACCATGTTTTTCTTCTCTTTGCTGTTCCTTGAAAGACAAGATTCCATCTACTGCTCCCACTACTGGGCACATTATTCTGCCCAAACACTTCTGTATCTGGGTAAGAACCCAAATAGCTTATTTCTATAATCACTCATTTTACTTGGTTCCCTCCCAGCACTTGCTCTTTCTGACCATCCCCTCTTCAGCACAGCGTCTTGGCCTCTGGCTTCTGAGTCACTGCATCCTCAGCTTCCTCCATCCTCTTAGCTTGCAGGCTGTCTCCTGAATTCCAGTGTAGTACTGACCCATAGAAGGATAGCGCCACCCCATATTAGTATTATATTATATTATATAGTAAGAGTAACAAGAAATGAGTGAAATTAATATTAATAAAGTTTTATTTAACCCAAAATACCAAAAATGATTTCAGTATGTAACCCCTATAAAAATCTGAGGAAGTATTTTATTTCTTTTGTTCATATTGAGTTTTTAAAAATCCCACATATATATTTTGCATATCTCTGTTCAAAACTAGCTATTGTTCGAGTTTTTCCTATCTGTACATGTCTTGTGGCTGCCTTGCACTGGCCAGCTCTGGTTACTTACAAAAAATTAACTCCTCCTTCTTTGAACTTTTCTACTGAAGTTGTTTCTCCTCCTTGTCATTCTCATAGTGTCACCTTGACTCTTTAGTCATTCTATACAATATTTCCACATTGACTTTACAAAATTTATGATAGAGCCTCATTTCTCTCATGCTCAATGACTTTCACAGGCTTACATTTCAACTCTTTAAAAATTATCTATTGGTCGGGTGGTGGTGGCGCATGCATTTAATCACACCACTTGGGAGACAGAGGCAGGTGGATTTCTGTGAGTTCCAGGACAGCCTGGTCTACAGGAGCTAGTTCCAGGACAGGCTCCAAAGCCACAGAGAAACCCTATCTCAACAAAACAAAAAAAAAAAAGAAAAAGAGAAACAGTATCTATTGATCTGTTCTCTCACTCTCTCTCTCTCTGTCTCTCTCTCTCTCTCTGCCTCTCTCTCTCTTTCTCTGCATGTGTATGTGTGTGTGTGTGCACGCGTGTGTGCGTGCATACATGTCTGTGTGTTTACACATGTGCAATGCATGAACCTTGTGGAGATCAGAGAATAACTTTCAGGAGTCAATTTTCTTCTTCTAACATGTGCATTCCAGGGATTGAACTCAGCTCTTTAGGCTTGGCAGCAAGCAACTTTACCAGCTAAGTCATCTCACTGCTTCACAATTTCTACTCTTAAAGATAACTTCTTACTTCTATAATCAAAGTCTATTATGACTTAGTTTCAACCCATTTTCCTGTCTTGCTGTTTACTCCTCAGTTCTTAGTAGATTTCTCTGTTGTCATTGTATTATCACACCAGTACCTTTAAATCACCCAACTGTCTCTCTTCTGTGGCATCTTCCCTTCTGAGGACACTCTTGCCCTTGCACATAAAGCAATTAGTCCTGAATCTTCTCTTCTGAATGTTGTCTTATTCTGCAATTTGCATAGGCTCTTTGCACCCTCATAGCTGTTCGTTAGTATCATCTGTCTCAACATTACATTAACTTAGCCCCTTCCTCATATATTAGGAATATATATTTTGAGGACAGATACTTTGTCTCATTCACTTTTAATTCTTTCTAATGCATTGTCAACCAATACTTATTTTGCTGATTATAATTAATTTAAAAATATTATGGCCTGTGAAAGAAGAATAAAGTTCCACAATGGGAAAAAAGTAGCCCTTTCCTTCTAACTGAGGCAGTTTTATGCTAAGTTTGTCTCAGTTTGGTTTGATGATTTCCAAAGCACTGTATCGTGTAAGTGGAGGTGAGATCAGATAGTGTTTGAAGTAGAAAGATAGGGGCCAAAGAGGCAAAGCAACTCAAGCAATCCTCTTGACAGGATCTAGAAGAGGGCAGGTAGGCAGGCTGCAGAGAAAGTCAATTAATCCCAGAAGGAGCCTTTAGGATTAGGGATGAATCATTAACTGTGCCCATTGTGACACAGCCACACTCCAGTGCTTACGTTGATATAGCAACATTTGGTGACTTCTGGCAACTTATTTGATAATTAAGAGCCATAGACATGCTCAAGGCATTAACAATTTGAAATTTTCTGCCTTATTGATATACCATTTGCTTTTTATGACATGGCTATCACCCTTCCAGGTATTTATATATTGTAAATAGAAATAATGTGCATTGTGTATACTAGGTTTGTTCATAGATATAGCAAGACACATCTTGGAAATGGTGATGCTGTGTCATGATTATTCTTATCCAAGCAACATTCCTGGTTTTGTTCCTAAAAGACATACTCAGATTTTATTTTGGAAGATAGTGCATCTAAGACAGCATGCCTAATGGTTGGAACATGAGTTAGAGTTGGACAAATCAGGGTGAATTCTATGTTCTCATATGTGACTGTGTGACAATTAGATCACTCAATCTCTATCAGTAAAGTGGCTGTGTGATACCTCATATCATTGTTTTAGGAATTAAATAATATATAAATAAATATTATTGGAGGATCAAATATGATTTCAACCTTATAATGATACTCTTTTATAAGAGAAAATTGTGATGAAGGCATCAAAATTGACAATGCAATGAAAAGTTATTGTTTATTGAATTGTACACAGAAGCATATATGAATTTTCATTAGGTTTAATCCTTCCAATAATGATACAAGATAGGAACTACTATGTTTTATAAATAAGGAAACCATAGTTAGAAGGTTATTAACTTGCCTAAGGCCACAAATGCACTAACAATGCTGGCATTTATACGAAGGTTCAACTACTCTAGAGTTTATGCTTTATCAAGTAGTAACAGTACAAAAACCTACTTGTTTCTACTATCAGTCATATTAACAAAACAATTACTTTATTGTACTTTTTTATTACTTTTTATCTATTTTAATTAAAAAATTTATTAATTCTTTACTGCTCTAACAGATCTTAAGATTCATTATGATTAGGTTTTTCCTTAAAAACAAAAATATTTTATTAACCTTCTTTAATTTATTTCTAATAAATTCTTCCCTAATAAATTCTCTAATTTATTCATCTCACCAATTCTAGAGATACATATTTTATATGAAAGCAAATTTGCACCACTAATGAATTATCAGCCTCTTAATTTTAGCCCTAAGCATTCACTATGCTAATGTATTATCTTCCAACCACTATTTCTGCCATGTGTTTAATATTTCATGAATTTGAATTTTATAAAAATACTTTATAGTTATACAAATATGGACAACTAAGACAGAAATACAAATGACATAATCTTATTTTGTAAAATCAGGATATCATGCTTACTTCCAGAATTTGAAGTCATTCTATTGCAATTATAGTGTTTAATACAATAATTACTCTTAAAACTGCTGAATATTTGTTGAATTACTTTAAAATTTAAGTGAATTTGTCAATAATTGTTTTAACTTTATTATGTAGCTTGTTAGAATGTTAATATTGTGTAATATTCTGAAGAACATTACTCCAAAAAGTAAAATTTCAATTTTACCATATTTTTACAGAATCGCTAGTGTCTAAATATTTCATTTGGTATTGTCAGTTTGAACTGTTGCTAGGTGATGACTGACCAAAAGGCTCTTTTGTGATCTGGGTAGGAAGAGGGTATCTGAAGCTGACCTCAGGTGTACTTGGGGTTCATGGAGCAAAGGCTCTTTCCATTTAATGGAAATATGTGGAATCTACCATTTGGGAGACAATGATCGATCAATGTGACCAGGAATAAGAAACACCAGTCTATGTGGGAAAGGGATAGTGGGCAGCTCTGTGAATCCAGTGAATTCACTTGTGATTTTTAAGACTTATTTTCCCAGCCTCAATACAGGCTCTGCTTTTAAGTAGACACCAAAAAAGAAACCAACTTTATCTTCATGTTTTTTCTCCTCCTCCTTTAATTCCAAAGGAATACATAGAGCTATAGTTTATTTCACATTTTCAAATTTTTGTTTTCAAAAAATTAAATTCTATAGGTACCATGGAGTAAAATTCATGAATATTTCAGGAATAAAACATTTAGTTGAGGCACAAAGCATGGTTCTAAAGAACTTTGAGGTGTAAAGAATTATAACATAAATTATCTGCTATCAAGATTTTTCACTATTATTAATTGATAAACATATTTATAATCTCAGTTGTAGCTAGTCTCTGGGGATACAAAATGAACAAAAAGAGCCTGTATGTATCTTTGCTCAAAATAGCTTAACACAGTAAGGGGAGAGGGTTTAGGTGATTTCACTAATAGATACCATACACATGGTGGACTGTTTGAATCAGTTACATTTTAATTTCTGGCAGACTTTGATCAACCAAATCTTGGTGTTCAGACATGATGGGAAAAAGCTATTATCTTATTTATTAGTGGTGATTTAGTGGGTTAATAAAACTGATATGACAGCTGCTCTTATCACAGCAAGTTATTGCAAGTCCCTGAGCAGCTTAACCGCATCATTTCCTTATCGGTTATCATTTGTGTAGTGTAAACAACTAACATACTAGCTCAGTGTGAACATATGTTTCAGGAATTCTATATTGGAAATGGTGAGAAAAAGAAATGTAAGCAAAGGTATATGCTGATTAGCTATTGAAGAGAAGTGCTAGATACAACATGAACGTGTTATCTGTGAAAGAGAAATGTAGTGGTTTCACCTCGTGTCCTAAGAATCTGCTATGGTTATATTATGAGCCCAAGAATTATTTAATCATTCCTGTGCATTCATAACTTACAAATGAGATCAGTCACTTGACATAAAGTTTAAGTCAGATGACAATTGGTGCTAATGAACGAACACAATTCTGTTATGAAATTAAATTTGTAACAAAATTTTTTCTAGAGAACATAGCTAATTATGCTCAGAATTTTAATTGTATTTATAACATGTTTCCCTTAGTAAAATGGATGTCATTATATAGTAATAAAGAACTGTGAAATGTTAGAATTACCCATTAAACAAATAGCAGGTAGAGGTACCAAGATCAAAACAGGTAAGCAAATCTCACTCTTATTTACCATGTATTAGCATATGTTCTTTTGTTGTAATATTCTTGGAAACATTTTCTAGCAAGATTTACTTTTGCAAAATCTACTAACGACAAAACGGTGTTGTAAAATGCTAGAGCGGAGATGAAGAATCCGTGCATACCCTGCATGAGCCCGCTCCTCCCTGTTTTACGGGGTTTATATTTAACTCTGGGAAGACAGGGTGCTCGTGCACTATCTCTTCGCTTTTCTGAAAGACACTAAATCATCACTAAGATGATAACAGGTGCCTTGTTAGACCAAAGGAAAGCTTAAGGGGAAACAATTGTTTTATTTGCTCCCAAAGAAGCTTGGTATGAAGCACGGCAGTGGACAGAAGACAACCCTAAGATGTGTGTCGCCACCAGCTTCCTGTCTAAACATGCTGCCCTCGCATCTATCCTACACAATAGCCAAACACACAACTTTTGCTTTACCCAAGTGTTTTATTGGTAACATGGAAATTCAGTGACAGGTGCTTACAAAACAAAACAAAACAAAAAACTGTTGGCTTTAAGAAAGTTTATGTTTTATTGGTTTTCAAATCCCTAGAACATAATGATTTATAAATGTTTGAGGATTTCCTCAAATCTTAGTGCTTAAGCCATGGATGGAGATACTAATGATTACAGGGATAAGGCCACAATGGGATAAATAGCCAAGAGTGGAATTCAGTGGACAGAGAGATTAGTTTTGCCTCAGAGACTAGGCAGTTCCACAAAGCTAACAATACGCCTCAAAGTTGACTAAGATAGATCCTATCCCAGGAAGGAAGATATTCCTATTGAAGAGTTCAGCAAAACCAAGGCAGGAGCCAGCACAAGCTCTTTATGGAGAGTAATCCAGACAGAAATGGATAAGCTTACAATGTGCTCATGACTGGCTGAAAGGAGTAATCATATGTCCTTATATCACAGGAGATAAAATATTTTTATCTCTACTAAAGTTTAGATTATTCTGATAATACATATGTGATTATATATGCTTGACTTTAATTGTTAAGTTGTTTTTTATAGTTTCTTTATGGCACATGGTTGCCTTTAAAACTTTCCATATATTCATTCAATTATTTAACAAGTTTATTGACTTCCTGTTATAGGAAGCTTGCAATCTAGAAGGTTTTATTTACATGTGGCTGGTCAAATATGAAACATTCCAGTCAATGTTACAGGTCTTAGGGATTCATGCTGATGATTTGTGTGACTCTAACTCATAATGCCTCCTAGAGAGAGTGTGCATAATTGCGCACGTATTCAAGCTATATTTGACTCAAGAATTTCTAATTGAAAGTTCGAGTTAGAAAATTAGTTATATCTTCTGCATTGCAGGGGTGAAGGTAACATGCACTGTTGAAAAATGGTGTTCTATGAAACTGTGACCTTGAATTTTGCCTTCAAACCCATAAGGCTATGAAACAACCTTTAAATGGACCACAGGGTTGGTAAAATGGCACGTGGGGTAAAAGAGTTTTTCATGCAAGCCTGACATTTGAGCTTGGTCTCTAGAAATCATGGTGGAAAGAGGGAGCTGTCTCCTGAAAGTTGTCCTGATCTCTATACACAGGCACTCACAGTCACACTGCTTCACACACACACACACACACACACACACACACACACACAATCGCACATTATGTGCCCACATACTCCAAAATATAATAAAGAAAATTGACCATAAATCACAGAGTTTTTCAAGTTTTGTTATGAAGTTGGGGTAATATTCTACTTATAGACTGTATTTGAAATCACCTATGTATAAGATTCTTTAATTAACTCTTGAATCCCAGGCATCAGCCTGGGAATCCAGCATGGGACTGATCAAGACCCCCTGAATGTGGGTGTCAGTGAGGAGGCCTAGGTAACCTATTGAGCCTTGGGCAGCAGATCAGTACCCATCCTGAGTATACACATGAACTTTGGACTCCCATCCAACAATGTGAGGTGCACTCTCACCCTGAACTCTTGGGGAAGGGTCTAGGCCCTGCCCTATATGAAATGACAGACTATGGACATCCCCATGGAGGGCCTCACCCTCCCTGGGGAAATGAGGGGATAATGGGGGGGGTAGGGGGAGGGCATGGGAGGAGGGGAGGGAAAGGGAGAGGGACCTGGAACTGACTTGTGAAGAAACCTTGTTTCTTATCTAAATTTAAACTGAAAAAAAAGATTCTTTACATTAGTAGGAACTCAGTAAATGGAGACTACTTCTATTATCATTTGCCATTGCTCACTTCAACTGTATCACGTGTTGATTTGGAATCACTGTTCTTTGCATGCTTTCTTGCTCTGAGATTGTTAACTCCTCTAGGTCAGAGACCCTTCTCTACTTGTCACTGAAACCTCACTATATAGTACACAGAACACAGAATACATTTGAAGAAAAGAAGACTCTCTTTTCAGTGGCTCCCTGTCTCCAGGCATGTTCATAAGATGGCATTCATAGAATATGTTTGTCCGTCTCATCAGTCCTAAATAAGGAGACATTGTTAATGAGAAAAACTGCTGTATCTCCCATGCAGAGGTGAAGGTCACTGACAAAGTCAGATCCCTGGTTTCTCTGTTGATATGTCAGTTACATTTGACTAGTGAATAAAATGCACAAAACCTTGACATTGAATTCAAGGAAAAACAAAATCTTCTATTTATGAACTTTCTTGCTCTAATGGTTGGATTAGAAAAATAAACAGGAAAATCACTTTCTAAAAATAAGAAAGTAGTAAGTGTATATGGACCAATATTAATGTCATAAATAAGAAAAAGAAATACAAATTCATACTAGCCAAGGTCTTGAAGGACGTAGCAATATAAAACAAAGGTAACTCCAGGTAATTTTAGAACCTGGAAATATAAATCACTGTCATCACTAGAGCAGGACTGGTAGGCATCTAGCTCAGGAGGTCATGGACTGAGATGAACAGCTGGTCTTATTTTCCATGTCTATTTCATTCATCATTATTCTGATAACTATCACAATGGCCAGATGCGATAGAAATGCTCTAATGTTTATTGAACTTGTGGCTACCTCTTTGGCTGCCACCTGTAAAGCCAAAGTAGTTCTCTATAAACTGCATGGCAAACCACTTTACTGTGGGATACAATTATTTTATTACAGGTTGAAAAAGGGGTTAGAGGTGCCTACAAGAAGATAGGAGTTCTAATAAGTTTATCAGTTTGAAGTGATGCTTAGTGTATATTGTTTCAACAAGTGGCTGAAGTGTAGTTGTTTAAACTGTTAAGTCTAAAGAACAAATAGTAAACTTTGCAAAAGAACATGAAGTTATGATATTTTCCATTTAAAAAGATTTTCGTATGTTTGGTTATCACTTGTTTATTTCTTCAAATGCGGCGACATTATGCTGGTATCTTCGTTCTAAAGTTTTAAAGGGACATAATAATACTTATTCCAGATTACCAATCTCAGAATCCTAATTCTACTACTATATCTGAACAAAGGCATATAAATCTGCTAGTTTATTAATAGTTTAAGTACTACTTTATTATTTATTGTTCTCTGTTTAATGATTTCCTTTACTGTGTTTCCTTTGATTGGGTCTTTATTAATTAAGCTTCTTTTTACCGTAGAAATGTAAAATCAGTTCAGAGTTTCTGAGCCTTTACAGACTTCTTATTTCCTGGGTCATGAAAATGTTTAAGTACGGAACTACTACACCAAGTCCTTTTTAAATCTTGAATTGCCGATGTTAGAAGAATGACTTGAAGTACTTATCTGCCATTGATCTATCCCCTTTAAACTTTATTGCCCAAAGTAGCATTTAAAATACAGTTAGTCTAGTTTCATCCACTTCCTGACCTTAGATGCATGTGGATAGGGAAACATGATGGGAAGGTGGCAGTGGTACTTCCCAGGGAATGTCTTGTGTGGGCTGCAGTCCTTACTGGGTTGATTCTGCTATTCCTACTTTTCCTTTCTCTTTCACTAACACAGAAATGGCTCCTGTCTTGCTGTAGGTACCATTACTATGGGATTGGCATCAAAGAGAGCAGTGCATATTATCACTCCGTTTATTCTGGAAAGGGCCTGACAAGGTAAAGTGATGTCATATTCGAGATTCATCTCTACACTTCTTTAAATATGCATGGTAATCATTCAATAAAATGACTTTGTATCTTTGCTTATTATAAAAATGTTTTCTCCTAATCATCAAATGTAATTTCAGCTTTGTGCAAACATTATCATGATATAATCTATATTACTTGGTAAATTATATAATTGGTTAATGAGAAATTAACAGTGAACTAAGTGTCCCCAAGAGATGAGGAGGAGAATTCAAGGAAGCAGAACTGCCTTTAAATATATACTTACTCATGGATGGGGATGGCTTAAGGGTTAAGATCACTTGTTCTCACAGCAAACCCATATCCTCTAGCTAACAACCATTCAGAGCTCCAGTTCTAGAGGATCCAATTCTGGCCTCCATGGACACAGAACATACATAGTGCACAGACATTCATGCCACCAAAAAACAAAACAAATCCATACACATAACATAAAATAAATAAATCTTTTTAAATATTCTCATTTACGCATAAGATTGGGTCTATTTTCAGGCTGAATTCAATAAAAATGTGACAGTTTTGAAGAGACAGTTGTTTTAAAAATCTGTGCATTTGAATAATACCTTACTAAAGTAAAAGGTTATTATAATAACTGCTAAACACTTGAATCTTTGAGTACCATCTTACTTAGTAAGACAGTACAATATGATTGTCCTATTCGAGTCTGTGGCAGAAATCCATGTTGCTATAAAGAGCACATTGTTTTAAGCTGCCGTTGACTATTAGGAACAGGATATTAATATGTGAGGTTATAGTCAATCAGACCAGACTAATTAATCTGCTCCTGAGATTTCCTCATGGTGTGGTTACTGAGAATTACTTAAAAGTAGAAATCATTTTAAAAGTAAAACATCTTAAAGAAAAAATAAGTAGTTATAAGTAATTTGAGTTATGCTAAGATTAATTCGGGTGTTAGAGTAGCAGGTTATTAGTGAACACTCACAATAAAATGTAAATACAGGCTAGGACACATGCAAACCTTTAGTATAAACTGTTTTGTTTACCTCAAATCTCACCCAACTTCCCAAGATACCTTTTATTTTAATTTCCTCCACAAACCACGTTCTCTTGGACATTTTAGCAGTAATGATATTGTGAACAAACTACTTTTTAATGTCCTCTGTGTTTTCTTCATGCTATAATTATAATTTCTTTCAAACTAATGGAAAGTGTATGATTTTTAAGGTTTTCGGGGAGCAAGCTGAAGAATGAGGTAAGAATGCTTTTCATCTCTATTTCACATCTTCTCTGTGTCTTAGAAACTCAGAAAGTTTTGTTCCTTAAATATAAAAGTGAATGTTATCTTGGGAGCTATTTGAAAAACTAGGACTCCAAATGCAGTTAAGTCAGACTTTGAGTGAGAATGTTCACATAGACCTGCTCAATGGCTTCTAGTTCACTCAGGAGGGATAATTTTCAGTGATCTATTGCCACGTACTTAGGAAATTGAAAAATAGACCACCATTGACCTAAGAGCTTCTACTTCAACAATTAGTAAAGCTCTAATAGAGAATACAGACAGAATTGGTATTTGGATTATGCGAATTCAGGGGAAACCTTGAATAGTTGTCAAGAAGTCCCAGTGCTATACTGCACTGAGATCTGTTCTGCGACTTTATGTACACACACACACACACACACACACACACACACAAACATGAATGCATGCACACACATACATATGCACGCACACATACACATACACACATTCATGAATGCATGCCCACACTCATGCATACACATACATGCATGTGCTCTAAGGCATGCACTCTTTCTCACACACAAACACATGCACTCAAACACACACTGTATGCAATCTTTTCTCTTTGGCTTCCTCTCCAACCTCTCCTTAAAGAACAGATCAGCAAACTGACTTTATCTAAATAAGTTAGACTACCATTAGGGACTGCATGGCTAATTAGACTCATGATAAGACCTTCATTATCTACAGTTTAACTAATCATTAAAACAAGGGGCCACAGAACTAAATGCACATGACAGTAAACCCCAACTAAAGGTAAAGTGTAACTCCATTAGTTTGATGAAATAATGCAAGCACATTATCTTAAAATAACAATAAAAGCCCCCAACCTCCTGAAATGACCAGTTTCTTTCCAGTAATTTTAAAACAGTTAATGGCTAATTACATAATAAAGTCCCGATTGCTGTTTTATCAATGAAATAATAGCTTTTTATTAAATAAACAACTATGAAACTGTAAAAATATTGACTTAGAAATACATATTTGGTTCATTAAAGATTCAGCTAGTAGAAGGTTTTAAGTGATTTCACTAGGGCTTTTAAATGATTCTGCTCAGGTGTTCTTCCAGTTTGACGAGGTGGCAGATCTGATCTATCTACTGATCTGCTGTGTGTAAAGCACATCTTAGCCTACAGAAGAAAAGGAAACTGCCTCTCGGATCTACTTTTTCCTCCTGACATAACTACATTACTAATTCAAGATTTAGCTAATAAAGTTTTTAATAAGCTAGTCTAGGCATACTGAATGGACTGTGTTTTCTACAGGTACCTGGAAAAATTGTGCATCTTTGTGATGATGACTAAAATTGACACATGAGAGAGCTTTTTTAAACCTCAGAACTAAGTACTTTGTTGCAGGCAAGGACTGCGTTTGAGGCCTTGTACATGTTTGACAGTTCTGCTTCTGAGCTGCACCCCCAGCTATCTAAAGTGATTTTTAAATGATATTTGCACATCAAAGTTGAAAATTTAAAGTTATTTTGTGCTTAAGGTAATCAACAATTCCTGTTTGCTAAGGCCAAAAAACAATCAGTGCAAATCTATTTAGACTTCAGATTATTTGAACATTAATAATTCTGAGACAGGTTGAGTAGCTGCCAACACTGTTGATTTACAGCCAAAGCAAGCGAGACTGTGAGATGCATGGGCTTAAAAACAATCAGAATAGGGCTCTACATTTTAAACCCATGATCAAAGCAGCCAATTCACATATTCATGGTACTACAGTTTCTACAAGACAAGGTAGTATGTGGATATTCATGTGGAGTTTAAGACATACATTTATGAATTAACATTTTAAGACAATCAAACTTCATAAGATCACAGAGTAACTATGTTTACTGAACTCTTTGGTTTTTTTCCCCCTTCTTCGTTGTTGTTTAGCTTCTGCTGTAGCCAGCTTTTGTTTGCCTTTACATTTAAAGCTTGGCAAAGCTATGTAGAAAAAAATATCAAAATCCCATATACTCACCATCCCGACTAAGACTTGAGAATGAAGGTGCATTTCTTCCCTTCAAGCCAGAAAGAAAAAAGGCAAATTTAGATGGAGGATGCACACTCTGGCGTAGCAACTTAGGCAGCTTCTGTTAGGTGGTGTTTCTCTCTCAGGTCACAGCTGACTGTTCTAGAGAATGGCCAGCTTTCCTAAAGCTCATCAAACTTCTTCGGCGCCATGCTACTTCAAGGCATGTGATGAGCAAAACAGTTACTTTTCTTGTTGTCATTTTTATTTTTACTAGTATGCTTAATATTCATTTTAAAACAAAATGTATCTCTCTTTTTTTTTTGGTTTTTCGAGACAGGGTTTCTCTGTGGCTTTGGAGGCTGTCCTGGAACTCACTTTGTAGACCAGGCTGGCCTCGAACTCACAGAGATCCGCCTGCCTCTGCCTCCCAAGTGCTGGGATTAAAGGCGTGCACCACCAATACATGCTTGCGAGAAAAACATGCTGATGGTAGTTTTTGTAGTTTATTTGGTATAAGACCCATAGATTTAGTTGTTTTTTTGTCAGTTTTATTTGCTTGATTTTTCTTCTTTTATTGTTTGAGAATATAGTACATGCATATAATGTTTTCTTTTTGTTAAAAATCTGTCCCAGTCCCTCTTTCTGCTCTTCAAATGAAACTTGGGTAGGCTTTCACAGGTGGCATCCCAGAAGAAACTGACTCTCCCTCTACAAGCAAACATCAATTAAACATAGCTCCTCGGCTAGGGGTGGGACTAGGAGTACCTCTTCCAACCATGCTGGGATTTTTAGCTGACTTGATCTTGTGCAGATCTTATGCATGTAGTCACAGCCACTATGAGTTCACTTGTGTAATGGCATTATTCCAGCAAATACTGTTTTGCTACAGGTGTGTATTTTCTTTCACTCGTAGTCTTTCCACACCCTCTACCATGATGACCACTGAGCCTGGAAGAGAATGGGTGTGATACAGATGTCCTAATGAGAACTGAGTACTCCATAGTTTCTTATGTTCTGTACATTGGCCAGTTGTAGGTCTCTACATTAATAGCTGTCTAACACAAGAAGAAGCTTCTTTGTTAAATATTAAAAGATGCACTAATCTATACGTATAGAAAGGAGCCATTAGGGGTTATTTTAATACTATGCCTGTTTACCAGAATGGTAATATTGTGTTCTCCTCTAGGACCTATGATCTGTCTAGAAAGAGATAGTGCTTATAACTATATTCTGAGTTATGGTAGCTACCAATCATGTGAAGCTATTAAACAAAACTAAAAATTAAAAGTTTGAGTCACAGTAGCTATATTTCAAGTACTTACAAGTTATATGCAGTGTGTGGTTACTCTACCTGTTTGGGGGTCAGGGAATGGAGCATGCCACTAGCTAGCCATAGAGGTCCGGAGGTTTTCCAGACAGACAGGAAGTGACATAGCTGGGTAGAAACAGGATATAAGCAGGGAGAAGCAGGAAATTTCTCTTTTCTCTGCTGAGACACTTAGGAGGTAAGGTGTGCTGTGGCTTGTTCCTTCTCTCTGATCTCTCAGCATTTCCCTCTATATCTGACACTGACTTTTTATTATCTAGATCAATTAAGAACTCCCTTTACATAGGTCTCTGAGCTATCTAGTTTCTGGTTTTTAGTTACCCAAGCAGTGTTAAGTATGAGTTCCTTCTTGTGAAGTGGGCCTTAAGTTAAATCAGATATTCATTGGCTACTCCCACAAGTTCTGTGCTGTCAATTCCCAAGCATATTTTGCAGGCAGGACAGATTAAGTCAAAGGTTTTTGGTCAAGTTTGTTTCCACATAGACAAGTTTTATTAATGTTTGACTTCCTGTTTTTTTGAGTAATATGGTGTTTAGTGTTTTTAATAATATATGTTACCAATTTTTCTGTAGTTCAAGTTTCTGTTTTGTACAGGGAGTAATGAGGAATTCTTATTTAATGGAGTAAATAAATGATTTTTCATTTATTCTGTCTTGTCTCCTTATCACACCAAATGATCCCCTCCACCTTCCCATCTAGTTCTTCTTCTATTTTTATGTCTTTTTTTTGTCTTTTGGTGGCCCAATGAATTTAATTTGGGGTTGCTTAAAGAAGCTTGGATGAGGATTATTTACAGGGGCTGACATTATTAGTGGTTTACCACTGAAGAAAATATTTCCTCTATTCCTAGAAACCACTAATTACCTGTAGATATACTCTTAAAAGAAGCAGATCCTCATGATACCACCCTTATACAACACCAACTACATACTACCTACAAATATTCTGGTAAGGTCATGGCCTTGTGAGTCCCTCTCAACTCCATGGGGGAATATAGATGGGCCCAATATTGTGCAGGACTTATGCAAGTAATCATACTCACTGAGAGTTCAAGAGTTCATGGTCATGTCATGCCTGGATGCTAGCATTCCACAACGCTTAACTCTTTCCTCTGGCTCTTATTTCTTTTCTTCTGCATATTTCATGATGTTCTCTGAGCTTTGAAAAGGATGAGCACTGAACAGACACTTGTTTTCTGCACTTTGGCCAGTTATGAGTCTCTGTAGATACTGCTTCTCACTGCAAAAAAGTTCCTATCCATAACAGAAAGAAGCATTAATATATAGTGTAAACATGCGTATTTAAAAGACAACTGGCAGACATTTCATGCCCATTTAGCAAAACAGCAGTTGTCACCTCCCCATTGCCTATGACCTTTCCAACCATGAGCTTTTAACCAGTTTACAATAAAAATTATGAATTCCCACCTGCGGAACACACCCCGAGTTCAGTTGTGGTTGGTTATCTCCATAACAGACATGCCGCTATTACACCAGGGCACACATCGTTCCTGTCAGTTAGGTAGTACAGCACATAGGATCCACAGCTGAGTAAGGCTGTTAAAGATTATTTTCTATTCTCAGACTTCACAGCACTCACTGGCACCACAAAAGCTAGTCGGCAAGGAGGAAGGCTTCAGCTCTCTACCTCCTGCAAATAAAGTCTGTGATGCTTTTTAGCAATAGGGTCTTAGTATTTACTTCTGGTGGACAACCAACATTGGTAGCCATAACTTGTACTATTTTGGGGTAACAGGGGCCTACCTGATGAACAGCTCATAAAGAGATAACGTGCTCCAGGCACTGGTATATTAATTTAATAATCTTATGGTTTCTAGGAGCAGCTTTACCCACCTATACAAAATACCTCTGGTCAAACTCTTTTTTTTAAAACTTTAGTTTTGTGTAACTTATAAAATACCAGGCTTCCTTATGTTTTAAAAATATATGCTTAGTTTTGGTAGGGCAGACCCTCTCCTCACCCCATCCTTTCACTCATCCCATCTTCTTTTCTCATTCAAAGCTTGCCACTCCCAGCAATCTCCTTACTGCCTTCATATTCCCTATGCTTACTGACCTCTGCCACCTCCCAAAAGCCTCCTCTCCTCCCTGAGCTCTAATGGGCCCTTTTCTACTTCATGGTCTTTCCACATAAATACACATTTATAAAGATTACATAATCTGTGTATGTCTGAGCTCAGGTTACCTAACTTAATGTATTTTCTAGTTCCTTTCATTTTGCTGCAAATTTCATTTTTTTACATAGAAGTGGTTGATGTGCATCTACACTGATTCCATTTTCTTGTTGCTATAGCTAGAGTATCATGATGTCTACACTTCTCTGTCATAAGATACAGAATCCTCTGAGCATATGTTCAGGAGTGGTATTGCTGAGCCTTAGGACAGATGTGTATTTAGTTTTTTTTTTTTTGAGAAATTTCCATACTGATAGAGGCTGCTCAGTTTACACACCATTAACAGTAAATAAGGTTCCTCTTTCCTACATCCTCACCAGCATTTGTTGTCATTTGTCTTCTTGAGGCCAACCATTATGACTGGTCGAGATGGAATCCTCAAAGGGGTGTGTGTGTGTGTGTGTGTGTGTGTGTGTGTGTGTGTAGAGAGAGAGAGAGAGAGAGAGGAGAGAGAGAGAGAGAGAGAGAGAGAGAGAGAGAGAGAGAGAGAGAGTACAGACACCCACATGCCACAGTGTGCTGTGGAGATCAGAGAAAAATGGTGGGTGACAGTTCTCACCTTCCACTTTGTGACGGGGTGTCTTTGTTTGCTGCTATGTATAAGAGGACATCTGGCAAGAGAGATCCAGGGGACCTGATTTTCTCCAGCTCTCTTCTTGCCTTAGGAGTGTCAGGGTTACAGACACATGCTACCTCTCTCAGATGTCATGTGACTCACAAGAATTCAAACCCCCACACCTGCACAGCAAACCCTAACCCACCAAAGTCATCTTGACTGTCAAATTCATGTTTCTTTTTTGGGGAACACTCTTCAATTTCTTATTCTGTGTCTCAATTGGGTTGTTTCCTTGTTTAGTTTTCAAGGTTCCTGTGTATTCCAGATACTACTTTTCTTTCAGGTGTATAGCCAGAAGGGATTTCTCTCATTCTACAATCTATCTTTGGCTCACTTAACTTCTTCTTTTGCTGTGTAGAACCTTTTCAATTTCATATGGTCACATTTGTCAACTGTTGGCCTTGTTTCCCAAACAACCAGATCCCTACTTAGAAACATCTTCATTCTCTTCAAGAGTTTTCCTGGCTTTTTTTTCTAGCAGTCTTGAAGTTTCAGCTCTTAGGTTAAGGTTTTTAATCCATTTGTAAGTAATAAGAGATGATCTTGTTCCATTCTTCAAGATGTAGATAATCAGTTTTCCTAGCACCATTTGCTAAAGATTCTGTCCTTTCTTCAATGAGTATTTTTGGTATCTCTGTCAAAAAAAATCAAGTGGTAATTGTAATGTTGTTTCCTTTTCCTATGACTCTTCTGGTTTGGGGTAAATTTTGTCTCAAGCAATTAGAATATCAAAATCACCCTCATCCCTTAGAGAATAATCTCTTACTTTCATAAACTACAATGAAGAAAATTCCCAATAACCAGTTTGTTTCTCCTTCTGCTCATGGTCTGTTTAATAATGTATCAAGATCAATCTTAATCCCTCCCTTCTTAGGTTATGCTTTTCAAATATTTGCAGACTGCTATCACATCTTCCTTTGTCATCATGTAGCCTCACTGGGCCACTTAATTCCTTTCTTTGCCCCTGACCAACAACTTGAAAGATTTTGTGAGCCTGGTACCAAAGATTTTGTTAACTAGTATATGACTTTTGGGGAGAATCATTGTCACCCCAAATGAGATAACTTCATTTAAACTAAATATATGCTATACATATGTATATATGTATGTTTATATATATGTATATATAACTTATATACATTATATATAACTTTAGGTAAACATTAAGTGATTCCTATGGCCTTTCCAAACTTCCTTAGTAGTATTACCCCCTCATTCTTATTGCCCTCCCCATTTCAAAGCTTACTTTTTTCATTTCCCCTTTTTCGTACTTGTGCTCTGCTAGTCCTGTCTCTAGAGTACCTTCTCCCACCTATCCCTACTTGGTCCTCCTTCACTTTCCTGGTTTTTACTGTTACTCTAGGTTATATACTCACATCTAAAAATTCAGATGTAGCAACTATGTGTAAGAGAGGACATGTGAGTGTTTGTCTTTCTGGGTCTAGGTTAACTCATTATAACACTTTCTTGTTCCACCAATTTACTTGCAAAGTTTATGATTTTAAGTCTTCTTTATAGGTGAATAGTATTCCATAGTGTACGTGTGCCACATTTTCATTATCTATCTATAAGCCATAGAACATTTGGGTTACTTCTATTGCTTAGCTATTGTGAATAGAGTAATGAACATGGCTGAGCAAGTATCTGTGAAGTTGGATGTCAAGTCCCTTGGGCGTATTCCAAAGACTCAGATACCTAAGTTATATAGTAGATATACTTTTAGCTTTTTGAGATTTCTCCATACTTACTTCTATAGTGGCTGTACCAGTTTGCAATCCCACCAACAATGAATGAGAGTTCCCTTCCCTCACTTGCCTGCCAGCATTTGTTTTCACTTCTTCTGGTAATCTTTACCACTCTCACTTGGGTTAGATGAAATCTCATAGTTGTTTTGGTTTTCATTTCCCTAATTGCTAGGGAAAATGAACATTTTTGAGATATTGTTTCTATTTCTTCTATAGAGATCTCTGTTCAAATCTATAGTCTATTTTTAATTGGTTCATGATTTTTGGCTGTTTTTTTTGAGCTCTTTATACATTCTCGATATACAACATCTGTCAGAATTATGACTGGCAAAGATCTTTTCACAGTCTTGCACTCTCTCTTTATTTGGTTGGTTGTTGCCTTATCTGTAAAGAAGGTTTTGAGTTTTATGAGGTCCCATGTATGAATTGTAGTTCTTAATTCATGGACACATGGAATCCTATTCAGAAAGTCCTTTCCTATAACTATATCATAAGAAGTACTGCCTATGTTGTTTTTTTCCTAGAATTTTTGATGTTTCAAGCTTTAAAACAAGGTTATAACTTGGCCTTTCATTAAGAACTAAATTTCAGCCAGACACACTAGTGCATGCCTTTTGACTCAGGAGGCAGAATTAAGTGGATCTTTGTAAGTTTGAGGCCAGCCTGGTCTACAAAGTAAGTTTCAGGTTAGCCAGGGCTGTTACACAGAGGAACCCTGTCTCAAAAACAAACAAACAAACAAAAAACACACCAACAAACAACACAAAAATTATTTATTTTTATAAGTCAGCATTGTTTTTCTTTTTGACCTACAGTACCCATCTTTGGTGGTCCACTGACAGTGTTCACACATGGCAAATCCAAAGCAGAGAAAGTCTGTGAAGTAGATCTTGAATTGTGAAGACTGAATTAAATGGAGTGGATTGAAACTAACATGCAATTACACAAGCATATTATTTCTGTAACAGTTCTTGATTATTCTTAAAATTTTATTTAATATTATCATGTTGAAAATATAGGTTAGGGCTAAAATTTATAACAACTAGGAAAAATTGATTTGCATGTCAATATAGGATTGATTTCCATGCTTATATAAAATCTTAACATATGAAAATGGGTTGTTAAAATATTTGATTTTTCAAGCCCCAGAGTCTTCCAAACTTTTTCCTGTATCACCATGAAAAATCTAGAAGGATATACAAAGCCTGGTGCCAATAATACAGGGTAGAAACCTTGCCTATGTATATCAATGTATCGTTATTCTAGTAAACATATCCAACATCATATAGACGAACAAGGAAACACAAGAAACCTAGAAGTCTGGGGAACCTAGAAGGCAGAACAAAATTCCTTCCTTTCTTTCTTTACCATATTTGCAATTTTATTCCTGGCTCAAACTTTTGATTGCAACCATGTTTATTACTTTCCTTTTAGTTTTAATTGTTTTTTGAGACAGAATTTCAGGTGGCCCAGGTTTGTCTCAGACTCCTTATGCAGACGAGGTCACCCTTGAACTCCTAGTTCTTCTGTTTCTTCCTCCCAAGGGTAACTCTCCTGAAAAGTTTGTTAACTTCTGTTTCTAGAGCAGGGACAATCAGTTCTGGCCTGTGGAACATATGCAGAGGCCACAGGTCCATTGGAAACAGACATTCACACTTCCTGTGCAGGTTTCCCACGTGTGTGTCGGCTCACAGCATTACACATTCGTAAACAATGTGTATTTACATTTTTTCCTAATTTGCTGAAAACTGCTTTCCTCTGGGGATGCAAAAGAATGACAAACTTCCGAATTCAGTGTGGGAGCGTTGATGTGGAGCTCAAATTACGAGTTTGGAAACCAGAAGACTTAGATGTTAATAAAATCCAAGCAGTAATTCACCCACCTGAGACTCAGCAAGTGATCTAGTTCTCATCGTCATGCTTATGTTACTGGTAAATGCACAGTTGGGATCTGGCCACCTTGATTTTGTAGTTCAAATATTTTTAGCTATTCCCAAAGTAGATCTTCCAAAATACACCATTAACAAATATAAACTTAAGTTTACTCTAAAAGTTATGAAAAATGACAAATATTCAAAACAAAACTCCCAAGTGAGGGAAAATATTTTGGTGATGAAATTACTTAGCATTTGAGGGCAAATCGGCTGATGTAGCTGATTTATTCCGTTACACAGTTTACCTTAACCTCTAAATGTACACAGTTTGAAATGTTCATTTCTGTTTCATTACTAAATCTGGAGTTCATACCTGTGACATTTCTTTTTGTGCTTCTCTTAATTACAGGGAGGTTTTACTCGTAAATACTCCCTGAGCTCAAAAACAGGAACACTTCTTCCAGAGTTCCCCAGTGCTCAGCATCTTGTGTACCAAGGATGCATTTCTAAGGACAAGGTATCAATTAAAGACACTTCTCTATGGATTTTCTGATATGTTGGCTTCATATCTCCTTTGGTTGGTAATCTTATGGCATTTGCAGGAAGCAGTCAGAAATCTACATTGTCAAATAGAATTGATTGATTTATAGGAGAGACAAATGTTTACCAACATTGATTAAACACTTTCCAATTAATTATTTACCATCTCTATGATAGTGTATAATCAGAAAGTGGTAAAATAAATCCCCAAAGGCTAATGATTATTTTTATTTAAAATTCAAAATTGAGGGGAAAAACAAGACTGTGTCTATTGTATCCAGATTTTCAATGGTAAACTTTATGTCTTTTTGTTAGTTCCATATTATTTCAATAAATAGTCATCGAGCATTTCTCTAGGACATAATCTTTTCCTAGCAATGGGAGGGATACAAAGAAAAAGGTTATAGAAGATGACAAAAGAGAGAATCATTTTCATTGGGTTCATTCTATACGTATTCCTCAATAAAAATTTCCAATGCTTCTTTCATAAAATCTCACACTAAATCTTTTATTTCTGCACTTCTAGAACCATTTGTTGGAGCATCACTGGCTATTTAGTAGTGGGTTCCATTATTGAATCAGAGCTTAATGATCTTTATATGTTTCTTTCAAGTAAAGCTCATTATATTCACATTGGTGAAATTGCTTTGGACACAATTCATATTTTGAGTTGCAAACACACCGGAATGTCATTAATATTTAACCGAATCACTTTAGCAATAGGAGTTTTGTAGAAAGAGGAAACATAGAACATTGATTTTTTAAAGCTATTGATACATAAATAGAGATGCAGAGTAACTATTAGACACGTTCAGATGCCAGATGGACTGTGTTAGGTAAGAAGAGTCCAAGTACCGAAGATAATCTTCAGATGCTGGACACATCCATGCCCTTCTCTTCTTTCCTCTATCACAGTTCTTAGGGTTAACATACCTTTTTATTTATAGATGTAACGACTTCATACTAGAGAAATTGCCAGTAAGTGTTAACATGTGGTGGCTTGTGAGGAGAGCAGAGAAAATCAGAGTGATATTGGCTCTCCTCTGTGGAGAGGGTTGCTTGCATGCACACATGCCATGAAGGTGTTTACTGTGTAAATATACCTGGTGAGAGCCAAAGAAGGAGGCAAGTGACAAAGAAAAATAGAGAGGCGAGGAGCATGTGGCAGCAGCTTATTTCAGTTTCTCTGCTGGCCTCCAAGGAACTCTAACCTTTCACACTGAAATTCTGGCAGATCATTTCTCACTCAGGTGTCTAGGGTGATTGATTATGAGACTCCTTTCTTCTAAGTTCATTCCCAGTGTACTCCAGGGTCTGACACCCTTCTCTTTTTTCCCCCAAAAGGACAGCTTCGCCCCTTTGCCCACCTACACTTGCCAAGCTCTGCAGGTGACCTATCAGATTCTAGAAAGAGGCTGGGGCTGAAGTCAAGGGCTTGAAGCACCATTTTAACTAAGGCAGAGAGAGAGTAGAGAGTGCTCAGTGAGAAGCTGACAACAGTAAATATCATTGCCAACAGCTGGGGGGCTACTCTTTCATGGTGCTGACGTCGTCACTCAAGGTGTTGATCAATTCCACTACATGTTCATTATCCGTAATTGAACTGAGCCTTGATTTTTTCTGGTACTGTCTAAAATGATATCTATTCTCAGAAAACCAAATCGAATGATGTTTCTGAAGAGTACAAGTACACTAAAGAACAATTAAAGTTTAATGTCATAAAACATGTAAATATTAAATGAACACTAAGATCAAAAATTTCTGATGAACTGTGTGTTTTAAAACAGCATATTTGAAAAAATAAAGTAACACATGAACTAGAATTTACATTCATGTTTTTAGAGTTTGGAGCCAAACAGGTTAATTTTTACTAATTTATGTAAATTGAATACAGTGGTTAATTGCATTATAAAATTTTAATACATGTATATTACTTACTTTGATCATATATTTACCCAAATTACCTACACTTTTCTCCATTTCCTCATCCTTTTGTATTCCCTAATAGTATCAAGAAGTAAAGTTTTGACAATATTATGACTTCCTTTCCATCCTTTATGCTGTCTTTATTCTCATTTGAAAGGTTTGCCTTGGTGATCTACCTAAAAATAATAACTTTGCCTAAAGTGTAGAGCAACTTTCATTTGCTTTGACGAACACATGTGGTGAGCATAACCCCTTGGAAAGAGACTGCTAGTTTTCATGCCATCATTATTCAGTGGCAAACTAGACCATGAAGACAGATGCCGTCCCCAGAATAAGAGGTAAAATGCAAAATATTAGGACAGGCTATTATCACACTACCATAGATGCTGTTGCGATTCGAAGAACTAGCATTCATCATTTTGAAAACATATACTAGCCACTTTGTATGTGTTAATTCACTTTGATTAACGTGACTTCAGAGTCACGTGACTACACCACACTGCTCCAGCATCCAAAGAGTTTATGTATTTTAGACCAGACATAGGACTCCCTTAATTCTGGCACTTGGGAGGAGGAAGCAGGCAGATCTCTATGAATCTAGGGCCAGCTTGGTCCCTATCATGAATTTAAAGCTGGCCAGGGCTCCACAGCAACATCTTGTCTCAAAAACAACAACAACAAAAAGCTGATGCGTTTTGACGTCTTACATCCCGTTTCCTAACAAAACATTTTTTCTTTTGCAGAAAGTTAAGATGATGTTTTAGCCAATAACTGCCTTTTAAAATGCTCTTATTATAATCGTGTTGTATCACATTTCATTTTATTATGTCGTATGGCATCAGATCACCAATTCCCTCGTCTTTTTTTCCTTCTATCCTTGAGATAAGGACCTGTTCCTCATTCCAGGTCCTCTGCACTGAGCAAAATGCCTGGTCTATAAAAGGATCTCCAAAGTATGGGATGAAGAAACAACGAATTAAAAACACATTCTTTAGTTAAGCTTTTTCTTCCTTAACATAGGTTGATACGCTCATAATGATGTACAAAACTCACTGCCAGTGTATCCTTGACAACGCAATCAATGGGAACTTTGAAGAGGTGAGGTGACAGAATGCTTCTCTGTGGCATTATGCAAACACTCACATCCTGTTCTTAAGAAGTTCACTGTGCTCTTTGCTCTACAACTAGATCCAGCATTTCTTACTACACTTTTGGCAAGGAATGCCTGACCATCTCCTTCCCCTGCTGGAAAATCCTGTTATCATTGACATTTTCTGTGTCTGTGACTCGATTCTTTATAAGGTAAGCATGAAGAATTGTTTCCTTAAATGACACTTTTTACAGTAAACAAAGCCAGCTCACTTACAGTTTACAGTTAAAAACAATCCAAAATAAGATGTGGTGGCTAAAATATACAAAATTCATTAATTTTTGTTACCTCTACCTAGGGGATGTTTCATAGTAACATAATGCAACATCTTTCTCAGGTGAAAGCCTAATTAGATACCTTCCTGGGAGTAACGCCTTGATAATCTCTAGCTTAAAAGCATAATGTCCAGTTCTGTCCCTAAGCTAGTAAGAGTCCACAGATTTCTTCAGAATGGTCACAAGAAGAGGTCCTGGGACAGATGACCAGGTTGACCCGGCCAAACGTTTACTGGGAAAAGAGAGAGCATCTTCCACAGTTGAGAAGTAAGAAGGCCCAAACCGAGCAGTGAAATGATATTGCACTTTAAAGTGAACTTGCCTGCATTGACCTGCCAAATGGTCATATAGAAAAAGAAAATTATCCTTTGAGAACATAATCTGAGAAAGTTGGCAAGAAAGTTCAACCCTGGACTCAGGCACACAATTGTCACCGTCAGAGCAGCACCATTAGATGACAACTCAGCTCTTCTGAGAAATACCCACCCATCGTAACACACACACACACACACACACACACACACACACACACACACACACACACACACACACACAAATTATGTTTAAAATTTTAGTGTGGGTGCCAGCAAGGAAGCCTAGGTAATCTATGGGGCCTTGGGTAGTATTTATCCCTGGCATACAAATGAATTTTGGCTGCCAATCCCACAATGAGGGATGCTCTCTCAGCTTGGACTCTTGGGGGAGGGCCTAGGCCCTGGCCTGAATGAAATGACAGACTCTGTTGATTGGAGTGGAGATTGGGTGGGGGACTGGGGGACCTGGTGGGGAGGGCAGGGGAGGAGGGGAGGGAGAGGGAGCTGGGATTGACATGTGAAGCAAGCTTGTTTCTAACTTAAATTAAAAAAGGAAGAAAATAAAAAAAATAAGTTTCAATACCATTGACAAATCCTCAGAGATGATATTTTCATATCAACTAGAGTTACTGACAGTCTCATTCCCCTCTTACCAGATAGGAATTTCAGTGTCTTTTCGGGCTCTTATTTTTTAACAAACCATGATGCAATTATGATACCAATCCTCACTTTACATATTTCCTAAACTTGCATTTAGGAACTCAGGGTCCTGAAGACGTTTTAGTGAGAAGAACATTAATCGAGAGAGATAGGTGAAAGCAAGTTGCTCTGAGTGGCAGAATGGAAGGCATGTGGGGAACAGTCAGAGAGCAACAAAAAAAATTTTATAGCAACACAAAAATTTCCTGATTTTAAGTATCAGTAAGTACATTTAGTTCTCTTACTCATGGTAGAGCCAGGGAGGCACAGAGGACACAGCAAATAAAACAGTGTAAACTGAACATCTGTGAGTCTTTTCCCACGTCCAGGGAGCATCCAGCTTCTAGTCTGAAAGCCATTGTGTGATTAGCAAGGCCAATCCACGGGTGATTCACGCTAGGGCTGTTGATTGACTGTCTCCTATGTTCACATACAACTCACACATATCCATTCATGTGGGAGAAAACTCTAACTTTCAGATAGGAGTCATGCCACTCTCTATGAAAGTAACAAGCAAAAGTCATCAATAAATAGTGCACCTTGCATTAGAAATAATCATTTCAGGAGATGGTTCAGTCCTCAGCTCTGCCTCAACTGGGTGATAAGACACAAGCCTGTTCTTCCATAACTCTAATCACAGTCATTTCTAAAGGTTTGTGTTAACCCTGTTTTGCTTTGGTTAAGGTTCTTACAGATGTCCTCATTCCTGCAACGATGCAAGAAATGCCTGAAAGGTATGTTCAGCTGGTAAAAACAGGTTGTCAGAAAATGACAGTTTCATATACTATGTGAGAAACATTGCCATGGAATTCGTTCTTTTATCAAGAATACTTTTTCTATCTATCACCTGGGAGGGATGTAACTGGGTCTCCATATTTGGGCATCAGTGAATAAAATGATTAAATGAAAACCGAAAATATCTTCAGTGTGAGGCCTGCCAAAATGAAAACAGTTGGTATCCAATCATGATCGACCTCCAATGTGCTTCGAGAGTTCTTCAAAGGAGACTAGCTGGAGAATGCATGGGATAGGCAGTGGGAAAATAAACAGAATAACAACATGTATGAGGGAATTTTGGAGAAATCTTAAATTATTATACTTTATGATTAATCTTTAAAATCAGGAAGTGACATAATGACAGTACAACCTTCTTTCAAGAAAAAAACCTAAATCTTAAATAGTTTATTTAAAATACGTGGGGAAAGTTTTTACACAGCCATTTCTAGGGTGAAGACATATAACTTTGGGGGAAAATGAGAAAAATTTTCTCTTGAAAATGGTCTGTGGAATAATGTAAGTTACTTTTCAACAGACCCCACAAACCAGTGTCTGCCCTGATGTAGCGCTCAAATACATATTGACTGATAAAAATAATTATTTAATTTGACATCTTTTCATTGACATGTTTTCCTTCTTTATACAATAGTTGGCCTTGGTCTGGTCAATAGTTTCTTTTAATTATCCCTGGTGCTAATCTGTACTGTGAATCAGTTATACATGACAATTCTGTGTCACAATCCCAGTGGCTATGCTTAGTTAGTGGCAAGACGCTAATTATGTCACTATTTAAAACAACAGTAACATCTGAGTTTTATTCAATTGTATTTTTTCAAAATAGTTTTGACTATGCACAGCTGAAATACTGAAAGTACAATCTTAACATTGTAGCAGTTCCTCTGAGAATATTTCCACATCAGTATGCACTCTCCTTTTAAGAGAAGGCATACATTCCCATTATCCAGAGGGAACTGTACTTTATTTAATCAACTCATTGTCACTGAATGATGTAAACGTTTATTCAAGAGTAGATATTATCATCCAAAAATTGCCAAATGAGGAAGTTGGAAGTGAAGTTTGTTTAATGTTCCAGAGGCAGCTAAGCCCCAGAATTTGACCCCAAACTTTGTCTTTTCCTTATGTTTTATCACTTCTTCTCATATACAAACAACATAAACTACACTTAGACTGCTACTGTGAAACAAATATGAAAAATTTTCAGTTTTAAAGATTTATATGTTCTTATACACACCCTGCCATAGTTTGCAATTTTAAGTTGACTCTATAAGTAGTACATTTTTGATTATCTGATATATAAAATTATACTTGGACTATAAGAAAATACTAATATAATAAAATGAATTAAATATATAAAATGTTATAATGTCAATGTAGTATCATCAAAGGATTCAAAATTATGAAACCAAGGCCAGCACATTTTTCCAAGAAATGTATTTCACAGAAAATAGTAAGTTATGAGTTAATGATAATAAGGCACCTATTGATCACTACTTTTATACTAGGATCCAACAAGGGCATTTTCCACAAGTTATTTCATGTAATTCTCAAAATAATCCCATATCCAGATACTATTCTTGGTCCCATTTAGTAGATGAGGAAACTGGAGTTTGAGGAAACTGAGCATTTTTTATTAAGATCACATAGAGCAGATCCAGGCTAAGTCTGATGGCCTTCAAATTCATGCTTTTAGAAGTGTTGTCCAACAGGACCCATCCATTGAAATGTAGATATCCAATATGTTTTTGAACAATGTAGCACCTAACCCAGAGTTTTCTTTGTAGCTTGCTAGCAGACATAAGAAATTTTGCTAAAAATTGGGAACAGTGGGTTGTTTCATCCTTGGAAAACTTGCCAGAAGCCCTAACTGACAAGAAAATTCCCATTGTGCGAAGATTTGTGTCATCTCTGAAGCGACAGACGTCTTTCTTACATCTTGCTCAGGTATGGGGTCCCCTGAGAATATGAGTCACCCAAACCAAAGGACCCCTCCAGTTAAGGACCGTTCACAATGTGAAGGAAGCAGAGCATGCCACATCAAGAGGGAGTGTGTAACCTAGGGCAAATACTAGACCCAAGAGAGGATACATAGCTATAGAATTGTGTCTGCGTGTCTATTTATTCCAGCTGTACAGAACGAGTACTAATATCTTACTTTTGAAAACAGACAATGCCCATGAAACATGATGCATATACTGTAAGAAGTTGGCTGGAGAGCATTCTGAAATTCCCTGCACTAATTTTGCAATATTGCTGGGATTCTAATTTATTTCAAAATAAAAAGTAATGTCACTGCGATGTCAAAAGCAAGATTCCAACCTGTTGTGAGGAGTGAGACTGTGTTCTTCATTTTACACATTTACCTTTTAAATTGTGTGTGTGTGTGTCTGTGTCTGTGTACGTGTATACGAGTACAGGAGAAGTAAGGATGTGTGGTTCCTTTTTCACATGTATCTTTTAAATTGAGTGTGTGTATCTGTGTCTGTGCACATGAGTACAGGTGTCTGCAGAGGCCAGAGGCATTGGATCCTCCAGAACTGGTGTTACAGGTGGCTGTGATTGACTGACATAGGCACTGGGAATCGAACCCTCTGGTAGAGCAGTAGGTGGTCTTTCCCTCTGAGTCATCTTTCTAGGCCGACTTGC
The DNA here is from genome assembly GCF_017639785.1 of Mesocricetus auratus. Taxonomy (NCBI): domain Eukaryota; kingdom Metazoa; phylum Chordata; class Mammalia; order Rodentia; family Cricetidae; genus Mesocricetus; species Mesocricetus auratus. The sequence continues at coordinate 9,271,149 of NW_024429199.1, forward strand.
AATATTTAATGTTATTAAACCTCCAGGCCATCTATACTTAAAACTGCTACTGACAGTCACTGTCAAATATAGAGCAGCAAAGTAATTCATAGGTATGAATACCACATACAATTGTCACTGTCACTATAATTGTTGCCTTTATGAAAGTGTTCAGTGTCCCGAATTTTTAAAAAAGAAATAAACTAGCTAGATAAGTCCAGAAAAGAAATATAACATTTAAAATGTTATTTTAAGTTAACATTTAAATTTAGTCATCCTTGCTTTGTGATGATGTGTCAAAAATATTATTTTCATTTTCTAAGTTTCAAATGAAATTTTAAATCTATCTCAAAGATGATCACGAGTTTCAGTTATTGCTTTTAATTTTGAAATGAAGAAAAACTTTGAGCAGAGGAGATAATTCAGTCAATCAAATATTTTCCACACAAACATGAGGATTAGCACCCACACAAGAGCCAGGCATGGCAACAGCTTATGCCTATAAAGCCAGGGCAAAGAAGACAGAGAGATGAGGGTCCCTGGGGCTTCCTGGACAGTCAGTCTAGTTGAATCTGTGGTTTCAGATCTGATGAGAGGCTCTTGTGTGGGAGAGAAATCAAGGAAGACACCTAATATAAACCTTTTGCCTCCATAGAGATACGTGCATACAAATAACACACAAGCATATATTTACACACAGATAAACAACTTTTATCAGGGCTAAAGACTCATAGTTGAGACACTTGTCTTTGTCTACGTGCAGATTGCCAGACCAGCTCTCTTTGACCAGCATGTGGTGAATTCCATGGTGTCTGATATTGAAAAGGTTGACTTAAATAGTATCGGATCTCAGGCGCTTCTCACCATTCCCAGCAATACAGACACGGAATCTGACATCTACAGTGAACGTGAGTCTGTTTAGCAAACAGCAGAATCTCCTAACTTTGACGCTATCAAATTCTTGGTTGGTAACTTAACTGACAGACAGGGAGGCTGTGTCGTTGATTGTAGGACATTTATTAGCATCATTGGCCTCTGTGCACGCATACACTTATGGTATAAACCTATATCTCAGTATATCCCAAGACAGATATACTGATGACTACCCTTAGCATTTTTGTTAGTATTATCAGGATGAGAAGTTAATTCATTTCACATGTTCATCCATCTCCCTTTCCACTTTATGTCATAAAATTTCTTTCTTTCTTTCTTTCTTTTTTTTTTGATTTTTTGGTTTCTTTCTCTGTATTGTTTTGGAGGCTGTCCTGAAAGTCGCTCTGTAGACCAGGCTGGCCTCGAACTCACAGAGATTTGCCTGCCTCAGCCTCCTGGGATTAAAGGCGTGTACCACCAATGCCTGGCTCATAAAATTTCTAATGATTTATAGCTCAAAGTTTTATCTTGAGTTCAAAGTAGTTGTGATATATTTTAATATTTAGTTACCGCATGCTAATTATTTATAATGACAAGTTTTATTATGAGATTTCATACATGTATATAATGTATTTTGATTAGATTTATCCTTAATTACCCTTCTTCTCTCTCTCACTCCCACCGATCCCCTTCCTCTTCCCAACTATTGTTTGTTCTCTCTCTGCTCTTCCCTTCTTCTCTTGCTCCTCCTTTTGACATGGTAGATGACTCTATCACTGTGTTCCAAGAACTCAAGGATCTCCTTAAGAAGAATGCTACGGTGGAAGCATTTATTGAATGGTTGGATACTGTGGTAGAACAGAGAGTTATTAAGGTATTTTATGAATAATTCAGAAACTGTTTTAAGAAAAACTCCTGAACTGGCTATAATTTTTTGGTTGGTGTGGGAAAGGTCCAGACTGTGTATTTTAAAACCATGTTTTGTGTATTTGGGATAACAGGGAGATGGGGCCAGCCTAGGTGACACTCAACAGATGAATGGGTAGTGAAGGTGTGGTCCCTATCCACAGTGGGATTCTTTTCATTTGTTACAAAAGATGAAATTTGCTGGAAAGTGGCTGTATCTGGGAAGTACAGTATTAAGTGAGGTGAATCAAGCCCCTAAAGACAAAACCACATACATGTTCTTCCACACGCATGAGCCTGACATGGAGCCTGAAAGCGCATACGCACTATGTTGTGACTGTGGGTAAAGGCAAGAAAGGGTCAAAGCAGGTGATAAGAAAGGATGGGGTGGGAAAAGGCCACATGTGACATGAAAGAGGCGGAAGACCTGGGTGGGATTACGGGGAGTCTAATCATAGCAGTAGAGGGTGAGGGGATGAGGAGGAAACTTAAAAGTGCTTTGAAAAGTTTTTAAACCCTATAAAATCAAATGTCCCAAATACTAAAATTAGAAATACAACCAGTTTGAAGGCACTGAACACATAGTTCTGTTTCTTCTCTAAAGGCTATATATAGAGTACTATTTTTTTCCTCTATCAATTTATAAGGTTACCTGAACAATACCATTAGATAAACTTAGAAACTGAAAAGATTTGATTCTTCTCAAAAAAGCAAATTTTCTCAATATTGACTGGAACTGTGATTTTTTTATGCACTTGAAATTCTGATGCTGAAAGGTCACAATTTTCCATTTTCTATTTGGTTTCTTCAAGTCTTTCGGTTAACCTTCAAGTCATCCATCATGCAGAAAGACACTGAGAACAAATATGTCCCTCGCTAGCTGGTGAGAGCCACTCCATAGCAAGGAAACGGGCTATAGTCTGGGGACTTTTTGTTCTGGAAGGAAAACAGACTCTCGTTCAGGACCAGAGAAGTCTGTTAATCATTTACAGAAAAGTACAGCCCTCACTTCATACATTACCTTTTGTCCTCTTAAAGCTTTATCAAAAAACAATTGAAGATAAAAATGCCTGTAAATTATTTCATTTTACAGTCTAATTCTAATAGGAAGCGAAGCTATAAAAAATAAAGATGTAGTGTCTTTAAAATGACAAAACAAAGCAAAACAAAACAAACAAACAAACAAAAAACCCAACCATGGGCTAAAGTTAAAAATCCCTGGACAAATCACTTAATTTGATGAAATAAGTACAGAGCCAGGCTATCGGCTTGTCAGTCCCTTTATCTGTCTATTCATCTGAACAGGGCGCATGTTCAGTGAGATGGCAGATTTCAAAGCTTCATTTTACTCTTTTCACTTTTAGACAAGCAAACAAAATGGGAGATCTCTGAAGAAGAGAGCTCAAGACTTCCTGCTAAAGTGGAGCTTTTTCGGCGCCCGTGTAATGCACAACCTTACCTTGAACAACGCATCGAGTTTTGGTATTTAGTGTGCTTTAATAATGATGTGTCTCTGAATGATCTCACCCATTCTTCAGTTCACACATTTTCAACACCTTAGTGCTCATTTTCCCTTCTAAAAACGCATCTGAACATCAACCAAGTTGAGAACGTTAGTTATAAGCTACAGTTCGGGAATCAGTCCTTATGCAGTGTCAAGTCCTAGCATTGTTTCTCTCCTTGAGGCATTACCTAAGCCAGTCTGAGGAAGAGTCCTTTCATAAGGACTCTTATGTTAGACGAGATGATGTGAATGAAAACACTTTTCCCCATGTGTAGACGTACTTGTATAGATTTTCTGCATAAAACAAACAAATAGAAACAATAACGGAGGCACTATTCCCCAGAGGCACTACTCATTGTGTAACATGGCTGCCTCTTCTTCTTTCTCTGGTATCCACTTAGCTACAGTTGAAGAACCAATATGTAAATAAGAAGGCACAGGCTCCTAAGTTTCTGAACTGTCTTGCCTGATCTTTAAAACTGCAACATAAATTGGGTTGTCAGCTGTTTTCAAAATTTGGGTATCTTCTTTGCCCTAAACTTTCCAAGCTTGCTAAATTTTAGTTATAATGATAAACTTATAGACAGTGAATTGGATTTTAAGGATTTTTCATATTACAAAACAGGTTAAGAGTCAACTAAAGTTTGGAATTAAAGTCAAATAATGTGTTGCAAGGTCAAAAACAATAGTCTATTGTTTAAAATAGTTTTCCTTATATTTCAAGTTTCTTAAAACACACAGCACTAAAACCTAACTTTATTATGAAGAAAACACTTTTGTTAGGAAAGCCGCTGAATGATTAAAAGAAGATTAAAGTTTCCAGGTCTACCTTTCACATGAAAATTGCTCATTTGCTTTTATTTTTTTAAATCAAACATGGTTCAGGCTAGAAAGACATCTTATTTGATAAAATTTTCAGACAGCGTTGGCCATCGTCTAATTATTTAGTACAAAGTAAACAGAAGTCAAGCCGAAGAGAGCTCATTCTCCCCAGTTGAAGCTTATCGTACCCGGTGTGTGCCCTCTTGAAGCATAAAGCCGGGCTCACTTTCATCCACATTTCCCTTTGATGTAATTAGTGGCCCAAGGGCCGGCAGGACAGTGCATACAGGGAGCTGAGCAGGAGCTGCACAGAAAGATTAGAGCCCCGAGTTAGACATGTTGGTCTCAGCAGGTCATTCAAAGTCCAACACGTATTTGTTTATTTCAGTTGTTCCTTGTAAAGTGTGGTGAGATGGTCACAAAGATAAGCTTTCTCTTTCCTTTTCTCTCCCTCCCCCTTTCCGCCTCCTTCCCCCTTCTCTTTCTTTCTCCCCATTTTCTCTCTCCTTCCCTCCTTTTCTCTCTATACACACCCCCTCTTCTATAAATAAGGGTCTTTCCACTTGATCCGGATGCTTCTGGATGAATACATTCTCCTGGCCATGGAGACTCAATTTAATAACGACAAGGAGCAGGAGCTACAGAATTTATTGGACAAGTATATGAAGAACTCAGGTAACTTAAGCAGCTGTTATACCTCACATATTTATTTGTTAAACCTAAGTTTAAGTACTTGCAGGCACACAAGGGGGTTCATATAGTCTCACTTTTCCTCTCAGTTCAGCACCATTAGCATCAAACCTGGACACCGATGGAGTACTCTTTCCCCTCCATTTAGACACAGCAGTGAAAGTTCCTCAATGGAAAATGGACGTTTAAACAACGTGCTTAATTTCTGAGACTTTAGATGAAGTTAAGGAAGCGCCTGCCCTTCCCTGCCCCACCACAATCGATGTAATTCAAAAGAATACATGTAGCAATGCCAGGTAGAAATACAACAGGAGATCAGAGAAGGAAGGATAGCCTGCCTCAGGTGAAAAGCCTGCATTTTGAAGCCTGTTTAGCCCAGAATGGATTGTTTAGTACCCTTCAGAACATGCCCGCCCACAAATACTCAACCAACAAACCCAGCGCTGTAAATATCAAAGCCTTCCAGCCTGTTTCCTGTGGAAAATACCATGCAGGAGTTTCCGGATTCATTACTCAACCAAGATCCACTTTCAATGTCTTTTGCTAGGGCTTGTCAACCAAGAGTATTTCGTAACCCCATCTTTGTCGATTTAAAATAACATTTGCAGACGCAAGTAAAGCTACCTTCATGGCTTCCCCGAGCTCGTGCTTTCTGGCCAACCGTAATAAGGGCAGCCCGCTTTCCAGTGACACTGTGAAGAATGAACGCCACATGGAGACATCCTACGTCCCATTGCCTTCCAGCCAGCCTGGAACCGTACCTCCTGCTCTGCACCCGTTCCCAGATGAGAACCCTGAGAACATGCCACTCACAGGTATGCCCAGAAGCAAGAAAGCACACCTACATTTTCCAGCCCATCTAATTGGACCCATTCCTTCATTTCTCTTAATGCTCCCAACCCTAGGAATGCCAAGGAGAAAAACATCTTATATTATAAAAGAAAAAATAACACACCTTTTTTTACAAGTATGAGTTAATATTTCTGACTTTTTTTCAATTACTGTTTATATTTATACCATTACTCGTGGGATTATCATACACTGACAGTAACTCGCATCAGAAGTGTGAATAGGTCTCTTCATTTAATAGAAGAACACCTATCTTATATATGCATCAAATCTTTAAGTTACTTACAAGATAAAGTATGAACATCTTTCCAGGTATAGTGGCACACTTCTGTAATCAGCATTCCAGGGACTGAGGTAAGAAGGTCATGCAGTCAATCTGGGCTGGGTGGTATACCAAAACCCTGCCTTTCTCTTTCTTCTCTTTTCGACACCAAATTATTTACTTCATAAAAAAATACAGTAGTGCATTGAACTTCAAATTAAAATCTCTTACTGTATATAAACTATTAACACATAAAGAACATTTCAATTGATAGGCTTTTCAGATTCTTGTCCTATTTTTTAGACATAAATTCTTTATTGATTCTTTGTGAATTTCACATCATGTACCCCAACTCTACTTATCTCCCAGTCTCCCTATCTGACTCTCACCCTTGAAAAGTCCTCTGAAAAAAGGAATTAAAAAAAACCTCTCTTTGAATGCCTTATTTATTTCTCATAACAGTCCTGGAAGATGAGTACTGTTATTGGCATGATTGCATTTAAAAGCATGGGACTGATCAAGACCCCCTGAATGTGGGTGTCAGTGAGGAGGCCTAGGTAATCTATTGAGCCTTGGGCAGTAGATCAGTATTCATCCCGAGTATACACATGGACTTTGGACTCCCATCCAACAATGTGAGGTGCACTGTTACCCTGAACTCTGGGGAAGGGTCTAGGCCCTGCCCTGTATGAAATGACAGCCTATGGACACCCCCATGGAGGGCCTCACCCTCCCTGGGGAAATGAGGAGATATTGGGAGGGTTGGGGGGAGAGCACAGGAGGAGGGGAGGGAAAGGGAGAGGGACCTGGAACTGACTTGTGAAGCAACCTTGTTTCTAATCTAAATTTAAACTGAAAAATAAATAATAAGAAGAAATAAAAAATAAATAAATAAAAAGAAAAAAAGCCCTCTTTGCTCCCACTCCTCTTTCCTCCCCGCCTCTCCAATACCTCTCCATTCATCTTGGTGGCACTGGGAGCTGCAGTGTGTCACACAGTGTACCTTTTGCCCAATCAGCCTTACTTGCGAATGTTCTTGCAATGAGTCCTTGGTCTTTTACAAGGCCTCTGGTTTCTACTACTCCATATCACCAGGCCTCACCAAAACTCTCGGGTATCTTGCCACTACCCTGAGTCATGAAGTTCCTGTGGGTATCATTCCACAGGACCAGTCCCTTCAAATGCTTCAGAAGGATATAGATGGGGTAAGTGTTAGGGTGGGCAAACCCAAGGCCCTGGATGTCAACTGTGCCCAAAAGCCTGCCTTTAAAAACTGGGTTGTTTCTGTGATTTTGGATTTGTTGAGATTTCTCTTCCAGCCACTTTAGGACAGCTATATAATAATTTTATTCTTTGCAGCAAAATGAATTTTCAGTGATGTGAACTAGATGTCTGAGAATACTTTAAATCTGCTTATTGGATCATGGGCTTTTTTAAAAGTCCCACTTTATACATGAATTCACTGGGCATGCAGACTTTTAAGACAAGAGAGACCTTATAATGCCAGTGATTAATGATACCAAAGAAAACCTGGGAGTTGGAGACATCTAGAAATCCCAGTGCTCACGAGTTGTGTTTCTGTGATGTTTTCAGATGTCCCTGAAACAATGGGCATTGCGATGTTACTGCATTTTTTAATTGTTAAAGATCAAATAAGTTTGTTTTTTGTTATGGTTCAGTGTAGGCATCATAGTCCTTTATTTCATACTTGTGAGATCTTTTCTTTTTGTAATTAAAACTATTTTTCATCAGCCTAGTCTACAGAGATTTCCAGGACAAGCCAAGGCTACACATGGAAAACCTGTCTCAAACAACAACAACAAAACCCAAGAATTTTTTCGTACAATATACTCTGGTCATGTTCTTCTCCCTCTTCCTTCCAGCTCCTCCCAGATCTTCCCCACCTCCCCCACCCTGTGAGAAAATGAAACAATCACAGGTTTTACTCTTACCCACTCCAAGTTACCAACTGCTGTGAAACAGCTGTATTGTGAATATATGTCTACATATATATTCTCCAGCTCAGTTATTTACAGAAAGTAATAATTACTATGTTGTGACAAAGGTCACATTAATAAGTCATTTGGATACTTTTAAAGTCATGATCCCATCTGCTTACTATACCACTCATAAATGCTCTCACTCTTTTTTTTCCCCAGGTCAAATAGAGCTTTCACAGAGTACAGGCCATCTGATGACACCACCTATTTCTCCAGCCATGGCTAGCCGAGGGAGTGTCATTAACCAAGGGCCGATGGCAGGCAGACCACCAAGTGTGGGCTCGGTTCTATCAGTTCCAACACACTGCTCAACGTATCCAGAGTCAGTGTATCCTACCCTCCCTCCAGCCAACCACGACTTCTATGGGACCAACTCCAACTATCAGACTGTGTTTAGGACACAGTCTCAAGCTGCGTCAAGCCTCTATACTCACCGTGCAGAGCATGGGCGATGTGTGGCCTGGACCGAACAGCAACTTTCTAGAGACTTCTTCAGTGGCAGTTGTGCTGGGTCCCCATATAATTCCAGGCCACCTTCCAGTTATGGACCATCCACACACACACAAGAGTCACACGGCATGCAGTTTTTGAACACGGGAAGCTTCAATTTCCTGAGTAATGCCGGAGCTGGCAGCTGCCAAGGGGCACCATTGACTTCTAATTCTCCTAATGGTACATAACTTTTAATGACATTTTCCTGGCTTTTGAGAAGGCAGTGGAGCAATCTGACACTGAGTTTTACCTTTGCTGAGCTGGGTGGGGGGGGCTGGAGGGTGGGTGGGAGAACGGGAGGAGGGGAGGGAGAGGGAGCTGGGATTGACAGGTGAAGCAAGCTTGTTGCTAATTTAAATTAAAAAAACTGTTAAAAAATCACAGAATCTTAGCTCTTGTAGAATGTGTTGGCCACATCCAAATATTTTCCTTCATTCTTGTGGATTTACTACAGTTTATCATACATAACTCAAAAAAAAACCAGTCAAAACGTATGCGATATGCATAGAAATAAGGATATTCTTTCCTTTGATAATATTTTCAATGGAAACTATGTCTTTAAGAGAATTAGCAGCACATTTTAAAGACTGGCTCTAAAATCAATATTCCTTGTTTGGTTAAAAACAAAACAAAACAGAATACCTGAAGTTAAGGAAACAAAGACCTCTGAATTTATTGAACTTTTAAAAAGACTTTCTCCTAGGTGTAGGTCGGTCTTCCTCTCATGAACATAATTCTTCTGTCTTTCTTCATAGAAATGCTTTATAAATTTAGCTAAAGAAAATATGACAAAGATATGGTCAGCCTCAAAATGAATAACATGTCAGTTACCTTTTAACTCAAAAATATAATAGTAAACCATACTATATAAAAGTATGAGTACAGCTCTGAAGTTAATAATAGACACGATATTGACCACTTAATGTTTTTAGTACTATATCCAGCTATGTTGTTGCTCTTGCCTTTCCCGTGATTCATTTAGAAGTAAACAGAATAGTCTCAACCTGTTCTGTTCTAGGATACTACGGAAACAATATGAACTACTCAGAAGCTCACAGGCTCGGATCAATGGTGAACCAACATGTTTCTGTCATCAGCAGTGTTCGCTCACTGCCTCCCTACAGTGACATCCATGATCCACTTAACATTTTAGATGACGGCAGCCGGAAACAGAGCAACTCGTTTTATCCGGACACATCCTCTCCAGTTGCATGTCGGACTCCTGTAGTAGGTAAATTGTTTTCATAGTCACTGAAAGTATTTTAAGAAGTGACAAACTTCAGAGATACAGAATGACCTGGGGGAATGTCCAGGTGAATTAGGCATGCGTGGCCCTAATGTAATTTGTCATTAGATCTGAAGTCATGCTTTTGTGTTTGTGTAAAGAGTAAACTTACATTTCTCATTCTTTATATGATTAGTACACCTGATTTAAAGTCTGTTGCTCCTTCCAAAACAAGTAACTTATGTTTACTATCTATTAAAAATTTAATATAGCTTGTCAAAGGCATTCTAAGTAATAGTCAACTTTATGAGACCAGAAATGATGCATTTTCCTCTCCCCCTGGTGACTATCATGGGATTCACTAAGAAGTGCCAAGAGCTATCCTTAGACCCCATCATCTCCATTAGCATCCCATGCCACTGGGAGTGCTTACAAACATGTAAGCATATGTGTCCATGGCAACTAGCATTTTCTCATTTATTTTTGTAAAATGAGATTGAATACCCTGGGAGAAATGTTGCTATTTTTATTATTCTGTAATATGCAATTCAAGTCAAAGTGAGTGAATCACTGTACCTGCTGCGAAGTCTTCCAGCTGCTTCTTCTAACCTAAGCCTCATCTATGAAGGTACTAGATGCAGCACATAGCTGGCTGCACAGCAGGAACTTAGCAAATCAATGGAGAAGAGAGTGCAAACTAATCCAGAGACTTCAGGCATGGCTCCGGTGTCAGAACCTGTCATGTGTGAAGCCTTGGGTTGACTTCTATAGCCAAACTAACAACCTTAAATTTATACATACATTTAGTATACTTTAATTAATAAGTTATTTCTGATAGCATAGGCTTTGAAACTAAATCTATGAATACATTTAGTTTTGAAAATTAATAATGAAGTGTCACAAGGAAAGTACACATTCATCAAGTATCAGAAAGAGAGTGTTAATGCGTGTACAAGAGAACTGAAATCTTCAATGGAATTGATTTTAACACTAGTGTAAGTGAAGAGCATATTACACCCAATAGAAGCACTGGGAAAATGAAATAAATTCCATCTCTCATCACTCAGTGTACTTTTCCAATAATTCAATAGGAAGTACTTCTTCCCTTCCTGTGGCCATCACAAATGTGCTCTGAGTGGTCTAGCAGCTCATCTTCTGCTATCTGCTAATAGTCATTGCTTCTAGGTTACTCTAATGAAGCAGAAAATTCCACTTCAGGAAGTTTCCTCACCACCAGACTAAAATGTGCCGCGTTGCTATTGTTACTATTAGTTCTGTTTGCTTGTAGAGATAATGGAAGCTTTGATGGAGCAAGGCTTGGAAGTAGGGTGGATTCTAAGCTTTAGCTGTCAGAGCTGGCTCCTGAGAAGACTGCAAACTGGGTTTCAGAGTACAAGAGGAAAGGGAATAAGTGAACAAGCACTGTGGGGCCTGGGACTCATTAAGTCATTGTTAGTTATAAGCCTGATCCTTAGAGACAGAGAATGCATTGCCTTGACAATGAGAAGGTATCAAACATGCCAGAGGGATGTAGAGCTCTTGAATGTGTTAATCAAAATTTTAGAACAACTGTATATAAGATGAGGTCACTGAGGTAATCAGAGCTTGGAAGAAGTTTATGTTGGAGGGGTGGGGGAGATTAAGGCATTGAATATGCAAATCCATACATTACAAAGATAATTCTGTCATCATAGGCTTTCTCTTGTGTGAAATCTGGATATATATGTATATGTATACACACACATATATGTATATTTATATATATAGGAATACATATAATGAGAAAGTACACATTGTAATTAGTTGGGCAGGGGGAAAACCAGCTGGGAGGGGAAGGCCAGTGGGGGGTGGGAATAAATGGGAATAAGTATAAAGACCATAGTTGCTATGATAAAACTCATTACTTGAAATATTAACCTAAAACAATTTATTAAAAGATAACTTTAGTGTCTCTGAAGTGTGTAAGGTGGGATCTGGCAAAGTGGAAGCTGCTTGAGACAGGTGTCAGTAGAATTCTGAGGCAGGAGCATTGACATTGAGAGCAGGACAATCTAGAAGAAGCGCTGTGAAGATGGAATGAGGACGATCTGGACTGAAGAATCAGTTACTACAGAGCCTCTGCAATCAGAAAAAAAAGTTGCATATTTCTGTGAGCAGAAAGAAAATCAATGTGCCTTGAGCAGATAAACAAGGGAGACAGCAGAGCAAAGTAAATTTAAAAAGTCAGTTGATGGGGGATTTTATGAGTCATGGTGACTGGGTTCTGTTCCAAGAGTGTAGGAAGTCATTGTTGTCTGAAAAAAAAGAGTAGGAGGTGCTTTCACATCAGTGAGATCTTCCTAGCTCTTCTCTGTAGGGTGAGAGACTGAAACAAGGGTGAGAACACGAGGTTGCTATGTTGATCAGGAAGCAATGGTGACCGGAGGGGCAGACAGAAGGTAGAGGTAGACTGGAGACATATTTTAGTGACAGAATGATATATGATATTTAGTTTCCCTTATGAAATAATACTTGGAAAGACAACAAATGGAAAAAAATGAAGAAAACATTATTATTGTTCTGGTGAATCATGCACATTCACATTTGAGACACCTGATATGTGCTAACTGCAAAAAAAAAAAACATAAGGAGGTTCAAAGTGGTGAGTGGATCTGTGTCAGTTTGTTTTAAATTGTTGATTATATTTTCCCTCCTAGCTTCCACCTTGCAAACCCAGATTCCTTCGTCTTCATCCCAGTGTATGTATGGAACTTCCAGTCAGTATCCAGTGCAAGATAATCTGGACTCCAGTGGAGCAAGCAATAGAGAAATGGTATCCACTTTACCGCCCATCAACACTGTGTTTATGGGGACAACAGCTGGAGGCACTTAAATGAACAATGTGGAATGCAGCTGAAACTCAAAATCTCCATGGCATTGATGCTATTATCTGCCCCCAGCTGCCATGAGAGCAAAGAAGGTGGAAAGTGGAACAAAGGAGACATAGTGGCTGGATGTGTTTTTCAGATCACTGATACTTTGGACAACTCCATAGTAAATGGAGATACTTAATATTGCACACAAAGAGGCTAAAATGTGAAGTCATTATTAATGGTAACTTCAAACACTATCAAATGAAGCCAATGGAAATTTGAAGATGCAGATATTACAAAGATGTAATATTTCACTTTCTAATTTATTGAAAAAATCTCTATGTTCCTTCATCTTTGGTTTCTAAAACAAGAAAATATATCCAATGCCTTCACAATGTCTTTAATTTATTAGGCTCTTCTAATCATTGTTTACTATCACTTATTTGACAAAAAGTCAAATGTCTATGTTCTACCTCCTGTGGAAATGTTTACAAGGTCAAGATTTAAATATATGTAGCCTAGACCAAAGTGACTTGACCTTCTCTCCCTGTGCATTAGTGTGGTGATTTCTGTTACATAGCAGAGTTCCAATTCTATGTAACTGAATAGTAATGATAAACACTTTCCTTCTTTATTTAAAATGATGTGAGGAAATAAAAAAGAATGTATGGAAGCATTTTCGAAGGTGTGATTGCTCTTGGGATTGGTACTGTTCCTGAAGTATTTCAGATATGAAATGAAAGAAAAAATAAAGATGCTGCTTAAGATACTATAATTCAAGAGCAATTGTGTGACAGACTCATGCCTATACATGTTAAAAAATTAGACTTAGACTCTTTACTTTTCCTTGTAATTCAAAGTAGTTGCAAAAAAAGTACCTTGCAAAAAAAATAAATTGGGAATAAATAGGTATTCAGGGATCATCTGGATGCAAAGCCTAATTATGGGTGAACTAATGCAACTGATACAACCATCTATCTACCTATGTTTCTTTTTCTTTTTCATATGTTGTAGCTATGAGGTTCATGGATTACACTAGAAGACTTCCATTATAAAATCTGTTATAAAGAATCTGCTATAATCTTCTGATAATGAATCTCATACTTTCTGTGTAGAGAATTAGGTTAATATATTAAGCTCCAGGTACATCATAAGATTTGAAAGTACCAAATATCCATGATATATCATGCTGTGATTTGGTAAAAAAAAGTAAACTGTGGAATTGTTTCCAATAACAAATTAACAATTGCTTGTAGACTTGGGCTATTGCTACCATTTGCTTAGTAGCATGCCCACTTGGCAGCATATGCTACGATCTAAGAACAAGCAGAGAAAGTTAGCAGTATTAACAAATCATGAGAAATACAAAGCTAGATGTTCTATTCCTTCCACTAATAATATGGGTGGGACTACAAAGAAGGGTGAAACTATAAGTTTGGAATGAAATAACAGAATTAGGGAGTATTTGAACATAGCTCTTGAGAAGTAGAAAGCAAAATTTCAAGGCATGTTTAGCATTGTCAGGTGCTATGTTATATAACACGGAAAACCATAAAAATTAAGGTGACACTGTTGTACCTTGAAACAGCCTTGTGTAGAGATAAAGGGATGAGGTGAAATTAAAGTCTCAATAGTTGGGATTAAAAAAATAACATTGACTAAATGATGGTCGAGGAGCATCTAACAGCGTTCAGAGATGAGGAGAGACTGGATAGGGAAGCTTTTACCTGGGGACAGTTTGAGTACAGGTAGATGTGAGATACATAAATATAAGAGTATTTTCAAAGACACAGAGCATCCTTCAGATAAAGTGGTGTATGATTATTCTATAGGCTTACTTGCAAGGTATCCATTGGAGGTAGCTGATCAAGGTGTATACAGAAACCCAAAAGACAGGTGAGAAGCATCCTTGGGCTTCATGTGCTCCTGACTGATGCTGACTTCAAGAAGCAACACACGACTAACTTTCCGTTTATCTCAGAGAACGGGCCTGGAGTCTATGTTTTGTAGATGTGTGACAATGTTTCCCAAACCTGACTACTGGTACTCACACAAGATGTTTCTACCTTATATAACTTATACAATTACTGTACAAGATTTAGTTTAAAGTCTCTGGTCCTCAAACACTAAGTTCCAATAGAACTGTCCTTTTGTGTCATATTTCCAAATGCCTCTAGACAGGCAATACAAATCCTAAATGACTCAAAGGAGAGATGCCTTAAACCTTATGTAAGAGGAACAGGAGATCATGATGTAGCATACTTACCTACCTTTGGTTGCACTCATCATTTAAGAATTGCTCCTTTGGCAGGGAAAGAGTGAATGAGGGGGATAGAAGAGAGGTTGTGGGGGGACAGAAAGAGAGGAGGGAGGGGAAACTGCCACCAAAATGTAAAATAATTGAGAAAAGTTATTTTAAAAAAAAGAATTTCTCCTTCAAAGTTCTAAGGACTGGATGCTCATGACAATTTGAAACGTTTTTTTTGTAGGGCAAAACCTAATTAGTCTTATCAATAAAAACCTGTAGTCATATATTAGGGGATACATGCTGAAAGATCAGAGAAGCAGAGCAACCAGCCACTAGTTCTTACCTCTACTGAATCTTCCAACCAAATGGGCAATCCTGTCTCTAGGAATCCTCACACTGAGTGCAATGAGCTCCTGTCTCCTCCCGCTTTATATTCATCTCTCTGCCCAACCATATCACTCCTGTATCCACCTCCCTAGTGCCGGGATTAAAGATGTGTGATTCCCATGGGATTAAAGGTATGAGCCACCACTGCCTGGTGTTTCTCTTTTAGACTGCATCAATCTTGTGTGGTCCAGGGTGGTCTTGAACTAACAGAGATCCGCTTGCTTCTGCCTCCGGAGTGCTGGGACTAAAGGTGTGTACCACCACTGCCTGGCTAACCAGTGACTAGCTCCACTCTCTGATTTTCAGGCAAGGGGCATTTGTTAAAGTACAAACAAAATATGTGGCCTTCCCATGAACATTATGGAAGTTGTGTAGTATTCATTACAAAGAAGTAGCCATTCAAACTATTGCTTACATGAAATGCAAAATTAAGGTTATAAACCTAAGTTTTAAAATGCTGCACTTATAACTAAACTCTTAGGGTTTTTAATTTTAAATTGTACATAATTGTGGCTACTGTTAAAGACAGGTAAATATTTCAATTGATTCAGTGAATCCTTAGAATAATTTTAAGATCAAGAACATATTCTATGGCTACCAAAACAAACAAACAAACAACAACAACAACAAAAAAAAAACACACAGAGAGCTGTGTCTTCTATACTGAATCACAGATCAGAAGAGAGCTGGTTTATTCTCTTTTCTCTGGGTAGTTTTGCATTAGGAAAAATCAGCGATCTCGCTAGTTATATGCTCACAAGAATATTTTCCAATAAAATTTGGGAGCTTTTGAACTTTAAAGACAAGTTCCAGTGACAGTTGCAATGACAGCCCGCTTTAAGAAAGGAGACTCCAGGAGACGCTGAAAGCCCCACCCAACGAGAATCACAGAAGTAGGATTGTCACTGCGTTTTAAGGTGCGATGAACATCTACTGCTGACATAAGGGCTACAAATATCTGGTGATGTGTGGGATAGTTTTACACATCGGGGCTGTCCTACTTCAAAAACCAGGGACATTTCTGTAGATGAAGGAAAGCAGAGCAGTAGGCTGTTGGATTATTGCCCCCAAACTTTGCCCAGTGGATTTTTATATTAGACAGCCTCTGACCAACTCAAGAATCTCCTTAGGAAAGATGACTATAAGAACATAGTCCAAGAAACAAGCCTGCGGAGGCAGAGTGGAGGAAGAGTCTAATCTCTGAAAGAGGCTCCAGTAGGCAGCAATTGGTGGACTCTTCCAATGGGACACTGATAGGACAGGTCTCTAGACCTGACACAGAACAATGGGACATCACTTTATGTCATCCTGGCCAATGTGGT
The DNA here is from genome assembly GCF_017639785.1 of Mesocricetus auratus. Classification (NCBI taxonomy): domain Eukaryota; kingdom Metazoa; phylum Chordata; class Mammalia; order Rodentia; family Cricetidae; genus Mesocricetus; species Mesocricetus auratus. The sequence goes on from NW_024429199.1 coordinate 9,287,560, forward strand.
ACAATGGCCAGTGCTCCTGGGTCCATGGCATTTGTCCTCCAAGCCCTTGCTGGATGCATTCTCTATTTAGAATACAGCTGCCCCAGTGGTCCTTTCTGTCTCCTACAGTGTGTAAGCCTTCTGCAGCTAAAGTTGATTAGCAGTGAATTTTAGGCTAATACACTTTATTTTTGATGAACTGAATCTGTTCTCACACAAATACAATCCACAACAATAGGATAAACAAATGTTCTTATGCTTTTTATAATTTAAGTTTATTCTTAACTGATAACACAAAAAGATGAAAGCTGGAGACATTAAAGGGATACAACATGATAAGGTCTCTTTACATACATATTATTTACCAACCTCAGTCTAAAGATACATACATACATACATACATACATACATACATACATATATATATGTAAGAACTTTCACCTGAGTACTGGGGATTGAACTCAGGGCCCAAGCACATGTGAAGCAAGAGCTCTCCTACTAGGCTACATCTCTAATATTTCTTCCAGCTTCCTGAAACACACGTTTCTCTTCTCTTCTCTTCTTCTTTTTCTTTTTTTTTTCTTTTTGAGACAGGGTTTCTCTGTATAATAACCCTAGCTGTTCTGGAACTTGTTTTGTAGACCAGGCTGGCCTCAAACTCATAAGCCTGCCTCTGCTGCCTGAGTGCTGGGATTAAAAGAGTGAGCCACGACACCCAGCTATGAAATACACATTTCTTGAAAGTCAAGGTAGGTAAAGCATCTACTCGCTTAACCCCCAAAAATCACAAAGGGAGGAAAAGAGAAAGAGAAAACACTGGGCAGAAATATATCCTGAAACTCAAACCTAAAGGTGTTTCTTTGGGTTTTGTTTGGGTTTTTGTTTGTTTGCTTGTTTGTTTCTGTAGGAAGCACATGGAGTGATATATGCTTGAAACCCCTCGCCCTGGAAAGGAGTATCACAGAACTTCAGTTTTCTACTTAACACAGAGAGATATTAGTTTCCATATGATCACCATAATAGCTCTGTGCTCTTGTTAGCAAACTGTTCACACTATATTGTGGCAGCAGATGTATAAACCAGGGTAAGCTGTGGAAACTTAAGCAAAGACCTTACAGAAAAGTAAACAGTGGTGACTGTACCACATAGGACATTTTGTTCTTTGGAAAAGATAAGAAGTGATGAATTTAAATGAAAAGATATTGTATCATCTCATTAAATTATTAAATTTTAAATTAAATCCTCGAGTTTATAAATGGTGAAGAGTACAATCTATGTGTTTCAAAAGCACATTTGTTAAATGAAATAAAATAGTTTTTGGTCCCTCCCTGATTTTTGGGACAGATGGCTGAAAAACATTTTATAAGTGGACCATGATTAATGAACCCACTAATTTTTAAGGCATTTGATGTTTAAAGAGAGTTTTACCTTGTTTGCCTTGATAAAAGTTTTTCCAGTAGTACTCTACCACTGAGCCACACCCAGAGATCCTTTTTCACCTTTATTTTGAGACAGGCTTTTACTAAGTTGCCTAAGCTGGCCTGTATGACAAGGTCCTCCTGTTGCTCATCCTGAATATGGGGTTATCTGACATGCACAATCTTGCCTACATGTATCTCTTCAAAGATAATGATTTCAGCCAAGGTGAACAACTTTCAGTAGAATTCTGTATTGTTTGTGAGTGTGCATGTGTTTGAGGTATATCATGGGCACCTGTAGCTTTCTCTGTGTGTATACACATGTGAAGGTGCTCATGTACACATTTGGGTCTGTGTGTAGAGAGCTGAGTTTGAAGTTGGGAGTCTTTATCGTCCTCCTCTTGGAGATTTTAAGATCTCTCTTTGAACCTTAGGTACACTGATGGGTTAGACTGGCTGGCTAGCCAATTCCAGGGTTCCTTCCATCTCTGTCTCCCCAGCACCAGGATTTACCAGTTCTCACCACCATGTCTTACTTTTATGTGGGGGCTGGGGATGAAACTCAGGTCCTCGTGTTTTCTGGCAAGCTCTTTGCCACCTGATCCTCCTCTTCATCTCCTGTATTCTATATCCACAAATTCAATCTCATAGTACTTCTCTTGGAAAATGAATTTAAGTAACAAAGAGAAATAAATATTAATGTATTCAAAGGACATTTTCTCATGTTGCTGGTATGATTTTAATTCTAAAGCTGAAGGTAAGTGAAGATGAGGATGAGGATGAAGAGGCCCAAACCGGGATCTCTTGATGTGATGCTGCGATTTTATGTCTTTTCTTGATAGTTGTGGAACCTCTGAGGAATCAGTGCACACACATTGACAAAAGTGAAAAATTAACTACTCAACATGATATCTGCTCTAGAGTAAAGAGAAGCTATTTCTTTTATTAGGTAAAAACAAGGGTGCTGTTCTTACCAATCAATAGTCACAGTGAGGGTCAGAGATTTACAGCCTTCAAGCATCTTTAAACACACTGAAGCAAATATGAGCTTCGTGGGCAGTTTGTTAATCAGCATTTGTCATTTGGATTTGTGTACTTTAGCTTATTAATGCTCTGCACATGACCTCTATGGAAAATAAAAGTTCCCATATTTTAGATTACAAAGTGGCAAGATTTCTTGTCTTTGTATTTGTGTATATGGGGGTTTGTATTTGTGCTGGTTGGCACGTGTGCAGTTTGTCAGTCATTATTCATTGTGTGGACACCTTTGCCGTTCATAACATCCATTTTGACTTTCTGTTGTTTGAAGGAACTACTTAGAACCTAGAGACTGTATCTGGAAGAACACTTGCTGGGTTTTCACAGGTGGCTGGGTAGACATTTGCCTAGGGATTATAGAACAGCAAGCCAGCAGAGAAAGCCCTCTGAGGGTACACCTCCCCCAGAGGAAGAAACAGCCGCTGGCACAGCTGTGTTTCCATCATGTGTGGCTGTTCTCTAAGAATACAAGGGCAAAGTGGCTGGGAACTGACTGGTACATCCTGACCTGTTTCTCTCCAAGCTCGTCTTTGGCACAACCTCAGAGCTAAAAGGTGTGACCTAGTGTGGCACCTGTGAAGCATGTGCTGTCTTTCTGCAGTTGAGTCAGCAAGTCTTCATTCAGTAGGGAGCAAGCTGTGTCAGGACGGCACAGCAGCACCCAAAGCGTTATCAACAAAACCAGCTTCCTAAGTCCCAGACTCACCCCTCAAAGACACAGAAATGAGTTCCCAGGTTCTCATTAAGAGATAAATTCAAAATTGATGCAAAAATATGATTTCAGGGTAGGACATATACACACAGCACTTTATTTTTGTTAATTTTTAGATGGTTCCATTGCGGTATTTTCATATATGTGTATTATTTAGACACAACAACCTAAACATGTCAGATTTCAGCAGATCTGTGCTGGGGATTTCATTCATGTGTTAGAAGTTAGGCAGTTCCTTATCTGAAAAATGAGATAGTTGAACTATTCAGCACTGCGGTTCCCGACATGCCCAGGCTCCATTATTGCTGGGGTTACCATTACTGTTATTCTAACCTCATGGAGTCAGTCAGAACACACCATTCATTTTTGTCTTTATGTGAAATGTAGACTATGCTCTTGCATAGTCCTCAATTCCTGGGATCACATGTTGACACCCTACTCTTGACTACATTTCCCAGAATCCTCCTCTACTCCTGGTCCCACCTATCTTGCCTCCCTATTGGCCAACAGTGCTTTATTATCAACCAATAAGAGAGACATATTTACAGAATGACATCTCCCATCATCTCCTCTTTTATGTCTAAATAAAACGAAAGGTTTTAAATTTACCAAAGTAAAATATATAACAAGGACATAATTAAGCAAGAACTATAAATACAATATTTAGTCCATTAACATTTATCAAGATTTAAAGAAAATATCATCTATCCTATCTTTGTGAGTCTAAAGTCTTATATGTAACTTATCTTTAATCCTAACTAAGGAAGACTATAACCATAACGACCTGTCTTCAACTCCATCAAAGATCACAGAAGGATAATATATAAACGCTAGAATTGACAGAGATATCTCACTACCTGGACAGTCATCTGAAGTTCCTCTGTAATGTTGGGGCATCCATCTTCAGCCCATAGCCCACAGTGTGTCTGGCAGACTTCTCAGGAAAGCAGGAAACTTTAAACTGTTCAGTTTGTCAGTCATTTTTCTGTGTTCTGCAGAATGTCTGGCAGACTCTTTCATAAAGCAGGAACCCTTTAGGACTGTCCCAACAAGTTTAACGGTCACTTTCCTGTGGGTCCTGCATGTCCAGTTTATACAGTAACAGTCAAATAGTCCAGGCAAGAGCAGTTTATTGCCCAAATGGCTAGTCTTGCCATGTTGAAAGCAAAGACCATAACGAGTTTCTTCGATGCCCATCTTCCTTTCAGACATAATTGGTGATGCCAGGAACAGATATTTCTCATTGTCAAGAAAAACCCTAAACCATTTAAATGCCATATATTCTGTAGGTCTTTGAAAGGTTTGAAGAATAGCTATCCATCTCAAATATATCTCTGTGTATCTAGAAAACCCAACTAACCTAACTATAAGTTCTGACTATTATAGGTGACTATATACAATCTGTATTTTATTATGCATTACATTTTAAAAGATAAGTATAAACACAATATTTAAACAAGAGAAATATACATATCACAACATTGACCTTAAATTTGTATCAATAAATGATAATTAATTCCAATACAAACTATTTATTTCTATACCATAATCTCCCTTTTACTTTTTAAAAGAGGTTGGTTGTGATCATTAACCATTTATAACCAACCCTGTATAAATTGAAACAAAAATTTATAAACAATATTTGACAATTTGGGTGTTGTTCATTCCAAAATGTTTACTGCTGATTGGGGGTGCTGTCCATACCATGAGGATCATGACAAAACACAGAAACCTGACTAAGTCCTTGTTTTTGTAGTCTGTAAGGCTATATCATCCTCGCTGTTTCAGATGCTGGACTGCCTGGGACATTTCTTCAGGAGGTCTTGCTTCATCAAACCATAGAAGTCTGGAAGGAACCCACAGCTTTTCATTTTCTGTTGAAACACAAGTAAAAACTTTTCCCCAAGTAACCTGTCCTTACATTTAAATTTAGAATTCAAAGCATTTTTAAAATATTTAAGTTGGATTAATTCAGCAGCATTGATAATCAAATATCTTTAGCAATTGCTGCTCCTTCCACAGCAATTAAACAATTCAAAGATAACCCAATAGCATACAGTATCCAGACTCTCTATTTTCCATCTTTACATGGCTTTTCTATTACTCTATTTCTTTTACTTTTATTTATTTTTTCTCTGAGGCAGGGTTTCTCCTGGAAATCCACCTGCCTCTGCCTCTGGAGTGCTGGGATTAAAGGCTTATGCACCACCACAGCCAGCTTCTCTATTTTTTTTTACCACTATCCTGTTTCTTTTTTTCTCCTAAACCTACATGTATTTTTAAACACACTGTAAACCTTTTAGAGGTTTTACTTTATCTGAATCTGACTTTACTGTAAATCTTTATGTTTTTCTGGCCACGTGTCTATTATCTGCTAAACAACATTGCTAAAATTAAAGTGGCAGCAGCTGTTTTAGCCACTGACTTTCCAATATGGCAGGTGTAAGTTTATTGCCAGGAATGGGAGCTGTGCTCACTACCTTAGTCTATGCTGAAGTCAAGCAGCATGCTGGCGCCTTGCAAATGTAGTCTGCCACTGCCAGCTGCTCATACACACCATTCTTGTTTGGTAGTGGGGTCTCTTAAAAGAGCCCTGTGGTTTTTTGTCGCTTATGCTGAGTCAGGAAGACTCCCTTGAGGGAGCTGTGTGAGTCTCTACTTGTCTCTAGCAAAACAGAGCTCACCCGAGAAATGTTGCTACCAAGAAGCTGTGTTTGCCTCTTTTCTTTTGATTGTAAAATCCCTTTTTAAGCTTTTGTCAAGTTTTATGTTCTTAATACCCACGTTGTGGGCGCCATTTTGTTGTGAGATTCCCGCCTGGGTTCCATTGCCACTTTAGCCCCCAAAATAACACACAGAGACTCTATTAGTTACAATGCTGTCAGCCAATGTCCAGGGCTTCTCATTGGCTAGTTCTGTCTTAAGTATTAACCCATGACCACACTAATATATATTTCTATAAGGACTTATCTTTCTGAGGATGCCGTCCTGATGTGTCCTCAATTCCTGGGATCACATGTCAACTCCCTACTCTTGACTACATTTCCCAGAATCATCCTCTACTCCTGGTCCCACTATCTTGCTTCCCTATTGAACAACAGTGCTTTTTTATCAACCAATAAGAGGGACATATTTATAGAATTGCATCTCCCATCATGGCTGTCTGCCTCTGCTTCCATCAGCTACTGGATAAAGGCTCTAGGATGGCATATAAGGTAGTCATCAATCTCATTATCCAGGAAGGGCATTTAAGGTAACCTCTCCACTATTGCTTAGTTTGCCAGTTGCTGTCATCCTTGTAGATCTCTGGAAATCTCACTAGTGCCATTTCTCTCCTCAAACCTCTAATGACTCCCTCTATTATGGTATCTCTCATCCTGCTCTCCTTTATTCTTCCCTTGGCTCAACCTTCTTGCTCCCCCATGTCCTCCTCTCCCCTCCTTTTCTTTCCCTCTCTTTTTCCCAGCTCCGTGTCCCCTGCCCCCATGCTCCCAATCTGCTCAAGAGATCCTGTCCATTCCCCTTCTTTGGGGGTACCATGGATATCTCTCTTAGGGTCCTCTCTATCTTTCTAACTATAAAGTTAATGACAAGATTGCTCTGTTCTTTTTTTCACAGTTATAAGGGAAACCTTTGCTAAAACCATTCTCCCAATCCACTTAGCTGGATGTCAGCAGTCTTTGCTGAACCTTGCCCCATGGGTGTTCAGCAGATACCTCCATGTACACACCCTGAACATTTGTGAACCCCCCCATGGGTGTTCTGCAGACATCTCTATGTGCACACTTCTGGATCACATCCCATCATGTGGCCCTTGACCTTGTGATGCTGTGGCATTGACAATCCTGATATGTTAAATCTTCCTACTGCCCCCCCTTTCTGGGTATTCTATTACTGTATATTCCTGAGCCCACTCACCTTGTACACAGCCCAGGGTGAACTCTCGTTGCTTGTCATACTGATGTTTTCATTCTCAACTTCATCAGTTCTATCATTTCTAGGGGGCTCTATCTTAAGTACAAATCATGCCTCTACTTAAGGTCCTTCACTTGCTCCCCTTTGACCTTAGAACAACGCCCATACTTGTGTGTAAGCTTTCCCATAACTTTCCCACTTGGTGTAATATTTATTACTGTAACATATGTGATTTGGGGGAATTTGTCTGCAATTTAGTTTCCAGGAGTTTTAGACAGCAAAGTGAATCACTCTGCTATTTTGGACTTGCATTATATTTTGTGGATTTGCTTAGGGAATGTTGGGATGGGAAAGACAAATGGTTAATAGAGCTAGAAATGCTTATAAAAATCAATAGCTATATGATATTTCAAGACATTGGCATTTGATACAAGCAACATTGAAAAGAAAATATTTTAACGGAAACTTTAAACTCAATGCAAAGTCTTTCTAATATGAGGCAAAGTGATACTGAGAAATGAGGTCAGATCTTGACCTAAAGCTCAATACTAGACACAACTGAAGCTGAAGCTGAGATGAGAAAGTTAATACACGAGAGTTCATTCTCCTTCCATAAGGCACAAGCCTCTTTTGAGCCTGGAGGATCCTTGTTTAACCTTTTAGAAAGATGTTTCTAAATCTGTCCTGAAACCCCAACACTTGCTCTCCATACTCCCTGTACAATCCCATGACTGGTATACATACTACACAAATGCTTGTACCTTTCCTCAGGAGACAGATGTTAGGATGTTCACTGGAACATTATTCTTGCTAGCAAGACATTGGCACATTAAATTGAGACCAATAAATGCATGTCTTGTGGAATATTTGTTTAACTATGCAGAGATGTGTTGCATTTAATTATGTAAAGATGTGATGCTATTTATCTTTGCCTGCCTAAGGCATCTGATTGGTCTAATAAAAAGCTTAATGGCCAATAACAAGGGAAGAGATACAAGTGGGACTTATTGACAGAGAGATGAGGGACCAGCCAGCTCTACATGGAGGAAGGAGAAAAGTACAGAATTAAAGAAAGGCAAAAAGCCCCCAGAGCAAAATGTAAATGAATAGAAACAGGTTAAATCAAGTTAAAAGAACTAATGGGACAAGCCTTAGCTAAGGCCTAGCATTCATAATTTATTTAATAAGCATACATGTTTTTATTTGGGAGCTGGTTGGTGGCTCAAAGAAAATGCAACTACATACATGGAGTTTTAAAGAACGAATATGAGTGCAACGCAACACTATAATTCAAGAGTAATGAAAATAAATTGAAATGTTGACAAAATACAGGTAAAAAGAATAAATTTTAATAGCTACATGTGTTTCAAATCAATAAAATATTATTTATAAGTGAACATGTTATAAAAGTACAAACATGAGATTGGGTTGTATACGAGTATAGTCATGTGCACACACACACACACACACACACACACACAGAGTTATCTTCAGGATAATGATTGCTTCTGAGAGAGGAAGAGGAGCTGGAAAGATAACTCAGTAGTTAAGAGCACACACTATGTACCATCCCTTCAGAGGACTGAAATTTGGTTCTGAGCACCCATGTTAAGTGGTTCACCACCACCTGTGACTCCTGCTCCAGAGAAATCAGGCACCTCTGGATTCTATGGGCACCTGCACTCATATTAACATACACATGATTACAAGTAAAAATATAAATATTTTTTAGGAAGAAAGAAAAACAAAAGAGAAAGGAGAGGAATGAGACGAGATTGAGAGCTTAATTTTATATGTGAAACACCTTGGTTTTAAAAAAAGTAAAGCAAATTAACAGAACGTATTTGTTAAAGTTTGACATCAGAAGCCCTGATGTTCGCTGTAATGGTAGACATCATTTTCAATAAGTTGAATTGTTTCATATTATTTTTGCACGAATACCTTTATTATTAACTGCTGATGAAAATTAGAACATAGCTGGGCTCGTCTGACAGGACTGGCAAAGGCAGCTTCACTGAAGAGAAAGCGTCGAGAGATTGAATTCTCACCGGATCTGACCTCTTGACTCCAAACCTGATAACAGGCTCCTGGTCCAGATCCTCAGGTTGTCTTTCACAGTTCAGTTCCCTGAAAACTTCCATCTCCCTGTGAATATCACGGGTCCGGTGTCAAGCAGCCACACGCTGGAATTCCTGACCAATTGGGCGGTATAGGAAAGGTCCAGTTGGTCTTGAGAAGGGTGGCATCGACGGGCATACACGAAGTTGGCAAGAAGCTGAAGTCTGATCACCAAAATCAGCACAATGGAAACCGCCAGTAATGAGGAATGAGCGCTGGAATTCAGCACAATGCGAACCGCCAGTAATGACTATTGAGCGCTGGAATTCAGAGCGCCAGATGTTCTAGAGACGGAGTGCCAGTATATTCAATTTTCACTCCGAATTCCACATGACAAAGATCCTTAAAAAATAAAATAAAAGTAAAACACATTTGTGGGGGAAAGAAGAAGTACGAGGAATATCTAAACTACTGAACGGCCCCCCGTTTGCTCCTGATAGACTTCGATCATGTCTTCCTCCTCCATCTCCAGCTCTTTCGGAGTGTGGCTATCAGCGATCCTCTGGCCTTCAAAGAGAAACTTCAGAGAGTTGGACGGGACGCCCTGTCTCTGACAATAGGTTTCTTTGAGCTTCTTGAGCTGTGTCGTCATTTTCACTTTGAAGTGTATCTCATTGCCATCTTGGGCAATCACTTTGATTTTAATAACTTCTTCCTTCTTATCCTCTAAAACTTCCGTTGAAGATTTTGCCTCCTGGTCAGACATGGTGACCGACGGGTCGTTTCCCCAGGAAGTCTCCATAGCGGCCACCTGCGGTGGAGTAGAACTTCTGGGGTTTACAAAGCCGACTCTTCGCAACAGCGGACGCCGTGGTTAGAGGGACTTCTTGTACATCTTGTGTCACTTCCGGGTTCCAGAACGTGAGCATCTAGAACCATTATGGGAAAAGGGGCTGGTGGTAGCAGGCTGGAGCAGTTCCTCATTTCGATCCACAGGAAAGAGACAGGGAGAGCTCTGTTTCATTTTATTTTAAGTTAACATTAAAAATTTAGCAATAAAAGAGAAGAGCTTGATGAGTTTTAAAACTTTACCTATATGGTTGGACAATGTAGCAGCGAATGGAACAGAATTACTGCTATTAAAAAGTTAAAGAGAAGTGAAATCCCAAATAGCCATGTTTGTCTCTCTAGAGACATCAGCTAGACAGTGATTAATGTATTCTTAGCAAAAATGAAGAATGTTTTTCCTAATTATAGTAGCAAAGATGCTTAGGAATAAAAAAGAAAGGAAATCCCACAAGCAATCACTCATAAATAAAGCCTACCTACATAATCTTATACATACACACAAATGTCCATGTGCACACATGATTTTTTAACACATCTATATACACGTTGCTATATACTTAACTACTTGTGAACCTTTCTGGATTATATAGATTATTTTGACAGAAAGTTGTTGGTAACTGTATAGTCTTCATGTGAGTATATTATAATAACTAATTCCCAACTACCATATCTTCCCAACACACATACCCTTTCAAAAGAGTCTCACTACCTAGTTCAGTCTGGCCTTGAACTCACAACCTCCTTTAAAGGAGGGAAGGAAGCTGAAGACTTCCAAATACTAGAAATCAGTCCTTGCCAGTTGGTGTGTGTGTGTGTGTGTGTGTGTGTGTGTGTGTGTGTGTGTGTGTGTGTAGGCTACATATCAGTGTCAACTGTCTTAGGATACATTTACTGTTAACTTGACACAGCCTGAAAATTGTATCTTACTCAAGTAAGTATCTTTATCAGGTTGGTCTGTGGGTGTGCCTGTGAGAGTTTGTCTTGATTGATATAGGCTAGCACAGACCACTGTGAGTGGCTCCATCCGTAAATGGTCCTGGCTTATCAAGAAAACCAGCTAAGCATGAGGCTGTAAGTCAGAGAATAAGCCAGAAATCACAAAAGCTCCTGCTTGAGTTCCTCCTTGAATGGAATCATAAACCAAATAACCCACTTTCTCACCCACATTGCTTCTGGTCTCAATGTTTATCATAACAACATAATATTGGGTGTCTCCTCTTCAATTGCACCTTATTCTTTTGAGACAGATTTGGCTAGGCTGTCTGGGTAGCAAAAGCCAAGAATCAGCTTGCCATTGCTTTCCCAGCACTGACATCACCTCAGTGCTTGAGATCTGAACTCAAGTCCTCATGCTGGCTTGGACTTCACCAGCTAAGCCGGCTCCCCAGCTCCCCAGATACCATTATTTTTAAAAGTAACCTATAGAATTTAAGAAAAATAATTTCTTAGTTCACTGGAAATGATAACTAATAACCCCATCTGAATTTTCATTGAGCCTTAATATGCAAATTTAAGAATAAACTATTCCTGATCACAAGGAGTTGTCTAGGTGGCAGACTAAACTTCTCAGATAGTTTTAGCCTCATATATTTTCATGCCTAATGCCTGTATTATCCTAGTCAGCTGTTAGTTTTTTCAGTGATGGCATTTTGGGGGTATGCATATGATTTTGCCTGCTCCTCTTTGAAGTTAGAAGAAAGGGGCCCACATTTTAAAATGTTAAAGCAAAATTTTTAGGATATGCTAATGTATTTCACTATTCTTATAGAATTCTTTCTAAAATATTAACAAGGCATATTAACTTAATTTTCACAATGATAATATTTAATATTTTGATTTGTACTCATGGTGAGCACTAGGAGAAACTACTTTATGATACCTTAAAAGTATTAATAACTTTGTTGGTCTGAACCCCCCTAAAAATCTTCAAAACACAAACATTTGTATGTGTTCAAATTAACTATGACTATATCTTTGGAGACAGGGAGATCTATGAAAGAATGATAACAGAGTAGGTAAGAGATGATGAACTCCACACATAATTGGCAGCAAGTAAAGTCTCAGTGAGTTCATAGCAATAAGCACCCATGTTTATTGAAATGTTGGCATTATAGAGGTCACAGTTTGACCCACTATCAATGGCAATGTCACAATACATACTTTAAAGTTCAGTGAGTATTGATGAGGTTATAAACATATGGCTTCATCCCTTGAAATTATTCTTCCATGCAAACACACCTCTCAATAGCCTAGCAACTCATCTGCTTTCAATGTTGGATGACTATCTCACATTCCCTTAGACAAGAGAAACTATCCAGACACATCTTTCTCATAGATATTCCCAAGGAATTAAATCCAATTTCCTGTCAAAGCTCAGAGCAAGCACTATTCATCAAAAACTTTTCCAAGTTGCATGAAGATAAATCTTTTGCTTGAACTATTTTTGCTGGAGATAATTTTGTATACTGGAGTAGAAGCAAATTCTAGGTCAAAGCTTTAGGTGTAAAATAAAAGCTATATTTAATTCCTTGGTTACTACAATTTCTTGATCAGTGGAAACTATACTACGGTATTGTAGACATGATATGGTTAAGGACTCAACATTTACAATAATGTAATAAGCTTAAAAAGGAGAATATTAGTCAGGTGTGGTGATGTACATCTGTAATTCCATCAGTTTGGGACTGAGACAAAAGAATTGAGGGCAACCTGGGCTACATAGTGAGTTTACAGTCATCATGGGTGTAGTGAGAAAAAAATCAAAATGCTAAAAATAAGGAATGAACAGGAAGCATGGATAATATTTAACTGATTGATCATTGGAGATGCTGGTGGCAAGATACAGGAGGGAAAATAACTGATTTGGAGACTGCACACATGGTGCTGCCAACTGACTAAGAGCTACAGAAGGAAGTGACACACTCCTACAGCACTATCTGATGAAGGGCAGAAAGTGGAATAGCAATTTTAAATAGATGGACATTGTGGTGCCTTAGGAGCATGCCCCAACCAACCTAATTTTCATTCTGAAACTCTTTAGAACAGTAATTGTTGGAATTATATACATGTGGTCATTAAGATGTTTTTGAAAATTGTGAACAGTATCAACTGTACCATGACACCCTCTTCACATGCTGCTGACCATGTTTTCTTAAGACTTGCAACATTTGTTTGTTGATTAAACCTTGTTCTTCAAAGTCTCCATATCCTGGCTAATGAAAACTGTGACAGTGTAGGAAATTGGTGAGTGAAGGTAAAAATCCACATCAGATCTATTTCCTTATTTGATCGATTATTTCTTAATTGCTACATCAGCAATAAAATTATGCAACCAGGTTGCATACCCCCCTCGAAGTTTAGTGTTTTTCATCCAAAAGACAAGCCCCATTATCAAAGGGACAACACCACAAGAATCTTCATAAGGCAGAAGTTGCAACAAAATCCAAGTTAATCGATACATCTCATGACATTCTCTGAGTGTCAGAACTTAATTAGAGGAGTTTCCAAGAACATATAAAGGTAAATTATTTTTCCTTGTGAAGCAGAATGTTCTGAAACAGCAACAGGTAACTGGAGAAGGCTTGTTAACAGACAATACACTTTTAGCTTTTTATTAACTAGTAAAAGGTACAGTAGACCCCCACACACACTTTGTTGATTTCCAGCTCATTTCTGAGATCTATTCTAACTCTCTCATGTACTTGTAGACTTATTAAGACAAGTTTTATGATTATGAGCAGCAAACTAACTGCTTGTGCAAAGTATGAGAATTGGACAAAGCAGTGATTTAAGAAATTAATTTCTGAGGAAGCTAATATCTAGAGGATTGAGTAAGGTTTAGAAATATATTGAAATGTCCTGTGTTTGTTTGTTTGTTTGGTTGGTTGGTTGGTTGGTTGATTGGCCTCAAACTTACAGAGAGCTGCCCTCCTCTGTCTCTGGAGTGCTGGGATTAAAGATATATTTTATTGGCTGAAGGTTTAGAAATTTGTCCTCTTGTTTGTGAGTGTATATATATATGGTCAGAGTGTGAAAACGGCTATATCAAAATAGCCTTGTCAAAATATGTGACTTCCTTAGACTCCCTTCTCTATATTGCTGAAGTGTTCACATTTCTTTAAATCAATAACTGTATTCTTGTTTTCTTTTTCACCTTTCTTCTTTGACATATGACTGATATGTCAATTCTTCATCGACCTTACCTTACCCATTGCCAGCTGTCATTACCTCTCATTAGCAGTTCTAAGTTCTTCTATGAATAGATCATTTAACATACAAAATTAATATTGTAAAGCAGAAATGCCCACCATCTAAAGAAGGGGAGTCACAGATTCCAGAGCCAACAGCCTTTGACTGATAGACCTCATTTTCTTACCTATAACAAACAACTAAGATCTGTGTCCTGGGAATCAGAAACAATGCAAGTAATCAGTCATGAGGAGTAAATGAGTTTGCAGCATCAAAGTGACACAAAATCTCAGTGGCACCCAATAAAGTTGTACTGCATGGTCTGAGAGATGTTAAGTATTATTACCATCTAAATGGCATGTACCCAAAATACATAGTCATAGAAACTACACCATACTTTATGCATTTACTTCACATGCTTGAAGAAACAAGTTAATACAACAAATACCTAGAGCATCCTGAGATAAATTTGCCCCTTCATCATTCACATAAATAATAAAAAGCATTCATTCTGGAAAGCATGACAAATTAATATATAAACTGTAGACTACATAAATACATTTTGGGGTTTCTTGGCATAAAGCTGAAATATGTGCCCTTTGCTTAGAATGTAAAGAATATAAAAAGAGAAACATAGAGTCAAAACGATGATGTAGGAAAACAAGGTAATAGATAAATTAAGTTAGGAAACAACAGAAGCAAACGTTCTGTGGCTCTGTGGAGTCATGAAAACGAATAAAGGATAGATCTCTGACCATAGAGTGGCAGTTCCTACCAATGTATATCTGAAACTACTTAAATGTCCTGATCCTGGTGCACCAGCCCCTCTACTTCTGGAGTTTTTCCTTCTTGTTGATGGCACAGATGGACTCACAACTGGGGAGAACTTACAAAGATTCTACCAGGCAGCTGAACTAGGACAGCTGACCTATCTTCCTCAGGGCTTGGTTGATCATTACCTTTGATCAAATAGAAGGCACATGTTCCAGCTGCCCTTCTGCCCTGGTTACTACAGTGGGAGAAAGGAAGGCGAGAGCAAGCAAGACAGCGAAATTAGGGCAAGACAGATATGTGAATTTGTATATTTGCTTAAATCCAAGCAAGTTATATGTGTCAAATTATTAATTAAAAAAACAGATATTTAGATGGAATGGGAACGGCCCCCAAGAAGTTCTGTATGCTTTCTGTAGCAGAAACAATAAGCTCATGAAAGGAATTGGAGCTATTAAATTAGAAAAGACTTTTTAAGGCACATTAAAACACAAAAATATATACAACTTCAAAAATGTATAGAAAATACTTAAAGTTTGGCTAGGCATGGAGAAGAAAAGCACATGGGGTGAAAGGAGGGCCTATGCAGAGAGAGTTAATCCTCACGACTTCATATTGAATCTTTGTTAACGTAGACATTCTGGGACCACCTCCCCTGCAGACTTTCCAGTTGTACATTATCATTTAAGGCTGTGGCTCTCAACCTTCCTAGTGCTGCAACCCTTTAATACTGTTCCTCATGTGGTGACCCCCACTATAAAATTATCTTTGTTGATACTTCATAACCACAATTTTGCTACTGTTATGAATTATAATGTAAATATATGATATGTAGGATATCTAACATGTGACCCCTGTGTAAGATTCATTCAAACTCAAAGGGGTTGTGACCCAGAGGTTTAAAACAATTGATTTTAGAAGTATCATATTGTCACTGAACAATCTTTCTTTTTTCCATTTAGAGTTTGCTAATATTTAGTAGATCTGAAGATTTACCTAGATACTTCTGTAAGCAAACTGTACAAAATTAAGCTTTCTTTCTCAAATGAGTTTCAATACTTAGTGTCACTTGAGATAGATAGATATATAAAAGTAGTAAGTATGAGAAAACAACTGACAAATTAATATATACAAAAGCATGTTATTTCCTTTAAAATGTATAGTTTGGCATAAATATAAATGAGACAAGAGTAACTGAACTTGAGTTCATTAACAGTGATTTTCTATGGCATGAGGAATTACAGGGAACTCTTTTGAGTTTAATAACTTTCTGTGTCCATTAAATGATTAACTATCATAATAATTAGAAAAAACCTGAAACATTGTATACTGTAGATTGCATTCAAAATTGGTCATTAAATTGTGCTTGGAATATATAGCCTACAGAGTCTGGATCTTTTGCTGATAATCAGGGACTAACCAGTGCCCTCTTGAAAAGTCTCCTACTTAGCAAGCTCTGTTTTAATCTGATGAGTCAGAGCTGAGAAAGTCAAATCCGAATACTTGCCTTGCCTTTCAAGGACCACTTTGCATTAGAAATGGTAGGTATTGGTCAGTAAAAGACATGTGCACAACTGCTGCAAAATATAGCAGACATAATGGACTGTCCCAAACCAAAACTCAATTCGGACAAAAGGAAAATATTTGGAGAAAGTATCTATGGAGATACATGAATAAAGTTGAAATGTGAGAACCTTTACATCTGGAAGACAAGAGGAGTTGCTGGATGGGTAAGAGGTCAGGGGAAACTTGAACAAAGCCCTGGAGTGACATCACTGAGCATGCAGTTGCTTGAGCCTTTGAGATAACTATATCTTCTTTCAAGTTTTAAAGGAAAATGAAGCTGAGTAGGAGCTCCAGTTTTACTCATTAACTTCGAAAGACTAAAGACTAAGACTTTGAAGTCTTAAAGTGAAAAGCATGCAATTGCACAGCAGTGCTGTTTCCTTAGATGTCTCCGCTAAGACAGGGATTGACTTCCATGTCAAGTCAGCAGCTCATATGTGATTATGTGGCCTAGTTTATCCTTATGACACTGAAAAATTCATATGTTCAATTTTGAAAGTGTGATTTCCTTTTTAGATTTTTTTTTACATTTGATTAGGAGAAAAACTTGCAAACCAAAAGCCATCACACATCAAAATTAAGCAGACAGACCCTAAGTGTATATGCTCAGTGAAAATCTATACAATTAGAATAGACACTTGGAAAGGAAGATGTACGGCTTTACATTGGATTTTACATTTGAAAATGTAAAGCATATGTAAAAACAACAATGCACATTATGGCAACTTGGACTACACACACCTTGTACATAATATGCTCACTGTGAGAACAGCATTCTTCCTTCCGATAGTGGCCAACACCAAATGTAAATCCCTTTCCTAAGTTGTAGCAAAATGCATAATGGGATTTCAGGATTCAGATCGCATCCCTGTAATTTCACTTTCAACCATGTATTGTATTCCCGTTCTCTGTCAACAGCTGGTGGTGTTCTGCCAGAAGACAGAGCACATTTTTAGCTGCTCAGCCAAGTTCAGCAACAGCTTCACTAGCTAATCCCTCCAGCATGAGTCACATATTTCACGGTATACAGTTGTCACTCAGTCCTTGCTGCTAAATTTGGTCCATCTCAAGAGGGCTGTTGTAACTCAGGTAAATAGGTGCCTTCCATTTCACAGTCACCTTGTTTTTTAGGGCTTTTAGAAACAAGTGGGTCCTGGAGTAGATAATTTTCCATGTCCACGTGGTTGGAGATAGCATCTCTTCAACATGGCATTGTCTGAAATCACTGTCTCCACGAAGAGCATCTGCAACCGGCTTTGTCAAACAGAGTCAGGTCAGATCAAAGCCAGGCTTTGTGAACAAGGCTTCTGGCAAGAAGAGAGTACAGCCAGTGTAGAACAATCGGGCTGCGGAGGCACAGCTGATGGGTTCCTGTGCTCTCTCTCACGTCTGATCACCTTCATTTCACACGTGCTGATAAGAGGCCGAAAAGTATCAGAACAGGAAAAAGAGTAATGATAGGATATTTTAAACAAAAATCTAGAAATATATAAATATAAAAACAAGAAATAACAAAAATTTTTCAAGATGAATCGTGTTGACCACATGGTTTTCCCTATAAAGATATGTTAAGGACTTCTAGTTTGCCTGTGAAGCAGTTTGTCAAGAATGCACCAGAGATTTATCATTTTTGGAGGGACACTAAGATTGGATGTTCGAAGCAGGCTCATAAGCCTGAATATACCCCAGGGACAGTCTCATCTCATGGGGATTATGACACAGATGATGTTAAAGGAACAGACAATCACTATGGTATTCAGCATTCTAGAAATAATTGCTTTCTGACCTGATTACAGACTGTGAAAGAGAATTTTTTGTTCTGCACTCGATAGGAACCCAGGTATTGCCAAGATAATCTCCAGTCCTTCATCCTTACTTATGCTCTTCAGGTCTCTTTCAAGCTCATGCACTTAGCATGGTTCCATAGGTTTTGATTCATAATTTTTCTAGCATGTCTTTGCATTATGACTTTACATACTTTAATAAATAAGGTTTAGAATTATAATAAATGTGAGTTCATATTGCCAAATCAAAACAAAAAATATGTCATTTTTCCTTAAATATAAGTAGAACCAAGTTTTATGAAAAATTTGGCTGCCTTTAAAGGTTTGTTATTTTAATTGATATATGTATGTGTGTGTGTGTGTACACTTGAGTATAAACATGTGACTTACTAAAGCTGCCTATAACTCCCACCCCTGGAGTATCTGCTAAATCTGGCCTCTGCAAGCACTTGCACTCGTGAACACATGCCCACACACAGACATGCACTCCACACACATAATTAAAGTTAATAAAAAGTAAAGTTTAAGAATAGAAATAAGAAGCACATGTGCTCATTTTAGCCGTGCACTGGAGATGGAAACCCACTGCGTGTCTGCTGTGTACCCGGGTGCTGTGGTTTCTGCATTTCCTTAGTAGCCCCATGAGTCTGAAGCCACCATCGTCTCCATTTCATACATGAGGAGGCTGTACACTTACATATGTTGTATGAAGCAGCGACTGGAGTTAAAACCAGGCCTTCTGAAGTTTTGTGTTTCTGCCTAGAACTGTATTTATGACCTATTGCTACCTACCCTATTCTTTCCTCACCCCTTAAATATTACCCATGTTCAGTCAGCTACTGTTGGTTTGTCATGAACTGTGTAGGCAGAATATCTGATTTGACCTTTTACTAAAAGTCTTCAAATTATTTGACAGAGAGAGGGGAGAGAAGGAAGGAGAGAGAGACATTTATCATCATTAGACATTGGCAATTGTTTTCTTATTTTTTCCTCATCTGAAATACACATATATATGTCAGAACTACAAAATTGCTTAAGGACCCTTACTAAATCACATATCAAAATTTTTTGTTAATAAACACTAGGGATTAAACATAAATGCTTATGTTTGTCTTCAGATGAATTAACTATTACAATAGAACTGAAGTATTTATTTTGATCCTAACTCTACCAGAAACCTTGAAACATTATTTTATGAAGTCATCAAACAACCTTGAGATGTAAATACTTTGATTTTCGATGTTTCATTGATGACAGGGTTTTGGACTCTGCAGGTTCTATGGCTCCCCTGGGGCCAGGACATGAGGAGCAGCAGGTACAGACTTCCTGCAGCTCCTGAAGACTGGAGGGATGATGTGGTCATTCATTCTCACATCCAGAGCTTGGGGAGGATGTGAATTTATCATTCCCTTGCTGCTACTTTCAGGAATCCATGGCAGGGCCCACCAACTGTCTTTACCAAGTCAACACATTTCATAAAACACCAGTTTTTCTTTAAAACTATTTTCTTCTTTCCTGGAAAACTCGCTAACTTCTCTACTCATTATTGCAAGTATCTGTAGTTAACATATCCTATTAGATTCTCATGACCACAGATCACATGCAAGAAACATTTCTAACATCGAGGAACATCCAAAGTGTCTTTAATATCATTATATTCCTTTTAAAATAAACTAAATCTACACACACAGAAGGAAAAGAAGTATACGGACAATTGCATATTAATATGTGTTAATTTATTAATTAATATTAATATCTTTGAACATGAGCTTCAGGTGACAAGACTTGCATCTGCAGTTAGTTCATTTTAATTCTATGACAGCCACCATGCTTCACATCCTGGGGAGAATTATTTCTCCTCTTCTTTCACCTCCTCCTGGTTCTATTAGGAAAGCAAGGCCCTAAAATTGGGTATTGGGATTCTGAAGTTAAAAATAAAGGTCACTGTAGGTTGGATTTTTTTTTTGTACCTTCGGGTAGGAAAGAGTTTACCTTCTCACCACAACAGATGGTTTTAAATGCAGTGATTACAAAATTCTGAAGGTAAAATGGTTTAATTACAAAGTCAATACTCCCTCCAACCTAGGCTGAGCCTGCAGCATAAAAACAACAGACGGAGCAGAGCAAACGCTAGGGCAATGTTTAACCAGAGCTGTGCATATCAAATGTAGGGTTTTCCACACAGCTCCAGTAGACTACAGAGCATTTGTTGAATAACCTCAGGAAGAAGAAATAAATATGTGTGCATATATATTTTCACCATGTAATACATTCACATGAACCCAATTCTAATGTCTACTGGAGCTGGAATAGGAGGCATGTTTCAGTTTTAGAAAAAAATAAATGATTGGAAAAACTCCAGGATATACATAAAAGGAATTTATTAAGAGGACAAATGTACAGTTCTTCCAGAAAGGAGATTGTATGTTAGTAAATCCTGTTCAGAAATTAATTTGCCTTTTCCCCTTCAAGCCCAAAAGGAATTCAAATATTGGTAAACCATTCAATTGCTAAGCAATTGTAAAGTGTCTTTAATTTTTAAATCACACAAGAAGGGAAGGTTGAAGTTCATTCTCTTCATAAGTAATACACTTTTCCAAAGCATAAGAGATGGGAGGATTTTAAAAATTAAAGATAATTTAAAGATTAAATGTCTAAAAATTAATTTAAATAATTTAATTAAATTTATAATAAAATTGATGAAAATGTTCCTATACTTTGATGTACTTATTTAACAAATGTATTTTTCAGTTTTATCCATTCAGTAAACCATGTGTGAAAATTAGTGTAAAATACATGCACTTTACTTAAGGTAGTATATATATTCTTGCCTCCTAGCTGCTGAACATTTGACACGGGCAATTAGAAGATAGTTTGGGTCACTGGGCTAAGCAGTAGTTAAGTAAAGCTTACTTACTTACTCACGGCTCTGAGTAGTTAAGTAAAGCAAACATTTCTGATCGTCTTATCTCTGGGCTTTCTGATATTAATAAATGTCACCAGGATAACCCAAAGCAACTCTCCTAGTGACTCTATGGGGAATTAAACTCAGAAGCGCTTTGCAATTTCTCATCTGTTTAGTTCTGGAAGGAGAACAGCCCTTTTTAGTAGGAAGTGACTACAATTATTTGGGAATTTTGGTATTGAGATTAAATGTGGAAATAAAATAAAGGAAGAAAAACCCTATCTTCCAAAGATGAAAATAAGAAAATGTGGTTTTTAAAACATCAAAGTAAGAAAATATTTGTGCCAGGTGGTGGTGGCACATGCCTTTTATCCCAGCACTTGGGAGGCAGAGACAGGTGTATTTCTGTGAGTTCAAGTCCAGCCTAGTATACAGAGCTAGTGCTAGGACAGCCAGGTCTACACAGAGAAATCCTATCTCAAAAAAAAAACAAAAAAGAAAATATTTGTATTATAATAATTACATTAACACAAATTTTAGAGAAATATTAATATGTCCATATACTTAGTGACAAGACTTGCATAAAATTGCTTACCTAGTTTTATTTTGGGTTACATGTTTTCTAAAACTTCATAACAAATAGGCATATTGTTTTATTTTCCTAAATCTTAAATAGTATTGAGAAAAATTATACTATTCTTCCTTGGCAAACTCTTGAAAATCATAGTATTGAAATTCATTCATGCACTTTATTTTATTTTTTTTGCTATCACAAGCCTTCCCTTCTGGCCACCATTCTAATGTGCCATTGCACTGAAAAACAATATAGATAAAACAATGACACTTATCATAAGCATATAGCATATTGACTTTTTACAAATTAATGTTCCTCATGCAACCAGCCTTGAGGTCCAAAAGCAAAAGTCACTATCACCCCAAAATCCTAAAACACTCAACAACTCCTCCTAGTCACTATGAGCTCATAGTAACTACTACTTGACATTATGAAGAAAAGATTGTTTTGCTTATTTATAATTATTTAAATTGAGCTATACCATTTGAGACTCAGCAGCTTTCCTTCTTTCTGTGATGTTTCCCTCTTCTGTGATGTTCCCTGATCCTTAAATGCAGGAATTATGTTTTAGATGTATCAGCTGGGCCTGGACATCTGATGATCAATTGTTCTCTGTATTTAGTCTGCTTGTGGTTGCCTTCTGTTGCAAAGAGATGTTTCTTAATGAATGAGAACTACACTTATCTGTGTGTGTGAGAACAGATATTTAGAATGTAGTTAGGATTTATGCTGGCTTAGTAAAGTGGCAGTAGTACTTGTTCCTCTAAGGTCTGTGATCTTACTTGCCTCAGGTGGTTGCCTATGTTTCTAGTTCCAGGGACAGTTTCTCTGTTGAATAGTCTATAAATGCAATTAGAGAGCTGTTGTTTACTGTCAGAATATGCATGCCACTATTGCACCGTTAGTATTATTGTACTATTCTGGTCATCATTTTGGTTCATAGGGATTATAGGTGGGTAGAACTATTAGTTGATTGCCTCCCTTGGAAGCTTGCATAGCACCATCATATACAATGAAAGCTACTTCTCCCTTAGACTAACCCTTTGGGTTTATATTGAAGAACATGCTGTCTTCAACCTCTGGGAGGTAACAATAGCTTGTATTGTTTTGAGAATCTCTTTAACTCACATGACCAACAACTTGAAAGGAGATTTCTCATGCCTGGTTTCTCCCTCCCTCTCTCCCTCCCTCCCTCCCTCCTTCCCTTCCTTCCTTCCTTCGTTTCTTCCTTTCTTTGTCAGATAATCTATGGTTCTTGTGGAACATATTGTCAGTCCAAACTGGATGACTTAATTTGAGATATGTGTGTGCATGTATGCATATAGATTTATATGTGGTATATATAATTTTGGTAAATAAAGAATAACATGATGTCGTATGGCTTTTCCAGACACCTTTAGTGCTATTTCACCCTCCCACTCTCCGTCTGTATTAACATCCCTTCTGTCATCCCAGCTTAAGCCACACCCATTTCCCCTTTCAAATCACTGGGATCCTCACTCAAATGGAGTAAGTTTTACTTTTTCAGTTTCTCTGCTTGCCCCACTTTATATACTCATATCTAAACATCTGGAACTAGGAACCACAAATGAAATAGAACATGTGGTATTTGGTTTTGTGGATCTGAGTTACCTTATATGGCATACCATTTTCTAGTTCCATTCTTTTATCTACAAAGTTCACAATTTCATTTTTTATAGATGGATAGCATTCCATAGAATTACAGCTATTCCATGTATTACAGCTTCATTTTCTTTCCATCAACAAATGGATATTTAGTTTGTTTCCGTATCCTAGCTATTATGAATAGAGCAGCAATGAATATGACTGAGCAAGCATCTATGTCATAGAATGTCAAGCATATCTGGGTCATATGATAGATTTATCTGTAGCTTCTTCAGAGCCCTCCAGAGTGGCTGAAAACAGAGAATGTTTTTAACGTAATTGTTGTTAGTAGATAGAAATAGGATCTCTACAAATTTTGATTCTTGCTGACCAGTGATTTGGGCTTTTCGGTTTTATTTCTCCCTTAAACTGCATTTTGTCTTCAACTATAAAAGGAAATGAGTGGAACATCTCTCAAGTAGAATATGAATCAAACCTTTTAAAGTCAGAGAACATCTCTTTTATGACTTAAGTTGGATAATCAAAATCGTGCTTTTCCAAGGATGACCACTTAGGCCGGGGGACTTTGAGCCTTACACAGTGGGAAAAGTCCCAGCATAAATGAACATCATTTCTGCATGTAACTTCTACCTTACTCTAACTTTAGAGGTGAAGTTATTCATTCCTTGGTTCTCGCTGATCGACAACAAGGCTTGTTGCAGAAAATCTATATTTTGAAGCTGTCTTTCAACACCTCATGGTCATTTCTCAATCAACCAAATTACATTTCAGCCACAATAAATACCATTTGAATCTTAAAATATATTATAATTTATCAAGTAGCAACACATAAGCAAGGCTATATCATGATTTTCATGGACCTGTGCATTTCCTCTATATATGTCTCTTATTCCATATTAGAGAAAATTTGAAATACTCTTTAAATCCAAAACGATGCAGAATAGAGAAATTGAATGAAGAAACGTGAGCAGAGCACAAAGCTCCACTCAGGGGCTGCCTTAGCAGTTGACAAGCCACCCAGGAAGGTCACAGCCACTGCATTTCAAAACCACCCAACTTGTGCCCCTTTCTCTGTCACTCTCTCCCAGGCAGATTGTCACTCCAGGCTCCTATTCTCTGTTATCTAGCCGTGTAAAGGCTGAAACATCGTAACAACAAATGCCCCAATGTGTTCACTAGAGCTACTCCCAGGGGGAGTCATCCCTTTATCCTTCACACCTCTGTACTAAAAACACTGCCTTGGTTTGCATAAATTAATCTGTTTCATCCTGATCGACTAACTGCAGATTCTGAAACCACCCAGACAGTAAGATTAGTAAGATTTCTTACTGGCACACTGACGTCCTTTACAAGAACAGGGATGCAGTCCACGCATCTTATCTGCATCCCAGACTAAAACATCTCTGAAAAGCATCACTATATTTTGATCCTTTGAAAAGTGTTTCCAAATCTGTATCCAACCCAAAGGTAAATCAAGGAGAACACTAATACATTTGAAGCCTTCTCTTGGTGAACAACTTTTACTAATGATGGCAACAAAATTATTGAAGCCTGCAATAAGCCATCCAGTGCTTGCATAGGTCACCTATGACCACTATTAAGATTTAAATATCCCCTAAAATTAAACACTTTGGGGTTATTAATGTTTCCTTTCCTCTCAAAATTTTTGTGTTGAGAGGAGGTATGGGAGGAAATGTGTTAGCAACAGTAGGATGCGGAGGATAACTCTAAGTACATTAAACATCTGTTGATGGAGCCATTAGCACAGTTTGTAGCTACTGCCACCTGGCCCTTATTCCACTTTGTTCCAATTTTAGTATCTGAAAATATACTGTAGCAATCATGTAACACTTCTTTTAAATCTTTTACTACTGCATTAAGTGAAGCATAAGTACCAATCAGTTCTCACTGAGATGAAAAAAAAAACCTGCTTATGGCAAAAATCAAACGCCAATAAGAAAGTAGCAAGGGTCAAACATCACTTAGCATTTCAGGCTGGCTCTGTTACTCTCTGCCTTAGAGGAAGTCCTCTAAAGAGCAAATGGAGGCAAAGGTGAGAGACTGTCCTCCATCAGTCTACAGGCTGTTTCAAGTGCAGCATTAGAGCCACCATGGACAGGGAGCTAAAGGTCTCTCGAAGGAAAAAAAAAGCTTCCATTTTCCCTGAGTGCTCTGCCTAAACTAGCTGCTCTTTCCTGGAAAAGGCACAAGAACCAATGATCTTCCTGAGCCCCATTAGGCTCCCACAGTCCCGCAGTCCTTCTCCAGAGAGTATTCATTACTGCCTTGATGTACGGTCCTCACATCCATTGCCCTCTATAAGCCAGGGTTCTGAAACTACAGAGACACTGTTCCCAATCCTAACAAAAGTCAAGCTTCCCAGTTTGCTGGCCCTTGACTTCCTTTCACATGACCACGTTTTCTCTGTAAAATAAACTCTAAAGAAAGGGTCACATTAGACAAGGTGCTCTAAGGGGCCTACAAAATCAGAAGTTCACCTTTCCCAGCTCTCCCATTAAGTGTTCCCTCTTCAGGCTTGCTCATCAGTGACTGGGGACCCCAGTCTTTCAATGTTTATGAAATGAGCTGATGGAGTCACCGATGCAATTGTTCTATGTGAAGGTCCTATGTTCATCCTCTCCCACACTAAGTCATGCAGCTGCTTCTCTGGTGCCAATGCTACATATCAACAGTATTCCTAGAAATTGAAAAACAAAGAGAAAATGGTGTCTGTCTGTCTGTCTGTCTGTCTTTCTGTTCCTTAGGCTGGTCATCTGTAATTCACCTTTGATATTATAGGCCTTTGTGTTAAAACATCTGTCCCTACATTATGACAAAGATGTGCCATAGGTCAAACTTTAATGTAGTTCATCAGTTCTCCAGCCATATTCATAACACAGGTGTCAATTTTCCCTTCTTACTGAAGAATGATGGTGTGAGGACATTGAAGTCCTCAGTGTTCTTTGACAATCTGATCTGCTTGCTTTCCTTATTTCATTCAGTTTCAACTGGCTACATTTTCTTCAGTTTCTTTCTTTGTAAAATAAGGAAAATGGATACTTGAGACACAGACTTCATGAATGGTAAGAATAAAATAAAAACAAAATGTATCAGGGCTGGAGAAATGGCTCAGAGGTTAAGAGCACTGACTGCTCTTACAGAGGTCCTGAGTTCAATTCCCAGCAACCACATGGTGGCTCACAACCATCCGTAATGAGGTCTGGTGCCCTCTTCTGGCCTGGAGGCACACATACAGATAAAATACTGTATACATAATAAATAAATAAATCTTAGAAAAAATATATTGCCTGAAAAAGAATTTAAAACAAAACAAAACAAAACAAAATGCATCTTGATACTTGGATAGAAAACATAGTGAATGGCCAGGCATGGTGATTAACTCCTCCAATCCCAGGACTCAGGAGGGGGATTCAGGATGACAGCCACAAGTCTGCAGCCAGCCAGAGTCCTAATCCATCCAGGAACTATATAATGAGACCCTGTGTCTGCAACAAAGACCCTGAATGAGGACATTATCTACCTCATTTTATCTCCTCCTCATTCCTCATGCCAGGACTCGTGTAGGACTGCTGTCTGCCTTACCACAGCATCTTTACACTCCAGGCTCCCAGTTTTTCTTCTGTGTGTTCCTTCTCATGTACCCACTGACCCTCAAAGAAGCTCTTGGAGTTCTCCTTCAGCTTCCTAAATACTCCTCCAGGGTCACCAGATGGAAGCTCTTTCTCACAACTTAAGTTATACCCGGACACATCCACCTAGCCCACACAAGCTAAGTAGCTTCTCCTCCCACACACATTATCCTCTCTCTTGGTTTTATTTATTTTAGAAGTTCTACCTGTCAGGAATGATTCATTATCTATATTCACATTTAGAGTCTGCCTCCTTCAAACCCTCTTTGAACAAGGACTTTTTTCTTTGCTGTCATAATTCTTGCATGGGGGAGGCTGTGTTCTAACCCTGAATATTTCCAGCCTGATTTATGTTTTGATGAAAGAAAAAGCAAACTCCAGTTCTTGGTTCATGATAAATTAAGATTAAATATCAGTGTACATGCTATATCATTGATAACAATAGAGTAAATAAAAAGCAAAACATGATGGAAAACTGAGTCATCCTTTTGTATCGAGCATGAGAGTGTGCTCAGCTCAAGAATCCACATACCAGCAGCTAGCATCACTTCATGATTTAAATAGACACTTGGATTCCACAAATTAAATCACCTGTTGCAATAAATGAAAATATTGATGTAAATAATACTACAGATATCAGCACCACTATTAATAAGTTCACACTACGGAGAGGGTCCCTGAGAGTCATTTTGCTTTCTACATTTCCAAGGTGGAATTCTGTTATTTTGTGATTGCATACCAGCAATATAAAATGAAGACAATAATATTTGCATTGAAATTAATATGTGTATAATTGCTCCATGAAATATGCCCTTGGTGCTTTTAATTTTTAAATTATTCTAGCTTCAGAGATCTTGGGCCATACAGAAACCAAAAGAAGTAGAGTAATACTTTTTTGATTTTAACAGTTTTCCTACGTGATGCTGTTAGAGTTGGTTCATGGACCACTCATTGGACCCTTTTAGCTTTTATAGCCTTCCTCCATAACCACAGTTCTACCATATCTTTGGATCATTGCATCACATGCTAAATTTAACAAGAGCAATCTAAAATTCAGTTTTTCCTATGGAAGGGAGTTTCTCTCTACAAGACAGACTCTGAAGATGAACACAGGTCGATCCAGCTGATGACAGTAAAGTGATTTCAATGGTGTATACTGACTCAAGTTTTTTTTCTTTGTGATCTGCAGAACAGTCAGATGGCAAAGCAGCTGATGCCCAGGAGGGTCACTCACTGTCCCCGAGATAGCTAAGCTGGTGACGGCCTCCCTTGCTTTTTATAGAATGAGCATTTGATACAGCTGGACTGGAGTGTTCTTAGAGTGTTACCAACTAGGCCAAAGTGGATCAGCTGTTCCTAAGGTCCCTTTAAGCCTTTGTTTTTACATATTGTTTTCAAAGGCAGCGTGTAGAAAAAACTTGAAGTGTCTTAGCCTGCCTAGTCCAGCTAATTGCCCCAGAGTGCTGAACCAAAAGCCCCAAATGCTTCCCTACTAAGCAGATGTGGAAGCCCACTTGTCCTAGGCATTCTCCAGAAGGGTTTGTAAGACCTGTCTGTGTATCAGGCTAGTTCAGTTGGAAACATCAGAGAGTATTTTCCAGCGCATGTGTTTGTGTTTACCTAAATCAGGCTGCGTACAATGTAGACTGATTCTTAATCCTACTGTTGGCAAAGCTATGAAGAAATGAACATGAAGACATGAAGAAAGAAGTATTGCTAATTGGATAATGGGGGAAGATAAGAAGAAAATTAAAAAGGAAGAGGTATTAAAAAATCACTAGAAAGAGAATCCTAATTCCGTGTCTTCTGGCCCCACCCTACCCTAAGAGCCTTTGTATCACTAGGGGGTGTGGATGCAGGTGAATAGGCCTTCTTATAACATCAACGTAAGTACAGAGTCTATAAAACAAGGGTGAAGAAGCAGTCAAGCCCTTAAAGAGACAGTGTTTCTGAAAACTGTCTAATGACAGTAACTTGGTCCTCTTCTGGCTAGACATATCCGTGCTCAGTGCTCCCTCTACTGGATCTACAGGAGTAGATTATCAGGTTTACAAAATAAACCAGCCTTTCACTTCTATCCTCTGTTAATTGAGCAGTTTGCTCTGAAATTCAAACACCATTTTGACGGGATGTGGGTCACAAAGCCAACGCATGTGTTCCCAATGATTTATGATCTTCAGTTTTTAAATAACCATGCCTCATCTTTCACAAGAAAGAAAAATAGAAGGCAAAGGCCCTGGGTGGAGTCACCTTCTCAATAGGAAAGATATCAGGTGTGCCTGGAAACAATACAGGAGCATTTCCCGGTGCTAATGCAACTTCTCTTAGCTGTCTCTGCCTCTCCTCCCTTTCTGCTCACACCATGTAGCAAGTGGCAGTGTCCAGTCTTCCTGAGGGCAAACTAAACTACTCTAGACATGCTGGCCTCAGTATCCAAGAACAGGACCACATAGAATGTCATGGACAATTGCAATGCCTAAAAACATGCTCCTCTCGTGATAAACCTCCTCCACAGTATCCAAACTGACAAAGCACATACATACATACATACATACATACATACATACATACACACATACATACATACATATTCTTACTAGTTTTTCAAATTTATGCAGTTTGTATTGATCATATTCAGGCTTTATCCCCTAATGCTTCCAAAATCCACTCTCATCTTTGCCTCCGACCCAACTTAGTAGTGTCTTTATTTTTATTTTTTCTCCATCAAGGCCGTCCAAATATTCTTGTATGTGTGGTCTTCCACCAGAGTGTGGTGACTTATCAGGGGCCATATTCTTAGAGGAAACTCACCCTTTCTTTCCCAGTAGCTAAGAATTACCAGTAGCTCCCTAGCTTGGGGTGGAACTTTGTACCCAACTCCCTTTAGCATGATGGAATTTGTTTCGCTTTGGGCTTGTACAGGTCCCATGTATATTGTTACATCCACTGTGAGTTCACATGTTAAAGTGGCCTATGTTGAAATCAAATTAGTTCTTACTTGGAATTTTCATCTGTATTGGCTAGCTTCCTTGATGCTGAGACTTTGCCATACAAGATATTGAAGGAGAAAAGTAATCATCAGTCTCACCCCACTGTGAACCCTATGAGCTACAACAGTGACTGGCCTGGCAAGACGCCACTCATTAGTGCTGTAGTGGCGCAAATGTGATGGGAGTAACCAATCACGTTATGCTTAGATTTAAAGCCCACTCCACAGGATAAAACCCATACACAGCACTATTACTGTCCCCAAAACCTATAGATACATAGATAACAGAATGTACTATTATTACTCTGCTAAGTGGATATAATATTAAAGCAATTCCAAATGACTTATCATTATACCCATAAATTAAGGCATCTCTCAACTCTCAACAGAAGAGCTGCTTGCAAGTAGATGGTGATCAACACAGAGACCCATATTTGGCCAAAGTATAGAGAATAAGAAACCAAAGAATACCCAGCCCTAAATAGAACATATGCACTACACTACTCCCTCCCAGATCCCAGGAATCATTGTGGAATCAGGGGGAAGAAAGGTAAGAGCCAGAGGTGGTGGATGACTACAGAGTCTTATAAAGATGAGATGTTTCTTTTTAAATTTCACAGTGGATAATTTATTTTAAAATTGCATTTGTTTGGTGTGGAAGGGCATACACGTGAGTACACAGGGATGATGGCATGTGTTTGGGCATCGGGAAACAATCTATGAAAGTTGGTTCTCTCCTTCTACCATGTGGGTTCTCAGAATTAAATTCACACTATCAGGCTTAGCAACGACTACCTTGACCTGATGATCCATTTGTCGGTCCATGATTATGGGTTAATTTAAACCTATACAAAAACAATTAAAATGGCCTATTTCTTATGTTCCAACAGCTGGCAGATGCCAGAAGTTAACAAAATTTTAGACCAACGTGGAATACACGGCAAGTTCAAAGCTATCCTAAGATACACAAGACTCTGTCTCAAATCAAACAAAAATTAACTACATTTTGTCAACCCGAAATGTTGTGATCACCAAACTCCTCATGGCTATGCTATCTTGAAGTATGTCTCAAGTGTTATTTCATTATAAATACTCTAGTGTTTAATTATAAAAGGAAAAGACTATATGATACATGAAAACAATAGTAATCCAGGCTTAGTGGCACATATCTATGATTCTGGCATTCAGAGAAAACCACCGCTGAGAGAGCTAGCCTTGTCTCAAAAGACAAATAAAAAGGAGAGCATTATTACACCCACAAGTAAACATAATTTGGTGCTATTGAATATTCAGTAAGTCCCCCACGTTCCCATTGCTCAGTAGATGACATGTCTGCATTAATTTCCAGGAAAGGTCCAGTTTTGTTTGATTGGTATATAGATTCCTGATCCTATTCACTTTCTCCTTGCAGTTTATTGCCCTGTGGAATTCTGGGTTGTGCTGGTTGTATCTCAGCATTATATTTTAAGAATATTTTGGTTCTCTGTATATTTATATTTGCATATGATATTATATACTGGTACTTGGGCTTAGAGGCCTGAGAGGCTTAAATTCACTTTTTTCTCAATAAGTGTATTTGTAAGAGGTGGCATGGACTTGCGTAGAGACAGCTAGTTATTTCAATCACTACTTGTTTCCAATATCAGCCTTTGATGCTGAATGCCTAAACTGTTAGTTCACTGTGGCTGAGAGTTACTCTGCTATAATTTATTTGTTTGTCCTTCAGAAGGAGAGTTACGTGGTTACTTAGTAACACTGTTTGTGTAGGGAAAGAAAGCTAAATGACTAAGTCTTAACCTGTATTTTCTAACCATCAAAATAATGGACTGAGTTGCCAGAATATTCCACAGATGATCAATTAGTCTCATAAGCCTCCGGTCAGTCTTGCAGTATCTGGGGTTTGGTGTATTTCACAGGTTCTACAAATTATCCTTTCTCTTTTGTACTCACATTACATTGGCGATCATTCATGTATTTGCCAAGCTTTCATTGATTAAGTCTCTCCCTTCCTTCGTCTCTATTAAAGAACCTTCATATCCATGAACATTCAATTCTCTTTTTGTTTCACGGTTGAACCTGTTTATTCATATTTCCATTCAGTTATTTGTTCATTCATCAAATGGTGTCTATTAAGTGGCAGCCAGCAACCAGGTATTGCCATAAACCTCCAAAAAACAAACAAAATCCTCCCTTTAGTTTTGTAACTGTGTTCTAGACAGGAATATAAGGAACACATATGAGAGAGAGAGACAGAGAGACAGAGACAGAGACAGAGACAGACAGACAGACAGACACAGAGAGACAAAGACAGAAGGAGGGAGGGAGGGGAAGGGGGTGCTATTTTCAATGCCATCTTCCCATTTTTCTAGTCCCTTTCTCAACAGGGTGGGTATCCGTTTTGGAATCTCAGAGTGAAGCTGTGTTTTGATTGGAATCTTGCAGGAAGCTGAAATGCTGGGGGGTGGGAGGTGTGTGAAAAAAGAGCCGGCTTTTGCAATTGTGTTTCTTCTGCACGTATCTTTTGCACAGAGTGCTGTACATACGTGATCGCAGAAGCAATAGTTACTCAGACTGGAGCCAGAGCTGTACCCATAATAACAGAAGTGCAAAAGCAGCCGCGGAGACTTTGTGCTGAAGGCTCTGCAGCTGAGAGCCAACTAGAATTAATTACTAGAATTCTCTGGCTAAAGAAGCACTTCCTAACATGGTGCATATCTGAACTCCGGGGTACTGTTGAAACCTGCTGACACAGACACACCATAGGCAAACCAACGCCTCCGCATCTGTAGAGCTGGGGTGTTATGGGCTTTTCAGATGATTCTAATGTGCAGCCAGGCTTGGAAACGTGTGCTAACTGAATGATAATTGGATGAAACAAGTTCTCTGATATTGTAACTAGAGGGCAGCACTCGCCCAAAATTCAAACCCCTCTCTTCTGGCCTGGCCTCATTTATTTCTCATCATTTTAAATATATTTTTCAACTTTCATAAAATTTCAGGGTTTGTTCCAGAGTAATACAAGCTTTACATGTTATGTTACAACTTTATAAATTTTAAATTAACTAAAATTTTTATTATAGAGTCTGGTTTCAATACAGAAAATTTAAGTTACCTTTTTCTTTTTTTTTTTTAATTCAATTTTTTGAGACAGGCTTTCACAAAACCCAGGATGCTCACAAACTTGCTATGTAGCTCTGTATCCTCCTGCTTCACCTTCCTAAGTGTAAGGATTCCAGGTGTTCACTGACACGTCTGCCTGTACACTACATTATTTTAAGATAGCATAATACAATATGACACTACAATGAGCAGCTCAAAACTGTTATCAAAATTAATAACACTTTGTCTCCTTTCAAAATTTGTAGGAAACATTTCATACTTTGGAAATTGCATATTAATTTTTAACATGGCATGAACTGTCAGCCTGACCGGTTTCCAATCCTAGGAGCTCAAAGAACAAAACCAGTTAAGTTCAGAATAGAACTTGTAGAGGTGTTTCACGGTCCCGCATCTATATCCATGAGCAGAAAACAAACTTTATGAATTAGATTCAGTAGATGGAAGCTTATTGAGTCAACAGCCTAGCCTGATGTGATACAAAACATTTTGTGAATTTAAAACATACAGAAAATGCAGGGTATTTTTATTTATTTTAGAAACTATCATATTTTACATATCAATCCCAGTTCCCTCTCCCTTCCATCCTCCCATGCCTCCCACCAATCCTTCCCCATCCCATCTCCGATCCAATACCCAAGAAGGGCGAGGCCTTCCATGGGGGATCATCAAAGCCTGTCATATCTTTGAGGGGAGAGCTTAGGCCCTCCTCCATGTATGTTAGTGGAGAGAGTATCCCTCCTTGAGGAATGGGCTCTCAAAGTCTATTTGTGTACTAGGGATAAACACTGGTTTCACTGCCAGAGGTCCCATAGACTGCCCAGGCCTCCTAGCTGGCACCCACATTCAGAGAGGGCTTAGTTTGGTCTAATGCTGGTTCCCCAGTTTTATGACTGGGGTCCGTGTGCTCTCACTTAGTCAGGTCCTCTGTTTCTGTGGGTTTCTCCAGAATGGTCTTGACTGCAGGGTATTCTTAAATGGCTTGGCTTCATTGTACTACAATATAAATAGGGTCCTAAAATAATAGGAGAAAGAGTATAGTTTTTCTGAAAAAGGTTAGGTTGAAAGCAGCTATGCTAAATCTTAGTAGAAAGGAGAAAAGCTGCAACTGGAAAGAGTTTGAGATGCCACATTTGATTTATATCAAGTTTTTGTCAGCAAGTGGATCATTCTGTTTCTTACCTTCATTTGCTGTGAATAATATTTAATGATGTTTTATTAATTTGCTGATAATTCCATAAAATGTATTTTGATCAAAATAATTATATGAAAATATGATTTTGAAAGCAGGATCTCATCTAACACTTGAAAAATCCCCACAACAGAAGTCTAAAAGTCAAAGGTCTCCTTTTGCAATGAGACTGGTGATTTGTCCCAGTAGTCTGAGTTCTGAGTAAGTCTAGTAGGCTGAAAAGGTAAACATGAAAGCTGGGCGGTGATGGCACTTGCCTTTAATCCTAGCACTGGGGGGGCAGAAGCAGATGAATCTCAGAGTCTAAGGCCAGCATGGTTCACAGAGTGAGTTCCAGAACAGCCAGGGCTACATAGAGAAACAAAACAACAGCAGCAACCAAAAGGAAATATGACTGAAAACATAAAAATTAAAATAGTTTTCTCATTCATATAACAAGTATTGGTCATTTTGTATGTAGAAACCATTCCAAAATGTACATGTACATCCTATTGTCAATGACATTAGATGCTAATAAGATGATGCTTCTGTTAAAATTGTCTTCATTTTGTGCTAAGGATCAAACTCAGGGCCCTGAGTCTTCTGGGTAAGTCCTGAGCTACATCTCTTGCTGAACTAAAACTCCAGTTCCAGCCACAGAGAACACTGGCATAATTAAGTCCAGCTCATATACATTACAGGTCTTTACTTGAGGTTACACTAGACACAAGACATTTCACCCACAGACAGACAGGTTATAAGCTTCTTATGCCCATGTTTATTTAGTAGAGAGTTGCTTAAAGCATATGAAGACAGACAGCAAAGACCAAAGAGATTTCCTCTTATGAATAATCATCTCTTCTCTTGGATAAAATGACTCTGAATTGGATGTCTATGGGGGAAACACTTCTCATCACTAAAGATGGCAAGTTGTCTGTGTGCACATGACACTCATGCTTTAACAAGATAAAACCGTGTTAATAGGAGGCTCTGGAGATTTCCTCATGTGGATCCAAGAAAAATGAGAATTCCTCGTGCCACTTTGGGAACACTGTGTCATCCAAGTCTCCCTGCCTTCTTTCCTATAGTCATGGAAGCTATTTGACCATTCCACTTTAACGTGTAAGAGTCAACTGACTTCCCAGTTTCTTTGCCATAGGCCAGCAAGTGTAGAATGGAAAACAATCTCATCATTGCCCGCCTGGATTCCTGCCCTCAGCAGCACATTTGTTGCTCATACATGGACTTTTGGCTGCCTTCTCTGCCAGCCATCTGTTAAAAGGGGCATTGTGCCTGCTCAGATGGGGCAGCGCCACTATTTCTCAGACTCTCTTGCAAAAACAGTAAATAAATAACTGTATGTGCTTTAACTATCTCAACTTTCCAAAATTCTGATCACATTTGCTTTCTGGATCTGAAAATTTTGGATGTCTTTTCATTGTGTTGTTGTTGTTGTGCTTTTGTTTTATTTTGTCTTTTTTTTTCAAGACAGTTCTGGTTGTTCTGGAACTTGCTTTGTAGACCAGGCTGGGCTTGAACTCATAGAGATCCACCTATCTCTGTGTCAGCCTCCTAAGTGCTGGGATTAAAGGCATGTACCACCACCACCCCACTCCTTTGTTGTTTTTGTGTGTTTTTTTAAAGTCATAACTAAAATTTCATTTTTTCCAAGAACACTTCAAGTTCACAACAAAAGTGGGAGGAGGGTGCAGAGATATTCCATATACCTGCTGCCCTTGTATGTGCCGGCTAAAATGCTATGCAATTAAGAAATACTGACCTCTGTGTCTGGAAAGAATGACTCCAGACTTGACATTCCTGTGGCTGGCAATGACAGTGAATCTGTCTTTTCCTTCACTGACTGCAGCCTACGCACATGATTTTCTCTTTTTGGGGACCAGCTCTGAGAAAATGGAGACTAGACATTTGTGGTCCTGTTAGCCTCAGGGCCTGTTAGTCTTGTCAGTTTGCAGAGATTGCAATATTTGATTTGTGTATCATTGATTAGAGCTCCAGCTTATGTGATTCCTAGTTGTCATTAGCAATTCTGGGTAGCACTGAGGTTTCCTGCATGGTGGCTGATTTGCTTATGGTATGCCCAAGAACTGAGAGTCATTTGAAAGAAGCTTGAGCCCAGCCTTTGTACCTTGGACCCTCACTACCTTCTTAAGTCTGTCATTTCCCTCTTCAGAGTCTGAACATGCTTCTCCCCAGATTTCTCAGCATCCCAGAGAGGAATTTGAGCTGCTCCTTCAGCAGTGGGGCCTTACCATCAGTTTGTGGAAAAAACAATAGTCTTGGCAACAGCTTGCTATGTTTTGGGTTTCCATAGGTCCCCTCTGGCCAAAAACTTGATTACATATAACCCATTCCAAGCACTGGAGATTTCATTTGGTGGTGAGAGATGTCAGCTAGTTGGGGCTTTGTGTCCCCATTATTTGGTGATTACATGTAGAGTTATATTTATATATCTAACGAAGTTTCTACTGTAATTGTTTCTATACAACCACACCAATAGCCCCTTGTTTTAGTTCTTCCTTATATGCCTTCCCTTATTCTCTCTTCTTCCCTCCCAATTTAATTCTCATATTTCCAGTCCCCACTGGTCCATCTATAGCTATCTATTCCATTTCCCCTTCCTAGTCTCTTATTCTAAATAACTAACCTCTGTAGTTGTATGGATTATGTCCTGCTTATCAAAGACTTAACAGCGAACATCTACATATAAGCAAATGCACACCATATTTGTTTTTGGGGTCAGGTTGCCTCACTCAGAAGGATTTTTTTTCTAGCTCCATCCATTTACCTGCAAATTTCATGATTTTGTTGTTGTTGTTGTTTTTCAACAGATAAATAATTTCCCATTGTGTAAATTGTATCACTTTTTATCTATTCATTCATTGATGAGTATCTAGGCTGTTTCCAGTTTCTGACTACGATGAACAGAGCAGCAATGAGCAAGATTGAGAACCTGTCTATGTAGTAGGCTTTAGAATCCTTGTGATCGAGTGGTTTAGCTGGATCTTGAGATAGATCTATTATCAGCTTTCTGAGGAGCCCCCACACCTATTTCACAATGACTTTCACTTCCTCCAGCAATGGATGAGTATTGCCTTTACCACACATCCTCACAAGCATGAACTGTTATTTATTTTATTGATTTGGCCATACTGACTGGTCCATGATGAAATATCAAAGTAATTTATATTTATGCATCTCTGATGGCTAAGGATGTTGAATCTTTATTTGTTTCCACCCATTTGTGTTTCATCTTTTGTAAACTTAAGTTTAGTTCTGTGTGCAATTTTAATTGGGTTTATTTGTTTTTTTTTGATGTCTGCTATTTTGAGTTCTTTATATATCTTTGATATTAACCCTTCATTAGACATGCAATTGGTAAAGATATTTTCCCATTCTGTATCCTGCCTCTCTGCCCAGATGATGATGTCCTTTGCCATACAGAAGCTTTTCAATTCTCTGAGGTCTCATTTATTAATTGTTGGTTGTAGTGCCTATGTTATCAGTATTCTGTTCAGAAAAACTCTTCTTGTGCCAATGAGCTCAACACTGTTCCCCACTTTCTCTTCTATCAGATTCAAGGTATCTGTCCTTATGTTGAGATTTTGATCCATTTTGGTGTAGTTTTGTCCAGTGTTCTATTTTTTTCCACTGTGTATTTCTGCTTTCTTTATCAAAAATCAAGTGTTCTTAGGTGCATGGACTTACCTGGGTCTTCAGTTCTATTCCACTAATCAACATGTCTGTTTTGTGCCAATACCATCCTATTTGTATTGCTATAGCTCTGTAATACAATTTGAGCTCATGAAGGTGATACTTCCAGAGTTCTTTTATTATTCAGGATTGTTTTGGCTATCTTGGATTTTTGTATTTGTATAAAGCTAAAAATTGTCCTTTGAAATTCTATGAAGAATTGTATTGGAATTTTGATGGGAATGGTTTTTAATTTGTATATTGCTTTTAAAGGGTCGCCATTTTTACTATATTGATCCTACTGACCCATTGGCATCTTCTGATATCTTCTATAATTTCTTATTTCAGTGTCTTACATTTTTATCATACAAGTATTTCTTGATTATCACACAAACTTGCTTGATTAGAGTTATCACAAGATATTTTTGAGACTACTTTGAAAAGCATTGTTTCCCTGATTTCTTTTCCAATCTCTTCATCATTGGTACACAGTAAGGTTATTGTTTTTTGTGTATTTAGTTTGTATCCAGTTATTTTGACGAAAGTGTTTATCTGCTATAGAAGTTTCTTCTTAGAGTTTTATGTACATAATTATAACATTATGTACATCATCATATGCTAATAAAGATAGTTTAACTTTCCTTTTCCTATTTGTATTCCCTGGGAGAATTTCTTTATTGCTTCAATTATCTTGTTTGTTGCAGGAATGATCAAATTATTATAGTTGATTAAATTATTGATCTCAATGTTGACTATGGTGAGTCAGATGAATCTAGAAAACCATATATTTCTTTTAGGTTTTCTAACATTGTTTTTTAAAGTATACCTTTGTAATTTAAAATAACTTTAAATGTTTGGTATAGTGTCTCCCATTTCATTTCTAATTATTCCTTTTTCAGCATTTACTGATTGCCTGCAACTCTTCATCTGTGTGTGGGGTCCTGTGATATTCCTTCTATTCATGTTAGCATGCCAACTGGTGTTGTCATTATTCAAGTCTTATTCAGGAAACCATATGATTGATATGTCATGGTGCAGCTTCCTTGTTATGTCTCATTAGACAGTGTTGTGGCATGAATCCTGGTCTTCTGCTCTATCTTCCCATCCCTTTTCCAGGATGTATCCTGAGCTTTAGGTATAGGGTTTGCACTGCAAATGTGTCTTTCAGGTTTGGCCATCCTATGACCACTTATTCTCTACCCTTTGATCAGTTGTGTCCATCTGTTACAAAATCAAGCCTCTTTGTTGAGGGGTTATAGCTAAAACTTACTCTGAGTAAAGGAACAACTATTTAGAATACAATTAGAAGTTATATTGATTTAGGAAAACAGTAGTAATAGATTCTCTAGATTCTGTGAATTCTTCAGCCACAGGTAGTTGGCTACATTTATAGTACAACATTCGAACTCCTTCGATTAAGCCAGTCTTAAGTCCATTTAGACAGCTGTTGGTTATCCCTAAGATAAATAATGCCACTACTGTGCCACTGGAAATATCTTGCCAGGCCAATCATTGTTATGGTTTGTAGGATGTACAGCTAGGTAGAACTATTGATTGCTTTTCTCTCTTGACAACTTGTATAGCACAAGCAGACACTATTAGAGCTAGTCTTTAGGAGGAAGTTTCCAGGTCTGCTCCAGCTTGATTCTTTCAAGTTTTATGTCTGAGGTATATGGTGTCTTCATAAATTGTCTTACCTTTGGGTTCTGAGATGCTTCTAAGGGCAATTGTAATGGCCCATATTATTTTGAGAGTCTCTTGGACTCCCCTGACCAACAACTCCAAGGGAGGCTTACCTGCTGGGTTCTGGGGTCTTTGTTAGACAGACTATGACTCTTGGTGTGAGCATTATTACCCTGTGTGATGTAAACCATTTAAAGTGTGTGTGTGTGTGTGTGTTTGATCTCCCTTTCTTTTCTACAAACTTTTTCTTTCAAACATTCATGATTTTTTAAATTTATATTGTATTCCACAGAATGTAACTATGACATCATCATGACCAAGGATTGGGAACTATCCATTAGAGTCTAATGAGCTCACCAATCTGTGCATAGCTAGAAATGATGGCCCCTTGACTCTGCTAATTGATAATGGTTCATCAGTAAGTAGTAGGGCCCATGGTCTCTTCCCCATCCATAGGTGGCTGTTTGGAGATTCCACCATGTGTAGTCCTAGTGTCAGGTGCAGCTCTTGTGAGTTCATGATTGCCATAGCTGTGCTGTGCTTAAAAGATAGCATTTTACAGCCTTTCTCCAAATCTTCTGGCTCCTATGTACTTTCCCACCCTCTGTTATCCAATGTTCCCTGAGTCTTAAGTCTTTTTTAGGGCTATGTCTTTCACCGCCATTTTTATTAGCATTTTTACAGCTCTGGGTCTCTGAATTTCACCTCTATTTACTAGAAAAAGAGGCTTTTCTTATCAAAGCTGAGGATAGCTTTTGTCTGTGAATAAAAACAGATACTTATAAGGTTTTCTGATGCTAAGCCTATTTAGCTAAGAATCAGTTCATCACTAGGATCTGAGATCTTCTCAGTCATAGGGTATTTGTTTGTTTGTGTTGTTTGTTTTAACCAGATTTATGGTACTAGAGTGGATTCCCTCTTGTGGAGTAACCAGG
This sequence comes from Mesocricetus auratus, assembly GCF_017639785.1. NCBI lineage: Eukaryota > Metazoa > Chordata > Mammalia > Rodentia > Cricetidae > Mesocricetus > Mesocricetus auratus. The sequence continues at coordinate 9,328,199 of NW_024429199.1, forward strand.
GTGTAGTTGGTTAGCTCCATAATAATCATGCCACTATTGTCCCAATGGGCATGTCTTTCCTGGAATGTTGGCATTGTCTTCCACAAAACTATTAAGTAACAAGGGTTCAAAATTGATAAAGTAGCTCATGCAATACGGATACTTGAGCATAATAATTAGGATATTTGAGTCATATTTTTAAGTAATTGTAGAACTGGCATGTGACTTGCTCGCTACCAAAAATTTTCAACCTTTTAGTCCCTCCAGATTTTTCTTGTATTAGCTACTTAGTTTGTACTCTTTCAAGTAGATAAATATCTGTTTTAAGCAAATAAACATGTAATATAAGTTGGGGAAAACCATAGGAATTTCTTGGGTCATTTAGCTCTGGGCTGTACTGTGAATCAGTCAACCTCAGATGGTTCCTTGGCAATTAGGTTTGCTGGTGATTTCTTTCTTAAAAACTCATAAACTCATTTGAATGGGTGTCTGTGGTACAGATGGAGTTATGGCTGCTAAGGCCAAGTCATATTTTTCCCTCTGCCCTTCTTTGGCTCATTCTCTGAGGTTCCTTTTGATCTCTCCACAAAAGACAATGGGTTATTTGGCTTCCAGTCCAAATGCAGCTGGAGCCTGGATTAGAGACTAAAGTCATCATCTACTTTCAAGTTCTGTCTTAGACAAAGCCAGTTGTCACCTTTAAAGCACAAATTCTATATCTCACTTTGCTGACAGAAAACTTAATATTTTCATTTAATTAATAAGTGGTTAATATCTTCAATGTAACACACACATATGCATGGGTGCATACACACACAAACACACACACACAAATATAGGCTTAATGGAAAAAATAACAGGTGTGATCCTCAGAGAGGCTGATCTTCAAATCAGTTTTTTCCTTATTTATACCTTAATCTCTCTGATTCTTGGGGTATTTATGGGTATAATAATTTATAGGTGTAAAATGGAATTGTTCATAGCAGTGCAGAATATTTTGATAACAATGAAAATTAAAGAGTTAAAGTAAGATTGCTTAGAGTTTTAAAAAAGGACAACCGAACACAGAATAAAAGAGAGGATTGGGAGAGATGAACCAGTAAGGAGATTTAAATAATGGTCAATAAGAAACAATAAATATGAAAACATGAACAACAAGCAGAAGTGATAGATTAAATACATTAAATACAGGGCCACTGTAATCTATTCCAGATGAAGGACTGAGAGTCTGTTAAAAAGAAAATAAGGGAGAACTATGAGAGAAAAGAGGTTCATGGCAACCAGGAATATGTTTTAACATGCTAAGAATAAAATGACCACTAGACATCACAACAGTGTTCAGGAAATGTGTACAGACTAGAGATAGAAACATGAGACTCATTAGTATAGAAATAACAGATCAAGTCAAGCAGCCAAATGAGTTCCCCAAAGATGGCTACTAGAGTATGGACTGACCCCAAGGAACAAATTTAGAAGTCTGGCTAGTGAGTCTAACACAGACGATGATGAATGAAGACGAACTTCCATTCTGAGACCATTTATATATTTAACATCTTTAGATATCATTGTGCTATGGCAGAATGAATGGTGATTATGTTATTATTCTTGCTTTTAAAAATCTGGAAAATGGCTGGCATGTGTTATGTTAAAAAATCCAAAGCATAAAGAATAAATATATGTATGAGTTTTCATGGTATTTCAATTTTTACTCTAATAAAAAGGGTTTAATTTATACTGAAGTATAAAGCAAAAATATTTACCATATGCTTTATTTCCTATCTCAGTTTTTGTCCCTTTGTATTTGTAGCAAAAGCTGCAGAAAAGCAAGAGGTCTACCTCAGAGTTTGTCCTCTGTGTTATCAGAAACACAAAGGTTCAAACTTGCTTTGAAATAAAGGGTGCATTTCAACCATTTCCATTTTCCTAAGGACAGTCATTCAAGAAAATGACGGTACACAGGAAGACTTCGTGCAAGTTGGTATTCTGTAGCAGGGTGTTCAGCTTTCTCTTACTTGATTCCCTTATTGGCAGCTATTCATAACACAAACGCTTTTGTCCTTTTCCCCTTCTCTCTGACACAATAGACCAAGTAATTAACCAAGTGAAGAGGCTGTCAATTAAACACTGATACTAATCTAGGCATAAAAGCTTCTTTAGGGAACATTGGTTGTGAACATATTTTCAGCATTATCAGCATTGATTTTATTCAATCCAATTCTCATAGAATTGAGTGCTCCAAATGTTTACATGTCATCCAGGCAACGCGTACAACATGAATGACCCACACTGTAGAAACAGTGTTCACAAAGAATGTGCAAAGAAAAAGCTCTCTATTGTGACTGCAAGGCCTATTTTTCCAGGAATAGATGCTCCATCATTAATTAATGCCCCACATCTTTAATGATAAGATTGTCAAGGACAATTAAGGAAATGATTATAAGTGTCCTTGGTAACTGGAATGCCCCACAGATTTTAGCTTACTTTCCCTAAGTGTGGCTTAAAGGTCATTTCTTTGAAGTGTAAAGAATTAAGCATGCTTTCCATTGGTGGTATTATGTACAAATGTTGCACAAAAAAAGAAGACATCTTTTTTAGCTTGAATTTTTCAGCACAAATAAGAAGATATTTAAAAATAATTAAAGCATTGAGTCACTGCATAAGCAATTCAATAATAGCTAATTATGAATTTTTTTTGGAATTGCTAAAATGTGTCATTACCCCTCTCTAATCTGTTTGCTAAATACATATGCACTATACAATAATGTCTCCTTCATATGCATTTTGAGCTATGTGTGTGTGTGTGTGTAATGTGTATCAGGGACATTCCTGTATCACTTTAACTTTTACCTGTTGATATCATTCAATTGAGGGTAGAGCTTTGCCCAACTACTGGATTAAATCTTTGTTATTTCAGGACAACTCCCCTTTCCAATCCATCATCAAACTATAAATAATCTATAATTTTATGCTATCTTCAAGTTATTAAGCTAGTCTGGCACAGTTCCATGGACGCCAGCAGAAGCTGTGAGCCCAGGTCAGTACTCAAACACTCAGTTACTCATGTCTTAAAAAGCAGTGGTGGGGCTCCCTGTTGTTATACAGTACTGGAAATCAAAGCCAGGCCTTAGCACAATGTCAGTAAGCTCTCTGCTCTTGGACTTCCTCCGGCAACCCTGACCTTTTTAATAACTTTTGTTGAGTTTGTTCTTTGAAAGTATTATACATCCGCGAAGAGTCCTCCATTCCCTCTTTAATCTACCACTGTGATCCCTCCCCTCCCTTCAAGATCCTTTCTCACATTCATGTTATCTACATGGGCATGAGTTTGAAACTATACATGGGACCTTCGGTGGGTACACAGTTTAAAACAATCCGAAGTAGGGAGGGAGAGGGTTTGGGGGATTAAGGCAACCTGAGTTCAACCCACCCATCAGTAACTGTTGATGGTTCCAGTCCTGTGTAAGCACCTACTCACTGTAGGCAGCTAGGGCTGCTATGAAACCATTCTCTGGGCCTTCTATTCTGTATGTTCCATCTTCCACGGTGATCCCTAAGCCTTAGAGAGGGTGGTATCAATGTCCGGTTTAAGGCTGGGCACTGAACTGTCACTCACACTTGGAGACTCGGACAGCCATACGTATCTGCATTCAATGCAAAGAAAAGCTTCTCTGACTAAGGCTGTCTATCCACTTATTCCATGGTCGTTGCCGAAACTGCTTTAAAAGACTGGAAACAGGTAAACACAAAGAGAATCATGGCAACGACTAGAACTATGTCACTTTAAAATCCACACTATTCAACGGTAACAATAGTAACATACTCATTGTCCTGTGCTAAATATGAAAAATATAAGAAGAAAAACATAAATAATCACAGCATGGCACTCTTTGAATTGTATGTGTTGACTGATATTACATACTTAAAATTGTGTATGTACATTTAATGATTATTTGGTATCATATCACTAGTATATTCAAACTATACCACCCATGCTATTTAAAAATGTGAGAATTTAGGTAGATAGATGCAACACATTGACAAATTGTAACTTATTAAATGATTTTCCTTAGACACTAAGCTGGATACAGACCTTCAGCATACACATAAACACTTGCTCTCAACCATATTCTTGGGGTGGTATGATAGGCAATTTGAGGTGGCCACTTGATTGAACTAATATTCCCAGGTGTTCCACTTTCTGCTGCTAAAGGGGAACCCCAGCTTTACTTAGGACTCTACTAGCCTGTACCCCAAATGATGCAGTAGCATTCTGAGTTCACAGCTAATAGCTCCTGGTCAGCGCTCTATAATTTTCCAAAACTCTGGATGTCTTCATTTATTTATCAATTCCAGCCTCCATACTGAGGGGACGGTTCAGACAGCAGTGAACATGCTGAAAACTATGTTTCCAAAACACTAACATTACTTCATTTTGGAAACTTCTGGTAGAATTTTATAAGCTTTTATGACAATTTTCAAGTGAACTACCACAAAGATGTCTATTTCAACCAACTTGGTTCATCCGATTGTGTCTTTTAAAAGAATGGTAAACTTGTTTGTTAAAACTGTTAAGGATGCATTTGTTTGGCACCAACTATTTTCACTTGACTCATAGTAAGTAAGAGAACTGTCTTAACTGCTGACGATCTGTGGTTTGGGAATTTTGTAATATTAGGAATTAATAGACACTTGTACTGGTAGAAGCTCAAGATTTGGTATTTCTATCCTAATTGAATTAACAAGTTCCTTCATTTAAGATTTTGCTCATAGCAAAAGTCTCAAAAGATATTTTGCATTTTGATAATTTATTATTTTTGAGAAAAATATTCATGTTGTCCCATAGAATTTCCTTTACTTAAAAAGGAAATTTTGTGGCTGAATTTTGCCTACTTACTGTAAAGAGGTTTTATCTTTCTCTGTTACTTGGGTTTTAGTAACATAGTCACTTTTTCAAAAGGAAACATCAGGCGTGTTCGGTTTTCTCTGAAACAGTATGTTTGGTAAACAATCTCAGCAAATGGAGTGGTTGGCAGATTCCTGACAAACATGTCTAAAGGATCTTAGTGAACAGAGCGCTTGGCAGGTTCCTGACAAACATGTAGATGCATGACTGCACATCTCTCCACAGAGGAAAAACCAGTGTGATTCTAATGACTGCCTAGTGAGCGAGCGTGCGTGCATGCACGCACACACACACACACACACACACACACACACACATAACATCACTCACTAAAGATGTGAGAATGTCAAAGAGCTGCCTTGCTACTGTGGATCATTATCTAGACTCTACATTCATTTTTACAAGGTATGCTTTTCTTATCTGTTTTCCAGGGATTATCTGAAAGGCAATAAAAGTGTGCTAAAAATGTACACATTCTACTTACAGTTTACAATGGTATCTGGATAGGAGTCTCCCAATTTCCAACAAAACACTCATTAATATACAAAAGGGAAAAAGCAGTGTTGGTGCTGAAAAGTAAAAATGATAATCCATCCCTTTTACAAGGAAAAGTCATTAACTACCCATAGGGGAGAACTCGTAGGATTGGGAAACCGTTGGCAGCTTGCCCATTCTTCACTCATCAAATAACCACATGTAGGTGAATGCAGACTTCTCATTTCACTCCCTGACTAGAGAGCATGTAAACCAATGCACCTTGGACCTCTAGTTCCTGCTACACACAGGCAGTACTCATTTCTGAGAGTCACAGTCTACAATAATGCTGAAACAGTCAAGCTTAGTGGGGCCTCTGCCCATACTTTTCTTTCCTATTTTCTATCTTAATATATTCATGGTCTCAGAAAACAGGCAGAGGGAGAGGTGAAGTAATGGTGTTGATTAACCACTTATGGCTTATCCCATTAGGATGTTTGTAGAAAGAAGTACAATTAGGACAGAAATATGAAATCTTGAGCTTCTTGCACTACAAATATTTATTAACCTAATATTACAAAATCCTAAATGACAGTCTGCCTGCTATTATTTAAATAAAACACTTGATTTTAAACAAATGTATCCTTAACAATTTTAGCAAATGAGCTTAGTATTCTGTAAAGAAACATAATTAATCAGATGAACCAAGCTGGCTGAAATAGGCATCTTTGTGGTAGTACATATGTAAATTGTCATAATATTATACTATTCTACTGGCAACTTTCAAAATGCATCATTCCTACTGGTTTGGAAATACAATAATAATTTACAATTACTATAAACTATATAGGTCTTGAGAAATTATAGCCTTGGAAAAATCCATTTTCCGATTCTTATTAACATTGTTCTAAATTTTCAGATGGGACATAAATGAAAACCTAGTCAGTGCTAATTCAAGGACACCTCATTGTGATGTTGTAGTCAATTAGACATGTACGCCAAGGGAGAATTCACTGCAAATTAAAATCAACTAGTGCTGGATAGCATTTGTTGAGCTTCTCGGTCAGTGCAAGAAGTGTTCTAGGTGCTTATTGTAGTCGTTTCTCTGTGTGTTAGGCAAATTCATCTCCAGTTCACAAGGGAGAGAACTGAGAGTTTTTTTTAATAGAAAAAGTCAAGTGAGAGCTAAAACTTTGCTTGACAGATTTAACATATCCACCCTGTTTGATATCATTGAATCAGAAACCATTGAAAATGATCAACAGATACTAAAGACAGAATTCTGGTCTCAGGGTTGCAACTTTAAGCAGCTACTTCTGAGTATAGTTGGTAATGGTAAGACAGGAGCGTCTTGGGACCGTTCCACAGAAAGGTTTGCAGAAACCAAGAAAAACAAAGCAATGGATAACGGCTGGAACAAAAGAACTAAGCAAACAACACCAAAAAGGCCTAATTCTGTAATTGCTGTAGATGCCGGTGCCTCATTTTTTTCGTGCAGGAAGACCTTTCTGGACAGAGGCAATGCAGGAGGAAGCTGAGATCTTGTTCTTGGCACAAAAGCCCACGCTCCATGGCAGGCTTTCATCCCTTTGCTCTGACAGCCACTCTACTCAAGTAGCTGCAGAAATGAACTTAGGCTACAGCTATTGCTGCACTTCCAGTGTTACTACAGCTGCCTGAATATCACTATATTAGAAATCATAAGCTGTTTTTGCTTTGTGTGTGCTCAATACCCTTTGAATGCGAACGAATTAACTGAATGGCTTAAAAGGAAACAAAAGAACAAACCTTGATTTGGACATTTAAAGCTTCCAGAATGAGAAGAATGGGAGGAAATCAACCCCTTCCTTAAGGGTTCCTCCAGCACTTGACTTTATTGTGAATGTGAGCACGTCTATAATATTGTTTGTTTTAAACCGCTTCAATTGTTGTGCTCTGTTTACTTTGAACTTCTTGGAATTCCAAATCTGCAAGCTGCATTCCAACCCAGCAGTGATGTACCATTCAGAGAAAACCCACACTGCAAGAACGAGAGTAGCTTGTTTGACTGAGAGATAGGTTCATTAGGAAACTTTGAGAGATGATGGAATTGCAGAGTCATTTTCTAGCAGTTTGAGCTAAGCAATTTAAAATGTTTGACAATGTACATTTGCTGAGCATCTGATACAAAGGTGGTGGGGATCCACAGACACATGCAAGATGCTGCCCATAAGAAACTCATGATTCTGTTTGGACCTCAAAAGGCTTTTTGTGACAAGAGAGACATTCCCAACACACAGAAAATGACAGGAAGAAAACTGCCTGTGTTCTTCACATATGACATAGTCTCGTTTGCCAACTAGCCCAGCAACCAACTGCCCCTGGGATTCTTGCCTAGGAAGATCAAAGCTATGAGGACAATGACACATTTGGTCCACCACCCAGCGCTTGCGGTTGCAGCCTTCCTAGATTTGGGTTAGAGGCAGAGGTACAGCACAGACTTGGACAAGGCTCAGTGAGTGGGTGCGGTGAGAGCAGGAGGCTGGCACACGAGGCCAAGAGTAAGAGAGAGGACTGCACTTCTGAACACGGAGAGAGGAAAGGACTTTCCATAGCAGAGTGTGTAACCACTGTGCGTCTCAACAGAAATGTGAGAAAAGAAGTGTGTTTAGGGGGAGGAAAACGGTAGGAGTTATTCTGTCATGCCATTAAAGAATACCAGAAAAAAAGTAATTTCACCAAATGGTTTTAGAACTAACCATGCCATATTTTGTGGGTGAACAAGCATGGCAGCATGTATGCTGGAGTATATGTCCCTATTAAACCAAAGTATCTACTCAAAGCTCTTTAAAATATTGCAAAGGCAACATGGGCATGCTTCTTTTGTGTATGTGTGCTAAAATGTTTAAATATTTACATATACTATCTTAATTAAAATACAATTACATCACTTCTCACCTTCCTTTTCTTCTTCCGATCACCCATGCTCCCTGTTCCCCCTCACTCACTCTCAAATTGATGGTCTCTTTTACCATTATTATCATTATTATTATTATTGTGTGTGTATATTCATACATAAGTATATATACGTGTGTATGCATACACACACACACACACATACATACATACCCTTCTGAGTCCATTTGGTTCTGCTTCTGTGTACAGTGTACATTATTTCAGGGCTGACCACATTGCATTGGATGACCAGAACAGGTGGTTCATCCATGGAGGAGACTAATTGTCCCTCTCTCAGAAGTCATTAGCTGCCTGTAGTTTTTAATTTAAGGATATGACACCACAGGATCTTCCCCTTCCCTGTCTTCTTGCCTATTGCTGTTGTCATTGTTCAAGTCTTGTTTAGGAAGCTATATTGTTAAAGTATCATGGGTAAAGCTTCTTGGTCATTTCTAGAAGATATAATCCAATAGAATCTTACAGTATCTCTATCATTCCTTCTGCACTACTCTCTGAGTTTTAGGTATAGGAGTTGTGCTGTAGACATACCCACTGGGGTTAGGCTACAAGCTCAGCTGATCTCTGCATGATAGCCAGTTGTAGACTTCTGTAATGATCTCCATGTGCTGGAAAGACAAATTTCTTAATGATCTCCATGTGCTGGAAAGACAAATTTCTTTGATGCTACACTCACCTGTGGGCATAAGGTTAAGTTCCTCAAGACAGCAATTATTCTTGTCTAGGACCATGATGGCAGTGGGTTATTCATTCAATCTCTATTTCCTTCTAAAAACAGGGATCAAAGTTTTTAAAGCATTGAAATCTATAGGGGCCGGAAAAGTGAATAACTGTTTGTCAGGCATGTCCTGGAACCTGTTAGCCAGACAAACAAGGTAATGACTCAAGAGGAGGACAGGGGATTCTGATGTCAGCATGGATGGCTCAAGACAGAGATGACCAGATATTCAGATGGAGTCATTGTGATAAAATGTAAGTGAATGGTGCAGGAAGAGGAACAGCTGTACAGATTATTTTAATAAGCCTTGCAGAGTCATTAACCTTTAAACTGATCAAACATAAGACCAATAAATTCAAAATTTTAGGGAAATAAGATGAAAACCCAAAAGGAATGCCTTCATTTAAAAAGGTGATAGTACAGGGACTTAAAGGAGAAATGTCCCCCATAGTCTTGGACAGTTGAACACTTGCTCCCCAGTTGGTGATACAGCTTGGAAAGGTTTAGAAGGTGCGGCCTTGCTGGAGGAAGTGTGTTTCTAAGTCAGGCTTTGTGTGCCTATAGTCTTGCTCACTTTCAGTTCACTCTCTCTCTCTGTTTTGTTGTTATGTTTCAAGATGTGAGCTCTCAACTTTCTACTCCTGTGACCTGGCCTGCCATTTGCTGCCATGTTATCTTGAGCCATTATGGATTCTCACCCTCTGGAACCATAAGCCAAAATAAACTCTTCCTTCTGTAAGTTCCCTGTGCCATGGTGATGGGGGATGTCCTTTTGTATATATGTTTCTCGTATTGGTTGATGAATAAAACACTGATTGACCAGTAGACGCAGGAAGATAGGAGGGACTAGGAGATGAGGAGAATGCTGGGGAGAGAGGAGAGAGGCCACAAGGAGATGCCATGTAGAGACCAGAAAGATAGGATATGCCAGGCAATATCTGGTAAGGCCATGTAGAAATACATAGATTAGTAGTTATGGGTTAATAATGAAGAGAGAGCTAGTCAGTAAGAAGCCCTAGCTATTGTCCAAACACTTTATAATTAATAGAAGCCTTTGTGTGTTTATTTGGGACTGAAGGGCGGCAGGACCTGGCAGAACCTCTATCTTTACCATGGTGCTTTATCACAACATCCAAAATGTAACTAATACCTATAAATAATCCTCTTTTAAACTGCTGTTCAATAAAGTCTCTCCACTCTTCTGCTGGGTAGCCCATGGGCCTAGCTTTAGTACTTACCTTCCTCCTCTAGGACAGATCTTAGCAAAGCAGACTAACTAGTACTGGGCTTTAGCAGGGAGACAGGTAGGATCAAGGGTGTCCTGAACACTGCTCAGCTGTGTCTCCCTCATGTAAGTAACCAAGGCAGGGTACACCACTTCAAACATTTTACAAAACTATCATAAGCTTTTTTTTTTAATCAAAACACTTTGATCAGTGTAAACAACTCTGGCAAGCAAATCAAAAGACTTGAGCTGGATGAAGCTACACTAAGAAACCAAGACTGTGTTGTTGGGGATACCTGGAAACTAGACTATATGCAATTAAAGTAGACCACAGGATTCTTTGTCCATGAAAGAAGGTGAAGAGTAGAGCCAGGCATTGGTGGCACATGCCTTTGATCCCAGAACTCTGGAGGCAGAGGCAGGCGGAACTCTATGAGTTTGAGGCCATCCTGGTCTACAGAGTGAGTTCCAGGACAGCCTCCAAAGTAATACAGAGTAACCCGGTCTCGAAAAACAAAAACAAACAACAACAATAAAAAAGAATGTAAAGAGTCAGTCAGATGGCAAAAAGAAGGATTGCAAATACAAATACTGCCTACTGGAACTGCTGGGCCAGAAGAGAATCTGAACTTTATAGATTAGTGCCATGAAAAGACAAGCAGTGCCATAGATTGATCTGTAGACATCAAAGGGAAGAGAGGAAAGGGACTTTCTTGAAACACCAATCTATGGAAAAGCAGTGTAGGGAAGCAGGCGGCCTGTGGGTCTATTGTCTGACCACACTGAACGCTTGCTTCCAGTGCCCCACCCACTGCTGCTGGGCTGGAGAGTGGGGTTGCTAGATAGCAAGGTCCAGGACTGCGGGCTTCTCAACCTGAAGCAGGTGAAATGCATAACAAGAGCTACGGTAATGTACCAGAGTGCTGCTCAGCTGGGAGGAAACCGCTCTGGGCTTTCAAAGGGAGTAAAGCACTTGGGAGCTTGTTTTAGAGGGTCTCAAAGCTCCATCCTCTTTTCCGTCCCTTTCATGTGCTCAGTGAAAGCACACAAGTATTCCATTTCCAATGTGGTCTTGTGAGTGGGAGACCAAAAGCTTTCAGTGACAACATTTCAAAAGGCCCAGTGCGGCCAGTGCAATGGCCATTTGTCTCTCCCTGTTAGCCATCCGACACCAGCTTCAGGACTGCCTCTCTCACATGTAAGCTCCATGTATTGCCTACAGACATGCCCCAATTAAGGAAGTCACCATTTATAAGTACATGCACTGGTAAACGCTCCAGACCTCTGCCAGAGGTCAACTGTAGACCTAACTAAATGAAAGTCTATACCCCCCTCTCTCTCTCTCTCTGTCTGTCTGTGTATGTGTGTGTGTGAGAGAGAGACAGAGAGACAGAGACAGAGAGAGAGAGAGAGAGAGAGAGAGAGAGAGAGAGAGAGAGAGAGAGAGAGAGAGAATGAAAGACCAATATCCTTTTCATTTCAATTAGTACATACTCTGGCACTTGCTCTAAGGTTTCAGTTTGGGGACTATTTCATTGTTAAGGTTTCCTTCACCTCTAAGTTAACTGAGCTTACCACAGTCCATTAAGGTTGTCATTTTGTCTGAGGACCATGGGCAAAGGCCAACAGGTAGGGTTTCACTGTTATCTCTGTCTGATCAGAGGAGGAAGTCTGGCCACTCTCCTTCTAGCTTCAAGCTCATTATTGGCCTCCCAGTCACACAAAGGGAGATGCCTTCTCTCCACACCTGAAGGCATTCGGGGTGCAATTTGTGTGCTACTTATAGACCCGCTAAAAGGAATGACTGGCTATTTTCCTAATCTGCGTGTTTGCATTTGTCCACATAGAGAATGCACAATAAACAAGCTAAAGCTTGAGCTCCCAGGGGTTTGTGTTAGACAATAACAACTCTGACAAGAAGGGGACAAAGCCTTGCACTTCTATGCTTTAAGCAGTCTCGAACAGGCCTTCTGAAATGACAAGAGTTTGCCTTTTTCAAATCTGTGGGCTCAAACTAACATGTGCAGGAAAAGATTTTTACCTTCTAATTTGGGATATTCTACCTCACTTGAAAATGCGTGATGTTCGGTATGGAGGCACTGTCTGACAGCCTGCAAACAGATTGTGATCTCAAAGCCAGAGATGGACACAAAAAGACCATGGATGATGGGCTTCTGTTGGATCCATACAAGAAAAGGCATTAGCATTCTGGTTCCTGAAATCTGAGACGTTTGCAATGAGGGAATGAAGATCCTTTTAGAACAAGGATTTTTCTGTTTTGCCTATCTCTCCTTTAGATGCAATATTTTTGTGATTTTGTCCTTTTATTAAAAACATATATTTGTCTTACATAATATGTACTGACTATGGTTTCCCTTTCCTCTACTCCCCCCAGCTCCTTTCCACCTCCCCTCCCCTCCCATTTTGCTGTACACCCTTTTTGTATCTCAGTAGAAAACAAACAGTATCTATGGGACAATAATAAAATAAATAAGATAAAACTAGAACTGGAACAGAATAGGTAAAAACAAACAGAAGGAAAAGAACCCAAGAGAAGGTGCAAGAAATGGAGACCCATTTATCTGCACACTCAGGAATCCCATAAAATCACGGAAGAGGCATCAACTCGACTTCTCTGTATTCAGTGAGTTGTGTATCTGCTGCTTTAGCAATAGGACCTTGTTGTTAGTTCGTAGAGAGCAAATTATAGACTTAGCAACAGTCTGGGTTATTTGGGAGAATTCCATGGGACCCCCTTGGCCAACAATTCAATTAGATATAGCCCAATCCCAGTACTGGAAGCTTCATTTGTATGACAAAAACTTTCCAGTTAGGACTCTGTCTCAATCATTATATGGCTATTTCATTTAAACACCTTCATATATGTATATATTTTAGGAAGCTTCTGTTGTATCAGCTTTCCATACTACCTCTCAAATGACCCTTAATTTTATCTATTTCTCCCCATATTCCCTCCCTACCCCCATTCCTTCCTCCTCTCCACTTGATCCTCCAATTCCAGACCCTCCCACCCATCCATAATTATCTATTCTATTTCGCTTTCCTAGGGAGGTCTATCTGCCCCTCCCCCAGTCCCTTACTCTATGCCTAGCATCTGTGGTTCTACAGATTGTTGTTGGATCTCATTGGCTTAACAGCTAATATCCATATATTAGTGAATATATATCACATTTGTCTTTCTGAATCCAGATTACCTTACTCAGGATGATTGTTTTTCTAGTTCCATTCAAGACTTTCTGAACATAATGCCTTTTGCACAGGCACTAAGATCAAACATTAATAAATGGGCCCTCACATAACTAAAAAGCTTCTGTGTGACAAAGGACACTGTCATTCAGACAAAGTTATAAAATGGGAAAAGATATTACCAACTACATATTTGAGAGAGGGTTAATATCCAAAATATATATAAATATCTCAAAAAAGTAGATATATAAACGCACACACACAATAGCCTAATCAAAAAATGGGGTACAGACCCAAACAGAAAACTCTCAAAACAGGAAATGCAAATGACTGAGAAACAACCTTTTAAAGATATTTACATCCTTAGTCATCAGGAAACTGCAAATCAAAACTACTTTCATCTTACATCAATCAAAACAACTAAGTTCAATAAAACAAGTGCTGGTACATGCTGGTGTGGAGGATGTGGAGCAAGGGGAGTGTTTGTGGGAGTGCAAACTTGCACAGTCACTTTGGGAATCACTATAGTGGTTCCTCAGAAAGAAGCGAATGGATCTGCCTAAAGATTCCGCTCTACCACTCTTGAGCATATACCCGAAGGTTGCTTCGTCCAGCCACAAGCACACCTGCACAGCCATGTTGATTGCTGCTCTATTCACAACAGCCAGAAATCAGGAACAATCCAGGTGTTCCTTAACAGAAGAATGAATAAAGAAAATATGATACATTCACACAATGGAGTATTATTCAGCAATTAAAAATTAAATTCACAGGTAAATGGATGAAATTAGGAAATTTTGTGAATTCTTGTTCAAAATCTCACCAGTGACCTGAAAATTAATGCTGACCTCAGGCTTGGTGAATGAGTAAAATGAGAGATTCTCAATATCCTGCCTCTTCAATAGTGTGTCCCTTGCCCCTTGATACATGGAAATGATTGAGCTCCTACCTGTCAATCACTTGACAATATCCAGAAAAGCTGGAATTTTTAATTCTGTTATTTGAAGAAACTAATCTTCATATCTTTGCTCCATTAGCAGCTATGGATTCCCCCCACCCTAAGTTTTTCTTTTGGATCAATCTACATTCTTCTACATGCCAGCCTCCAGTTATGCCAGCACCATTTGTTGAAGATGCTTTCTTTATTCCATTGTATATTTTTAGCTTCTTTGTCAAAGATCAGATGTTCATACATGTGTGGGTTAATATCAGGGTTTTCAATTTAATTCCATTGGTCTACCTGTCTAATTTTTGTGACAATACCAAGCTGTTTTCAGGACTATAGCTCTATAATAGAACTTGAAGTCAGGGATGGTGATGCCTCTGGATGTTGCCTTGTTGAACAGGGTTTTTTGGCTATCGTGGGTCTTTTGTTTTTCCATACAAAACTGATTATTGTTCTTTCAAGGTCTGTGAAGAATTGTGCTGGGATTTTAATGGGGATTGCATTGAATCTGTAGATTGCTTTTGGCAGGATTGCCATTTACCTACATTGATCCTATATATCCAAGAGCATGGGAGATCTTTCCATTTTCTGAGGGCTTCTTTAATTTCTTTCTTTAAAGATTCAAAGTTCTTACGATACAGGTCTTTCACTTGTTTGGTTAGCGTTACCCCAAGGTATTTTATGTTGTTCGTGGCAATTGTAAAGGGTGATGTTCTCTGATTTCTTTCTCAGCCCTTTTATCATCTGTATATAGTAGGGCTACTGATTTTCTTGAGGTGATCTTGTAGCCTGCCACTTTGCTGAAGGTGTTAATCAGCTGTAAGAGTTCCCTGGTAGAGTGTTTTGGGTCATTGATGTAAACTATAATATCATCTGCAAATAGTGAAAGTTTGACCTTTTCCTTCCCAATTTGTATCCCCTTGATCCCCTTTTGTTGTCATATGACTCTGGCTAGAACTTCAAGTACAATGTTGAAAAGGTATGGAGAAAGTGGGCAGCCTTGTCTTGTTCCTGATTTTAGAGGAATTGCGTTGAGTTTCTGTCCATTTAGTTTGATGTTGGCTGTTGGTTTGCTGTATATAGCCTTTATTATGTTTAAGTATGTTCTTGTTATCCCAGATCTCTCCAAGACCTTTATCATGAAGGGGTGTTGGATTTTGTCAAAGGCTTTTTCAGCACCTAGTGAGATGATCATGTGATTTTTGTTTTTCAGCTTGTTTATATGGTGGATTACGTTGATGGATTTTCGTATGTTGAACCATCCCTGCATTCCTGGGATGAAACCTACTTGATCGTGGTGAATGATTGTTTTGATGTGTTCTTGGATCCGATTTACCAGTATTTGATTGAGTATTTTTGCATCAAGATTCATGAGGGATATTGGTCTGAAGTTCTCTTTCTTAGTTGTGTCTTTGTGTGGCTTGGAGATCAAGGTTATTGAAGCCTCATAGAAAGAGTTTGGCAAAGACCCTTCTGCTTCTATTGCATGGAATAATTTGAGAAGAATTGGTATAAGCTTTTCTTTGAATTTCTGGTAGATTTCTGCACTGAGGCAATCTGGACCTGGTCTTTTTTGGTTGGGAGACTTTTGATGACTGCTTCCATTTCCATAGGGGTCATAGGTCTATTTAAATTGCTTATATGTTATTGATTTAGTTTTGGCAAGTGATAGCTATCCAGGAAGTCGTCCATTTCCTTTAAATTTTCGAATTTTGTGGAGTACAGGTTTTCAAAGTATGACCTGATGATTCTCTAAATTTCCTCAGAGTCGTTGTTATGTCCCCCTTTTCATTTCTGATTTTGTTAATTTGCATGTTCACACTCTGCTGTTTGGTAAGTTTGGACAAAGGTTTGTCTATCTTGTTGATTTTCTCAAAGAACCAACTCTTCGTTGCATTGATTCTTTGTATTGTTTTCCTAGTTTCTACTTTATTGATTTCAGCCCTCAATTTGAATTTATCCTGGTGTCTACTCCTCCTGGGGGAGTTTGTTTCTTTGTGTGCTAGAGCTTTCAGCTGTGCTGTTAATTCTCTAGTATAACTATTCTCCAGTTTCTTTATGTGGGCACTTAGTGCTATGAACTTCCCCCATAGCACTGCTTTCAAAGTGTCCCATAGGTTTGGGTATGTTGTGTCTTCATTCTCATTGAATTCTTGGAAGTCTTTAATTTCTTCTTTGACCCAGGAATGGTGCAGTTGTTCATTATTCAATTTCCATGAGTTTGTAGGTTTTCTGCAATTTGTGTTGTTGTTGAATTCTAATTTTAAAGCATGGTGGTCTGATAAGATGCATAGAGTTATTCCAATTTTTTGAAGCTGCTGAGTTTTGATATGTTGCCAAATATGTGGTCGATTTTTGAGAAGGTTCCATGTGGTGGTGAGAAGAAGGTATATTTTTTATGTGGATGAAATGTTCTATAGATGTCTGTTAATCCCAGTTGGGTCATTACTTCTTTTTTTATTAATATTTCTTTGGTATACAGAAAACAGGGTTTTCTGAGTAGCCCTGGAATTCCTGTAACTCATTTTTTTTTATTTTCCAGTTTAAATTTAGATAAGAAACAAGGTTGCTTCACAAGTCAGTTCCAGGTCCCTCTCCTGGGTCATTACTTCTATTAGACCCTTTGCTTCTTTGTTGAGTTTCTGTCTGGTATTCCTGTCTAGTGGTGAGAGTGGTGTGTTGAAATCTCCCACTATAAGTGTGTGGGGCTTTATATGTGATTTAAGTTTTAGTAATGTTTCTTTTACAAATGTGGATGCCTTTGTATTTGGGGCATTCTCTAGTTATGTACCCTACTTTTTGATTGGATCCTTTAGTGTTTTGGAGACTTGCTTCTTGAGTTCTTTGTAAATTTTGGAGATCATCCCTCTGTCAGATGTGGTGTTAATTAATATCTTTTCCCAATCTGTGGGTTGCCTTTTTGTCTTGCTGATTCTGTCCTTTGCCTTACAGAAGCTTCTTATTTTCAGGAGGTCCCATTTATTAATTGTCGATCTTACTGTCTGTGCTACTGGAATAATGTTCAGGAAGCTGTCTCCTGTACCAATTCATTCAAGGGTGCTTCCCACTTTCTCTTCTAACAGGTTCAGTGTGTCTGGATTTATGTTGAGGTCTTTGATCCATTTGGATTTAAGTTTTGTGCATGGATCTATCTGCAGTCTTCTACATGCCAGCCTCCAGTTATGCCAGCACCATTCATTGAAGATGCTTTCTTTTTTCCACTGTATAATTTTAGCTTCTTTGTCAAATATCAGGTATGGGTTTATGTCTGGGTGTTCAATTCAATTCCATTGGTTTATCTGTCGATTATTGTACCAATACCAAGCTGTTTTCAGGACTATAGCTCTGTAATAGAGCTTGAAGTCAGGGATGGTGATGCCTCCAGATGTTGCCTTGTTGAACAGGGTTGTTCTGGCTATCCTGGGTCTTTTGTTTTTCTACATAAGGTTGATTATTGTTCTTTCAAGATCTGTGAAGAATTGTACTAGTATTTTAATGGGATTACATTAAATCTGTATATTGCTTTCAGTAAGATTGCCATTTTTACTATGTTGATCTTGCCTATCCAAGAGCATGGGAGATCTTTCCACCTTCTGGTGTCTCCTTTAATTTCTTTCTTTAAAGACTCAAAGTTCTTGTGATACAGGTCTTTCACTTGTTTGGTTAGCATTACCCCAAGGTATTTTATGTTGTTTGTGGCTATTGTAAAGAGCGATGTTTCTGATTTCTTTCTCAGCCCTATTATCATCTGTATATAGTAGGACTAATGATTTTCTTGAGTTGATCTTTTATCCCGCCACTTTGCTAAAAGTATTTATCAGCTTCAGGAGTTCCCTGGTAGATTTTTTGATCACATATGTAAATTATCACATCATCTGCAAATAGTAAAAGTTTGACCTCTTCTTTTCCAATTTGTATCCCTTGATCTCCTTTTGTTGTCATATTGTTCTAGCTAGAATTTCAAATACAATATTGAAGAGGTATGGAGAGAGTGGACAGTCTTGTCTTATTTGTTTGCTTGGTGTTTACTTTTTCCAGATACTGGAATATACTAATTGTCTGTCTTATATATAGGTGGGAAATATTTTCCCTCATTATGCAAGCTGTCTCTTCACTTGCATGATAGCGTTACTTGCTGTACAGAAGCCTTTTGGTTTTAAGAGATTTCATTCTTAATATTTATTCCCACAGATAAGTGTATAGCTCTCATCATTCAATGATGAAACTTCTCTTTGCAGCTGACACAAAACATTACAGAAAGCCACAACTGGTGAAAACAAAACAAAACAAAACAAAACAAAAAAGTGGCTGTGGGTGTGCCAAGGCCCAGTCAACACATCCATAATGCAACCCTCAAAGATTATCATGGAAGAGGGCCAGAAATATTGTAGGAGTCAGAGGACCAAGACAACTGATACAAGATTAAAACTGTGTCTTCTATGTAAGGATGTAAAGCTATACTCATGAAATCTCATTAGTGTGGTTGCCTATACAAGACTTGAACAATAACAACACTAGTTGATGTGCCAATGTGAATCAGGAAATCCCATAGGACTCCATCCCCAGTTGAAGACTGACAGTTAATAACTGCTGAGAAAAAGAATCCATCTTCTTCAGGGATGAGCCCCCTAATTGGTTATCCAAAACTCAGTGGTCATCCCTGAAGACAGGTACATATGAGCAACACTAAATGGATTCAGCATATTGTATTTATATACATATATGATGATAATAATAATTAAAGAAAAAGAAAGATCATGAATTTGAGAGGAAAGGGGGCACAATAGGAGGTTAGAGGGAGAAGAGGGCAGGAAATGATGCAAATACAGTCCACAGATGTGAAAGTTTAAAAAATTAAATCTTAAAAAGTCATGAACTCCGCTCACTGTGGGGATGGGAGGTTGACAGAGTGTTGAATAGCATGGGGCTGGAAATAAAGAGTGGATGATTACCACAGTCTTGGCTCTCCCTAAGGAGTGTGTACCCCTTACACATTCCCCCACGTTTAGACAACTGAGTGATAAAATGAAGTCTGAGGTGGCAGCAGCAGAGGGTATAACCTCAGGATGATGAGTCACAAGTATCAGTACCCTGCCATCAACTCGAGGCTCTGAAAGCAACATTCACACAAAAATACTCCAAAGAACATGTCTGACAACTTTGTTCTAGGACAGACACATTTGGTGTCATTTATTAGCCTGACCAATAGGAAATTCCATACCTTTTAGTAAAAACTATTTACAAAAGTATCATGAAGTAACTCAATTTGCTTAATGCAGTTTTCTCATCAACCCATACTTACAGCACTATGCCTAGTGTTCAGACAATTAATAGAAAATGAAAATTCAAGTATACTTCTGGCTTGAATCACTAACAGTATATTCTAACATCGTTAATTTTATTATGTTTAATTCATAATATCATCAATAACTAAGATAATTAATAATTTTAATTATGATTACTTCATTCTTATTGTCATTTTTTACACTATCCATGACCTTCTTAAGGCAATTAAAAAGTGGGGGACTGAACTAAATAGAGAATTCTCAATAGAGGAGTCTAAAATGGCTGAGAGACACTTAAAAAAGTTCTCAACATCCTTAGCCATTAGGGAAATGCAAATCAAAACAACTCTGAGATATCATCTTACTCCTGTCAGAATGACTAAAGTCAAAAACTCCAATGACAGTTTATGCTGAAGAGGATGTTGAGAATGGGGAACACTCGTCCATTGCTTGTGGGAGTGCGAACTTGTACAGCCACTTTGGAAATCAGTATGGAGATTCTTCAGGAAAATGGAAATCAATCTACCACAAGACCCAGCAATTCCACTCTTAGGCATATACCCAAAAGATGCACATTCGTACAACAAGGATGTCTGTTCCACTATGTTCATAACAGCGTTATATGTAATAGCTATATCCTGTAAGCAAGTTAGATGCCCCTTAACTGAAGAGTGGATAGAGAAAATGTGGTACATTTACACAATGGATACTACTCAGCGGAAAAAAATAATGGAATCTTGAAATTTGCAGGCAAATGGATGGCACTAGAAGAAACTATCCCGAGTGAGGTAACCCAGTCACAAAAGACAAACATGGTATGTACTCACTCATATATGAATTTTAGACATGAGTCAGGGGAGTGTCGGTCTGCAATCCCAAGGCCAGTGAGTCTAGGAAATAGGGAGGTTCCCAAGAGATATGCATGATACCCCAGAGAAGTGAAATGAGGCAAGATCTCCTGAGCAGACTGGGAACATCAGGGGAGGGGAAGGTAACCAGGAAAAAGAGAAGGGAATAAGGGGAGGGGAGAAGAAGGCATGAGGGAGCAGGAAGGTTGAGTCGAGGTAAGAATAGAGGAGATGGAGTCATTATAGGTTTGAGGAGAGAGCTGTCACTAGTGAAATTTCCAGAGATATACAAGGATAACACCAACTGGCAAACTAAGCAATAGCAGAGAGACTACATTAATAGCCCCTCCCTGATTATAAGGTTGATGACTACGTTAATATGCCATCCTAGAACCTTCATCCAGTGACTGATGGAAGCAGAGACAGATACCCACAGCTAAACACTGAACTGATCTCCTGGAACCCAGTGACACAGATGGAGGAGTGATGAGCAAAGGCATCAAGACCATGCTGGTGAAACCCACAAAGACAGCTGAACAGACAAGGGGGAGCTCTTGAACCCCAGACTTATGACTGAGAGGCCAACAGGGGACTGAGCGAGACTCCATGAATGTAGTGTTAGTGAGGAGGCCTCAGAAATCTCTGGGGCCTTAGGTAGTAGATCAGTGTTTACCATGGCATACGGAGCCCATTCCACATAGAGGGATGCTCTCTCATTCTGGACACATGGGAAAGGGCCTAGGTCCTGCCCTGCATGAAATAACAGACTCTAGAGATCCCCCAAAGGATGGCCTCACCCTCCCTGGGGAATGGTGGAGGGCTGGGGGAGGGCTGTTGGAGGGACAAGGGAGGAGGGGTGGGAGAGGGAGATGGGACTGACATATGAAGCATGCATGCATGTTTCTAAGACATAAATGATTTTAATAAAAATTAAAAACAAAACAAAACCTGAACTTAAACAAAAGGAAAGAGCAAAATAAAATAATGTTCAATAAATTATCTTTAAAAATAAAAAAGGAAGAAGAGCCAAGTGACTTTTTTACTTTTCAAAGCACATGTGGCAAAAAAGAGAAAGGAACCATAAGAAAATAAATGTATGGTTTTTAAATCACTTCCTTGACCTTCAATAGACCTCTTTAAAGGAAAGATTGTGGAACAACCTCACTGTCCACTTAAGCATGAACCATATCAAATACTTAAGGAAAAGCTAAGCAGTGAGAACAAATATAACAAATGTTTGGTTTGGGGCTTGTTTTCAACATGTTACATTACAGTTTATATATCTTTTATACCCGGGGTAAGTGCAATTTTTGTCTGAATAAAATGATTCTAACCAAGTTTCAGTAGCCCATTTTTCACAGCACTTCCCATCATATTCTAAAGATATGGCTTGTTAATTCTGAAAATGTAGACCCACAGTCCACACAACCACAGACCTGCAGGGACAAAGTGAGGAACTCTATCAGGCACGAGCTACAAGGACGTCCCCTGTGGACATGGCTTTTCAATAGAGGAATAGAAGCTCATTCACAATGAATTGAGGGGATCCATTCGTGGTTTCATAGACACATTTTGAAAGCTCCCAATTGTGGTTTCAGTATCAAAATAATGAAGTGTCAATGGCATTTCTCCTCACAGTAAGGAACTAATTAAACAACAGCTGTAATGATCTGGCTTCTAATAATGCTGTTTCTGACACAAGACCCTTTTACCTTGGCTCTGAATTGGGCGAATCCTTGTGAGTGCTTTGTTGTGAATACTCATCTGGCTTCCTCATGTGTGATATGGGTTTCTATGATCATAGGATCACAATTATCCCCTTACTCCATTCAGAGAATTTGTATAGCTCTATGAATAAGAGAAACTCAAAGCATTTTGCAGATACACTGTTCACCCCAGCCAATATGAGCACTGACTGCCCTTACTTTGTTCAAATAGCAATACTCCCTTTCAGACAGTCAGGCAAGGGTAAAACTCAAGACATATCTAAGGACAGGGTACAAGGACAGCCAGAGAGTTCATTTGTAGAATCAAGTGATCTTTTCCAAATATGCCCTATTTTATCTAATAGTAACTTTACTTTAAAGATTTTTTTTGTAAATAAGTGGTTTTCAAGTCTAATCAAATGTTAATGCACCAAAACTGTTTTATATAATTTTTTCTGATATCCTAATTTCAAGCATCTTAAATTGTAGACTGTGAACATATGGTGCCGTGTATGAATGTGCACATTGAAAAAAGGATTAGCAAGGGCAAAATATTTCTAAATGTACATTGACCAAAAATTGAAAATCAAATGCATGGTGAATCTGAGGTGTTTCAGGCAGGGCTAGCCCATGTTACATCATGGGACTTATATATGTGAAACTGACATTCCAATTTGAATGTTTGTATCTCCCTTAAAATATCGTATGTTGAAATCTAGCCCGTAAAATGACAGTAGCGAAAGGTGATGAGGTTGTGAAGCATCCCCTTACCGTTTCTGTTATATGAAGACAGAGAGAACTGGGAAGCTGGCCCTCACCAGATATAAACCTAGCACCTTGACCTTAAATTTCCCTGGTGAGACCTGTGGGCAATGCATTTCTAATGTCAATAAGCCACCTATTCTGTACAGTATTTTGTTACAGCAGCTCAAATAGACTGAAACTTCTTTTATTGGAGATTCAACCACTCACTCTTCTTATCTGCCCTTGGTTTGAAAGAGAATGAATGTTTTGAAGTGAATGAAGTTCAAAGGAGATGCAGAAAGCCATTTGTCCTTGCCTATGCCATGGCCTTACCTAGAGAACTCTCTCTGGTTTGGCCCTGGCCAGTCTCTTTTTAATAAAAAGTCTCTAATTTAATAAAGTCAAAACGTATGTCAGATTGGTGAATGTCTGAATGATCCTAGACCACAACATGTCCCCTTCTGATCTGCTGGTCCTCTCTCTCTCTCTCTCTCTCTCTCTCTCTCTCTCTCTCTCTCTCTCTCTCTCTCTCTCTCTCTCTCTCTCTCTTTGGACCTAGCCACCAAAGCACAACCTGCTGGTCCTGGAAAAAAAACAAAACCAAAACACAATTATGTTTATTCAGACTAATGTGGAAAAAGGAGTTTCTAGATTGTGTAGTAGTTTCCTGCAGAGACTGAAATATTCTGTCCTGCCAGGAAGTTCCTTAAGCCAGAAGGTAGACTACCCAAAACA
Organism: Mesocricetus auratus; assembly: GCF_017639785.1. Taxonomy (NCBI): domain Eukaryota; kingdom Metazoa; phylum Chordata; class Mammalia; order Rodentia; family Cricetidae; genus Mesocricetus; species Mesocricetus auratus. Next base: position 9,351,921 of record NW_024429199.1, read on the forward strand.
CCTTGAGGAAGTCCCTGAAGCTGATCAAATTAACTAGCATCCCCTTCCCAAGAGTAAACAAGCCAAACTGCAAAGAAGACAAGCTAAACTACTAAGACTGACTCCCAGATGAACCAAGTTGCAAACATGACTCACCCCAGACCAGATGCCTGGAAGAAGCCCAAACTACCTGAGCTGCCTGGAAGTTTAACCAATTGAGCCACTTGGAAGGGACATTCTCCAACCTGTAGTGTGCTCCAGGTTTCCAGCTTTTATGAGCTGTCACAGTCCTGGGATGGGCTTTGGTGGAGCAGTGGTCTTGGAGTCATTTAGCCCCTTGCCCATATTCCTGTAAGAAATTGTTTATTTTTATTTTACTATTATATTTTTCATTACTTAAAACCATTTTCAAATTCAAATATATATTGATCACATTATTTCTCTCCCCTAAGTACCACCAGATCTACTCTCCCAACTTAATTCTTTCTCAAAAAAGAAACAAATACCCAATACAGCAATATCACCTAAAGAAAGCAAAATAAAACCACATACCAAAAAAGAGAGAAACAAACAAAAATCCATCAAATTGTAACCAAATAAAAGCACACATACACAAAACGGTCCAATTATATGATAGTCTTTAACACGAGGCCTGTCCTGGGACTATTGATATACCCAGTGTCACTCAATTGAAGAAAATTTGTAGTGATAAAACAACTCCTACTGATAGTCTGCTACACTGTAAATTAGTGCCTTGTTCAGCTGTAAGCAGAGGAGACCTTTCCTCCTGCAGCAGATGGGATCAAATATGGAGACCCACAGCGAGGTACTATGAAGAGTGAGAGAGACCTTGGAACACTAGCTCTAAATGAGATGTCTCCATCAAATCCCTCCTCTTTTGACCCCAAGGAAAAGGAGCAGAAAAAGTGTACAGCCAAAGGGGATGGAGGACATCAAGAAAACAAGACCCTCTGAAGCAACATGAGCAAAACTCATATGAACTCTGAGACTGAAGCAGCATGCACAGCCTTGCACTGGTCTGCACCAGGTCCTCAGTGTATGTGTAATGGCTTCCAGTTTAGCTATTTTTGTTTTAATTAAAAATAGACTCTTCTCTCATACAACAACATCCCCAAAACAGTTTCTCCTCCCTCCACTCCTCCCTGGTACCCCTGCCTCCCTCCACCCCCAGCCTTCTCCCCATTTCCCTGACCTCCAAGAGATAACAACAAAACTAGAGATTCCCCAGTGTGCAAACAAGTGAGTCTCTGATTCTTGTGTCTTCTCTTGGGCTTTTTTCCTTTCATTGGTTTGCCTCTCCCAACTTTGATGGGATAGTTTTTGTTTTATCTTATTGTATTTTATTTTGTTATTTTTAAATGAATGAATGAATGAATGAATGAAAACCTGTCATTTATATCTGCTGAGAGATGGAAAATCAGTTTTATCCAACAGAGTTAAAATTGTTTTAAATAATAAAAAAGAAATAAAATTGTCTAGCCAAAAAACAAAACCAATGCTAAAATATTACAATAAACTCTAGTAAGCACTAGCCTGGGTATTTACCCAAAGATGATGGACCAAGTCCTGGTAAAAATATGTGCACTTCAATGTTTATTGAAGCATCACTCACAATAATGCTAAATGTCAATTAATGGACACATACATAAAGAAAATGCAACATGCACACACACAGAGCACTATTATTCCATTTTTAGGAGAATCTGCTTGTGCCTGAAGATATTATGGTAAGTAAAATAACCCAGATTCAGAAAGAAAATATTGCATGATAGCACTTATATATGGAATTAAGAATTTTTTGAGTAATTGAAAATAAAGATTGGAAATGGTTACAGTAGTCTGGGTAGGTGATGAAGGCCATGGAGGTTGTGAAAGAAATGGGGAGAAACAGGTAAAGGATACAAAACAGCACATATGTAGAATGAGCAGTTTTGCTTCTAACAAAAAACATGAAAACTAAAATCAATAAGATCACATTATACCAGTGGTTTTTTGTTAAATAAAAAGTAAATTCAGTGGCTATTGTCACACAAAAAGTAACTGAAGATGTAAGCTGTTAGTTGAGTGACCGTGGTAATGCTTTTTCTGTTTATAATGTCCTGTTGCATCATGCTGCAAACACCAAACCCAGTAACATTTGCTTTCTTAAAAAAAAGATGTTCAAAGCAGGCTTTTCTTTTGAATGTTGTTGTTTTCAAGCTATGAAAGATGCAAGGCTATTAAACCCAGCAACATTATGAAAGGGAAAGGACCCCATAAGTACTCCCTCCTCTGAATAAGAGTATCATTCAAAGAGAGTGGGGTGGGCAGCACGCCTTTAGTTTTCTTCCAAATCAGAAGCAGTCAAAAAAGAAAAATCATTGACCTTTTTCTTAGATTTGGGCAGGGGGGGGAGGGATACTGTGTTTTAGCAAGGCTTTACTTAGCAAACCTCCCAGGTGTGTTATTTTTGCTTAAGACATGTTGTCCATAATGTGTTCCTACTTTAACTGTATAGCATTTATGCAATCGGCAAAGGAAAGCACAATGGACAGAATCAGTGAAAACCTGAAGCTACAACTGCGTGGAAATCTGGATGTGCAACGCTATAGTTGCTGGTCTCCAGAGTCAGGAGAAGAGGGCTGGGTAGAAGCTGCAAACTTCAGAGAAGATGGTGTGGCCATCTTAAAACCCCACATAAATGGGACCAGTGTGGTAGTCTGAATGCAATTGGCCCCCTTAATCTCTTAGACAGTGGCACTATTAGGAGGTGTGCTCTTGTTGGAGTAGGTGTGTTCTTGTTGGAGGAAGTGTGTCACTGTGAAGGTGGGGTCTTTGATGTCTCATATGCTCAAGATACCCAGGGTCTCAGACCACTTCCTGCTGCCTGCCTTTCAAGGTGTAGGATTCTCAGCTCCAGCACCATGTCTGCCTGCACCCCATCATGTCACACCATGATGATAATGGACTAAACCTCAGAAAATGTAAAGCACCCCAATTAAAAGTTTTTCCTTTATAAGAGTTGCTATGATCATGGTGTCTCTTCACAGCAATAGAAACCCTAACTAAGACAACCAGCAACACAAACTGTGATTTCATTGTCCCTTCTCCCTCCTGTTTTCTCACACCCGAATGTGTCCAGATCCATTTGAATGCCATTGGACAAGGGTGCTTATTAATTCAAGTCATCATCCCAGGGCTCAAGGCAGGTTATAGGGGACGTGGACCTCAGCGAGATTAGAAAGCTATATCTTTCCAAATCCCTGCCTACCAGTCCAGTCTTGTAGATGACAGGAGGGTAGGCAGACAAGCTCCCTCCAGCCCATGTGGCTATATCATCTGACATGGCAGAAGGGAGCAGAAGCAGAAGCAGCATCACACTGGCAGCAACAGTAGACACTCTCCGACTTCTGGATCACAACTACAGTGCTTCTGCTTTTCCCCTACGTCCCCAAATCTCAATCTTACCCTCCTCTAAGGGTTTCTACTTAAAACACCTGAGGATTTTTTCTTTAATTGATTTTGATATCCAATTACACAGTTAGGCAAAGGCGTTGTATTTTCCAAAGCTGACACAATTTGGAAGCAGATTTCCTTTCCCTTCCTTGTTTGCAGTCTTGTGAGTTGAGTGGATCCCTGTGTGTATCAGAAGATCTGTTCATCCATCAAAAGACCTGAAGAGGGGGTTCATATATAGAGTACTGTCGGGACAGAATTTTCATAGTTTACCTAAGTAGGTCATGATAACCCAAACTTAACTCTGGCTTTTTATTTGGCTAGTGTTTGTGTGTCAAGTTATGCTGTGGCTGAAATAACTTCTTTATTGCCATATAATTAGAAGTCACTGAATGACAGTCATGTCAGTGGCACTGAACCTAAAGAGGCTGACTGTAATGCCATAAAAAAATGGGAAAACCAGTGCAGCTACCAAAGTTAACTATCCCAGAGAGGTCCTTGCCAGTGAGTTGGTCATTGACTAAGATTGTCCTCAGGCTATATGATAAGAAAAGTTCTATATGATGAAGTAAACCCCTCCTGGTCTGTTGAGAGAAACCAATGTAAGACACCATGATAGAGTGTTTCCTTCGCACCTCATTCCCAGTCTGATGTCAGTCCACACACTCCATGACCCCAAATAGAGAAGACTGAGGACCCAGGGGAAATAAATCTGAAATGTTGTTACACAAGAACTATAAATATGCTTTTCAGTTTACTGGAATAGGACTGTAGCCACTTATCAAGGTTTCTGAGCATAGAGAAGTAAGTCAATATAACTTAAAGTTCACTCAGCTAGTGGGGATGGTTTACTGGCTACAGCTGCTGTTGCTCTCCTGTTTCTTACCCCAGCCTGAATGTTCTGTAAGGCAGTAATCTGTCATCACTGGAATACACAGTACCTGGAGCTACATTTATCAGCCATAGTCTCTTTTGGTGGCCATTCTGTGATGCTAATTACATCTATGTATAACCTCAGAATCTTCACACATGCACAGGCATCTTGTTCTGCTGCCCGGCTGCACAGGATACCTGATTCTTGTGTGGCTTGCGACAGTTTCATGACTTGTAGGAGTGTCTGTCAGCTTCTGTTAAATTTTCTTTTTACTAAGGGAAGAAAGAGTTGTACTTTTGTTTTCTGCTGAAAATAGGAAAAAAATTTCCTCTACTTGTCAATAAGATGCCAGCTTTACCTTCAAGATACAAATACTGTGAGACAAAACTGTTGTACAACCCCTAGCTTTTATCTCCTTTTGCCATGAGGAAACTGCAGAGTAGAATTATTGATTTTCCCACAGTACTAATAATTGGAGAACACAGAACCTTAATTCCAACACTTACCTCCAAAATCATTAGATTCCATTCTCCCTTCCTGTGTGGCTTATTGTCACTACAGTCTGCCAAAGTTTCCAGAAGAAGAAGAAACAGTGTTCTTGTTCCTCCAGCTGATGGCAAGCCACCTCTTCTTATAACCCATAATGCTCTGTCAGCAGCCATATACCAGACAGATCGATCGATCGATCGATAGATAGATAGATAGATAGACAGACAGACAGATAGGTAGAGCCTTTGTTTGTTTTAGTGATGGTTTGTGAGCAATGATCTTAAACTTTCTCCTTTATTTTTAATCTGAAAACATTCTTTACTTGATCAGTCTTGCTCCTTCCTTCCTTCGTTCTTCCTTCCTTCCTTCCATGTGTATTTATCATCCATTTTGCTGGATTTCATCAAAAATATTCAAGCAAATCCTGTACTTTGACAATATTTACCCATCCATTATATCTTTCCCTCCCTCTCTGTCCACTTCCCCTGATTTCCTTCTTTCTGCAGTCTCTCCTCTACCTCCGTGAGTGTGTGTGTGTGTGTGTGTGTGTGTGGTCTTCAACAATGAGGCTTTGCTGTCAGTTTGTGGAGAGCAACCTATAATCTTGGCCATAGCATAGGTTGTTTAAGGATTCCCATGGGGGCCCCTTTGGCCAACAACTCAATTAGATATAATCCAATTCTAGTACTGGAAGCTACATTTGGTGAAAAGAGATGGCCAGTTGGGACCCCAACTCGTCCATTATTTGGAGACTTCATTTAAATCACCTCCATGTATGTATATATTTTAGGAAGTTTCTGCTGTATTATGTTTCCATATTACCCCTCAAATGCCTCCTTGATTTTAGCTGTTTCTCACTGTATTCCCTCCCACAGTCCCTTCTTCCCTCCCTGTCCCCATCTGACCCTCCTGTCCTTCTCCTTGTCCATACGTAACTATCTACTGTATTCCCTTTCCTAATTACAGCTCTCTGTTCCCTCTTGTCCTTTATAGAGTAAAACCCTTATGCTTCTATTAATTTTAGTTTGGCTATCATTGACTTCACAGCTAATATACACATATAAGTGAATATATACCACAATTGTCTTTCTGAGTCTAGAATACTTGTCTCAGGAAGAATTTTTCTGCTCCCATCTATTTGCCTGCACATTTCATGTTGTCATGGTTTAGCCATTGAAAAGTTAGGCTCATAACCAAAAATTAAATTGTTTTCTCTTTTGGTATTTAGGAGTTTTGTTTGTTCATTTGGGGCTCTTGAGACAAGGTTCCACTATTTAGCTCAGGCTGACATGAACTTTTACTTCCCCTACCCAGTTTTTTGAGTGTTGGGTTTATAGATGTATGCCACCACACCCAGATAGGCATTTAATGAGTTCTCTATATATTCTAGGTATTAATTCTTCTTTTAGAAAATTTCTATAATACGTTCTGATCACCATTCCCCCTCCCCCATATCCTCCCAGATCTGCCTCCTCACACATCCAACTGCATGACTTCTTTCTCTATCACTTAAGAAAACAGAGGCAAATAAAAAAATTAAAGACAAAATTTAAAAAGCATAAAAGACATGCAGAGATACACACACACAAAATAAACCCCCTAAACACAAACCCATTTAATGCAAGAAGTATCTCTGATGATGGGTGAATAAGACTGTATGAGATGGTAGGTAATGCAGAATGCCATTAAAGTCATTTTATTAAATACCTTCCCTTAGCATAACAATAGTATTTGGTTTTCCCCTTGTCTCAGGTTCTTGGGCACCCGAAGTGTCAGGCATGGGTTCCATCTTGTCGAGTGGTCCTTAAATCCAATCTGATACTGGGTGTCTACTCCTACAATATTCGTGGCACTTTGTACCAGCTTATCATGTAGGCAGGTCACCATTGTTGACTGCACCATTTAAAACTGGGTTGGTAGTTACCTTTCTCCTCTGAGAGCATGCAGAATACTTTTCAGTACTATGAACACTAGCACATGGGGGGAATGCTCTAGTTAGGCATCTCCCTGGCTTCTCTGTGTTCAATGAGATATGTAAATATTTTTATCAGCAATAGGGCCTTGCCATCAGTTTAGGAAGAGCAGCCAACAGTCTTCACATTAGCTTGAGATGTGAAGGGTTTCCATGGAAGTTCTAGGCCAATAGCTCAATTAGATGTAAACCATTCCCAGTACTGGAAGCTTCGTTTGGTGACTAGAGATGTCTAGTAGGGGCATAGTCTCCCCAGTTATTTGGTGCCTCCATTTAGATTTTTCCATATATATTTTTATACTCATATATATATATGTGTGTGTGTGTGTGTGTGTGTGTGTGTGTGTGTAAAGAAACTTCTTCAGGAGGTTTCCATATGACCCCTCAAATGGCCTTACCACTGGTTGTCCCTCCCCATATTCCCACCCTTACTCCCCTCTTCCTTCCTCCTCCCAGGTTTATCCTCCTGTTCCACCCTCTCCCCAACTCTGTATAATATATATTCTATTTCACTTTCCTTGGGAGATTACCCCATCCCCTACAGTCCTTGACTCTATAACTAACCTCTATAATTATACGGATTTTAGCAAGCCTGTCTCAGGCTTAAAAGCTAACATATAGTAATTGTCTTTTAGAGTCTTGTTTATCTCTTTCAGAAGGATTTTTTTCTATCTCCATCCCATTTACCTTCAAATTTCATTACTTCATTTTTAATAGCTCAATAGTATTTTGTTGTATAAATGTACTATAATTTCATTATGCATCCATCTGTTAATGGACATCTAGGCTATTTCCAATTTATTATTATTATTATTGTTATTATTATTATTATAAATAGAGCAGGAGAGAACATGAATGAGCAAGTATCTCTGTAGTACCACATAGGGTTGTTTGGCGTGTGCTCAAGAGTAGTATAGCTGGACCTTTAGTAGATCTAGCCTTGGATTCCTGAGGAACATCCACACTGATTTCCACAGTGGCTGTAAAATGTGTATCCCCTTGCCCACATCCTCACCAGCATGAGCTATCATTTGTTTTATTGATCTTAGCTTTTCTGACTGGTATAAGATGAAATCTCAAAGTACTCTTGATTCACATCTCCCTGATGATTAAGGATGCTGAACTTTTCTTTGAAAGTTTCCCAGCCATTTGCATTTCATCATTTGACAACTCTCTCTCTCTAGTTCTGTACCCCATTTTTAACTGAGTTGTTTTCTTAATGTCCGTTTTTTTAGTTCTTGGTATACTTTAGATTAATAAATATACCCATATTTGATGGGTTGGTAAAGATCTTTTCCCATTCTGCAGCATACCACTTTGTTTGAATGATAGTTTCCTTGTAACACAAAAGCTTTTCAGGTTCATGTGGTCCCATTTTTAAATTTTTGGTCTAACTGCCTGTGTTATCAGTCCTGTTGGAAAGCCTCTTACTGTGCTAAGGAGTTATGAGTTTAAGACTATTCCTCACCACCTCTTCTATCAGATTCAATGTGTCTTATCTTATGGTGAGGTCCTGGATCCATTTGGAGCTGAGTTTTGGACAGGGTGATAAGTACGAATCTATTTGCATTGTTCTACATGTAGCCAATAAGTTTTGACCAGAACTACTTGATGATGTCTCTTTCTCAAAGTGTATTTCTGGCTTCTTTGTAAAAACCAGATGCCATTAGGTGTGCAATACAGACTCACCTATTTGTATACTTGCTCATGCATTTTGACTCTCCCACTCTTTACCATGCATCAGTTAGCCACACGCATTTTTCACTTCTCCAGATACTATAATCTTTTACCCTGTAAAGAAATGATGCCAGCAACTAAACTTTGAATAAGCTAATACGGACATTTGTCACACGTAGTTCTTTATAACTAGCAGGCCCAGACAACTGGTCAATGAAAGAATGTACAAAAGCCTATGTCATAACCAATTAATAGACTCTAGACTAGCCATGAGATGTGTTTTTCTAGAACATTCATGAAAGGCATGAAAGAAAACACCTTCCAAATGCATTTCTTCAGGAAATACCTAACATAACAACTTTAAGGGAGGGAAGAATCATTTTGACTCATGGCTTCAGAAGTTCTGATCTATACTCAGCTGGCTCCACTGCTTGGAGCTTAAGGTGAGGATGAAACAGCATTGCAGGTGCCATATGCAGAGCAGAACTATTCATCTTACAGCAGGTTGGAAATAGATCACAGAGCAAAGGAATTAAAGCAATATATATGCCTTAGAGCCACACACTAGCGACCTACTTCCTAATAGCCCATTTAGCTATGGACTCATCTTTGGGAAGAGTCTGCGTGATCCAATCACCTTTCAGTACTGACTTAGCTGGATACCATGTGTTGCATACATGATCTTTAGTACCTTTCGGTATCCAAACTGTTTGATAACAGTGAACCCCAGCTTTGAGAGCAAAGCTAGCAGCTATTTCTTTGAGTTGTTAAAATTGAAGTTAGCATCCTTGTTAACTAGGAAACAATACTAGTCAATAGAAAAAAATGAGCAAGGGACAGAAACGGAAAATGAATCATTAATAAAGGAAAGGATATAAAATCTCATTCAAAAGAGATGCAAGTGACAACCCAAAACTGCCATTTTTGCCTAGTATTAGAAAGAATATGAGGAAACAAAAAGGGATTTTTATTTGTGTACAATGGTAATAAATGGATATGATTTCTGAGGAGTGTAATTGCCAGCATTAGTCAAAAATAAAATTGCATTGCATTACTCAGAATCTCTGCATTCCTAAGAGGACGCTTCATATAAACTCTTATATCACTGAAAGACAGGGAGTGCAGGACTAGTCAATGAAGCCTGTATTGGAATAGCAAATACTTAACAAATGTTAAATATGCTTTAACACAGGGCTTTGATGGAATACCAGACAGTTTTAACAGAATGAGAAATATGGAATACATATGGAATTTTGTCTTTAAATTGTTAGCTTTTAAAAAGCAAGGTGCAAAGCAATTTATAGAATATGCTGTCATTTGGGGTTTTTCTGTTGCTTAGGGTTATTTGCTTGAGATAAGGTGTCATGTGGTCACACTCAGTATGTAGATCATACTAACCATGGACATTCAGCTATCCCGCAGAGAGTATACAGAAAGAGACATGAGCAGCAGCCCTCAGACAGATGTTGGAAATCAAAGATGAGTGTAGATGTACTTCATACCCTGTGCTCTTTGCTAACTTTCATCCATGCAAAGAAAAGTCACCTTGAAAGATTAAAAGATTAATCATAATCTGGCTCTGACATAAAACGCCTTGGGATTCTTACCATCTTTCTTATTTTACAATATATTTTTTAAAAAGCTAAAAGCAATAGGTGCCAGTCATTTTTCTTAAAATTATAAGAAAGTTGAAGTCGCAGGCCAAATCACTGTCCCCAACCTAGATTAACTCTGAATAGAGAAAAATAATAAGCAAGCTCAGCTCACCTGAAACCAAAGTTGATGGTAGCAAAATTGGTACTTAAATGATAACTTTGACAAATATCTGGGGGCTAAGTGTGGACCAGTATGAGAATTAAAGACCCAAGCCTACAGTTTTAGAGAGTTCCACATTTTCCTCTAAAAATTCCACTAAGCTGCCATAGGAAGGAGCAACTTTACTGAATACCACAATTTTGATAACTATTATTTCCCCACCCATTCTAATGTTCTATCACTAAGTGAATACATGTTAAAAATACTTATGTCTTCTTGAACAATGGTCCTTGTTGTGTTTCTGATCATTTTATTTGCTCTGAAATCTACTTTATGTGAATCAGCCCTCTCTTAAGATATTAGATTTGTAGTATCTTAACTGAATCCTATCTAAACTTGAATCTTGAAAAGGCGCTGTTTACATTCACAGATCCTAGGAGACTAGAACATGAATCTACCTTTGAACTCTCAGAGAGAATAATAGACCCATAATAGCCCATAATAGACCATGCCACCTAATTTAGTTACTTAAATGAAATGAATCAATACCTTAAGGACAAAGAATAGAGAGAAAATAATCACATGGTTGTATAAATTCTTGAAGGGGAAAAAACATCAAAATTCAGTATCATTTTTTGTATCAACTTCAGCCCCATGGCTCTAACATAATCTACTACTTTTTCAGCCTGCAATTGCTACTCTGCAGTTACCAGCCTACTTCTCTAGGCGCAGCCTGGCCATTCTGCTTTTCTAACTGCAGCCTGGCCACCCAAGGTTCAAAGGCTTGCGTGAAAACCTGTGAGCTCAGAGAGTCTGAGTACCCAACAGCTACTCTTCCCTCCTTGCTGATATCTCCTAGAAGACTTATACTTCTGCTGTGCCAAACCAGAAAGGCCTGCACCACTCCAAATCCCCTCCCAACTCCTCCCTGTATCTTTCTATCTCTCCAGGATGGCCGTTAACGCTCTGATTACTCTCTGTCAATTGCTAACTCAACCTCCAAGCACAAGGTAAATTTTTTTATCAACCCAAATGCAAATTCAGACTTCACAGTTTGATCAAATATCCCCCAACAATCCTTAATTACTTTAAAAGACTCTCAGCATGTTGGTAATAAATGGAAAATTATTCACCTTGAGAAAGAATACCTTCAAAAATATATAAACCTCAGCTGTTACAGTTAATGGTGAGTGGCTGAGAATGAGCCAATGGAATTCTCTCACCACTCAATTGAAACACTATAGCTGGCATCCTAGTTATTTTAAAAGGCACGGAAATGAAATAAATTTTGTATATATTGAGAAGGAAGTAATAAAACTCATGTTTGCAGATGGCAGGGTTGTGTGTTTTTACATGTCACAGAATCAGTAAAAACAACCTTCTATAACTAACAACAAGTGTTAGTTGTATGCCATAAGTCATTTATCAGTTACTTTCCTGTGTAACAGCAATGAAGAACTGGAATCTGAGATGAAAAATAGGTATCATTCTTATATGAGAGGGAAAAGGAGAGGGAGAGAAAGAAGACTTTACCATAAATCGAATAAAGTGTAAAAAACAAACCTATATGATATAAAACAGCTAAAAGAAATAAAAAACTAAGTAAGTGGAGTAACTGCTTGTGATCATTGATTTGAGGGTTCAAAATTGTAAAACTATCAGTTCTTCCTAATGTGGTCTATAGATTTTTATCTAAATAACAGAGAATCTCCAAAAGATGTATTTTATATGCCACATTCTGTAGACCCACTTCAGCCCTAGTAATCCTATGTCCATTACTGGTTGTATGCATAGTTTCACCTCTAACATACACACACACACACACACACACACACACACACACACACACACACACACACACACTCACTCACTCACTTTCTGTTAGTTCTCAATATTTTATGTGCCACACAGAAAAGTTTGGTCAATAAAAGTAAACAAATACAGAGGACTCTAACTTGAGTACATCGGTACCCTTGGAGACACAGTGTGAGCATGGAATAATGCCTACAAAACACCACTGTAGAAGAGGGGTCCAGATGCTCAATAAGACATAGTCTAGAGGCGTGTGCTCACTCTACTGCAGAACAAGCTATGAAATAACATAAATGACCTGGAAGCAAAATGGAGAATCACTCTTGCTCCATTTAAGCAAAGCCTTACTCTTCAGGACAGACACAGAGCTGGCCAGGGGACAATGCTGGCAGGGGTGGGGGCTGCCAGGCTGCCAGGGCTACACAGTTGAAGAAGCTCTCTGGGTCTCAATTTCTGCATATAGATAAACATGCGGGTCTACAGTTAGAAACATGGGGATTGTTTAAAAACAGAAAGTAAAGCTGAAGAGACACTTTGTCTCAACAGTGAGAAAACAGATTTCCAGGCAAAACTCATGAAAGGAAAAGCCGCAGAAGCACAGAAGAAGGAAGTGACCATCTACAAGAGAGGATTATAGAAGTTCTGGGTGCTTCGGGCCAACAAAAACTTAATGCGTTTGAAGCAAAATATCCACACAGGGAACCATCAGAAGTTTAGTCTCAAAAGTCCGACTTAAGCATGGGGAATGTGCTTTGTAATTGCAAACCTTTATTACTCTCACATTAAGGTTCCTTGCATACGTTTGTAAATAAAGTTTTATTATAACTGCACTGATCCAGGCCCATAGACACCCATTTATATACATGTGATCTGTGCCCATTTTCCTCTTACAATGGAAGGATCCCATTGTTAAGTTTTAACCCAGGCTGGTATGGCCCTTGATGCCATTTATATAAGTTCACTGACCTCTGCTCGTAATGACTAAAAGATGTCAGCATATTTCTTATTTGCAGAGTAACATGTCATCGCAACAGAACATCCGCTTAAAGTTTTATGAATTACAAATCTTGTTAATAAAACTCAAGAAGAAATAAAATGAATGTTGAGGGTTTTTTGTTGTTGCTGCTGCTGTTAGAAGCAACAGTAGAATTCTCTTTATATGTTCTGTGGACATCTGCCCTTTTTTTTTCTGATGGAGTAGTTACCACAACAAGAGAACTCGTTTGTATTAAAAAAATAAAAGCTACACAGAACGCCAGTCACTGAGGAATGGAATGGTCCTTGAGATTGTTACGCTCTTTTGTTTTTGTTGAAAGCCCAGCTTTAGGGGAATGTTACCTAACCCGGCACCTTAATCCTTTCTCTGCCTTTCTTAGAGTCAGCCTTCTTGTTGGCTGGAATTAGGCCATGGTAACAAAAACAAAGGCTTTTCTCGGAGCTCCTCTGGGCTGTACAGGGATGAGCTATGTGAAAAGGGTAACCAGGTAATTCTGTGTTTTGTCTGCCAAGGTTTCCTTCTGACACCAGCAATCAGGATGCAATTAACTCAAGGGAGGGGGCCGTTTCCTTCTCTAAATGCAGCATTCGTTTATTAAAACATGAATAAAGCTTTCACATTTTGTTTAGGTTTTGCTGCCTTTAAATCCTCAACCTTTGGCTGCAAACAAAAACAAAAGACAAAGGAGAATAGCATCAAAAGAAAAACACTTCTGAGATAGGAACAGTGCAGTTCACATTTCCTCTATTCCCCATTTTGTAAAAGGTAAATTATTTTGATTATTTAACCCTTTTATATTCATGTGACTATTTGATGAATTTGGGCTTAATTTTATAATCTTTTTGTTTCTGTCCCATTCATTCTTGTCTTTTATATTTGTATTTTAAATTCATTTCCATCTTCTATTATCACATTATACCTTACTTTTTGTTATTATTTTTGTTGTTGCCTTACAGATTACAGCATATCTTCTTTCACAGTTTGAGTTCACAAGTCAGAAAGGAGCACACTTGATATTGTCCCATTCATTGCACCAAGTATGGGCACATCCCAGAGCAAAAGAACTGGGAACAACTGCATGTCACACAAAGAACAAAGCCTGGATCCACGTGTCACAGTGGAGGAACACGTCAGCATTGAAACCATGTTTTCAAAGAACATGTAAAGGCTTAAGAAATAGAAAATGAAACAGACACTGTAAAACATTTGTTAAAGTTCTCCATTTCATTACAATTATTGTGTGTGTGTAGGGAGGCAACTCTGGCGCACACTATCAAGGAATGTTTAATTAGATTTACTTTATTTTTATTTCATATGCATGTGTGAGCGCCTTCACCTGTGCACCACACACATGCATTCCCTAGGAGGCCAGCATACAGTGCTAAATTACCGGGAACTGGGTTGCAGGTGTTCTGAGTTGTCGTGTGGGTACTGAAAACACCACCTGGGTCCCCTGAAAGAGCACTTCACCCACCATCTCTCCAGCCCCTCAAATGGTTTTTTGGGGGGTCCTAGAGACAGGGTTTCTCTGTGACTTTGGAGACTGCCCTGAAATAGCTCTTGTAGGCAAGGCTGGTCTTGAACTCACAGAGAGCCACCTGCCTCTGCCTCCTGAGTGCTGGGATTAAAGGCATGAGCCACCACCGCCCGGCCCCAAAATGGTTTTTAACATCTGTCATATCATTTGCTTTCAAGTAACCTATTTGCCTCCAAAGTGCAGAAGTGTGTGTACTTGCATATCAGATATGTGGACAGTGTTTTAGAAAATTAAATGGGCTTTTGGGGGCGAACCCCTGCTGTATTCATTCCATGTCTGTAACCACTGTACTTAAAGTGACAGAAGTCAGAGTCCCCTATTGTTCCCCATCTTCTTCTCCTGAGGACCTCTTGCCTATGAATTGTCCTTCTTTAGCATGGAGCCATTAATGTGTATGACTGAGATTCAGTAAACACCAAAGATGGGTGCTCACCCTCCAGAAGAAATCAGGACAAGCTAGGACCAGTATGGAAATAGTCACCATGATTGTTAAGGGACACAAGAGTGATACATAACTACTGTTAGTCAAGAGGATGCAGCCATGGAGATCAGAAAAAAATGCAGTATTTCAAATATGTCACAGGATTTCTAAGACCTTGCAAATACCTGGCTGGCACAGGGGACAATTACACCCTCTGTCATTGAGCTTTCACTATTACATCCCCTGAGTATTCCCTTGCATCTCCTGCCATGCAGTCTGCTTTCCATACCCACTCTTGAATTTTTTCTGACACTGTGTTGGATTGTGCACTTAAGGTGAAGCTTGAGAAACAAGGCATGGCACATGGCCTTGGAGTGAGGGCCTTGCCATCAGTTGCAAATGAAGATAATGCCAAAACCCTGCAGGCTGGTAGCATGACATCCTTTTTGGGTTGCCATTAGAGGAAGCCTTGATGATGTTCCCAGCAGGAACATCAGACCAGTCATGTGAATGACCTGGAGACCAAGGTAGAGGACCCATGGGGTGCAGGATAGCATAGAGAGCATAGCTGTGGTGTGCGTGCCAGGCAGCAGCTGAGTTTTCACTGACTTCCTGTAGTAGATTAACAGTGGAGTCTTGGAACTAAAGGATATCTTCTGCAAAGCCCTTTCCTAAGACAACCTGTTCTTTAAGGCTCTACCTGGTTGGAAACCATACTAAAATGTCTACAACCCATAGAGCCTTCACCCTGTGTTCTAACATCTTTAATACAGGAGCGTACTCTGCATACTACCAGAGAAGAAACATAAACACCAGGCCAGCCACACCCCCTCTGTTCTACCCTGACGTCCTGCCTGCCAGGTATGATAAGGTAATGATAGCACAAAGCTTGTGGCAGCAACCAACCAGGGTCTGATTTGACTTAGGGCCTACACCACGAGATGAAACCCCTATGCAAAACTGTTTGGATAACCAAGAATCAGAAAGTAGATAGCCTAGGGATCAAGAGTAAAGCCAAATACTACTGTTAAAAATGAAACAAAACAAAAAAGCCATAGCAGTAAAATGACTTCTTATAGCATTTTGCTATACTCATAAGCTAATGCCTTGTTCAGCCATGTTCAGAGAAACTTCCTCCTACAGTAGTTGGAAACAAATATGGAGACCCACAATCAGACTTTATGCAGAAAGTGAGAGACCTTGGAACACTCAGCCCTAAATATGATGATCCACCAAATCCTTCCTCTCAAAGCTCAGGAATCCCCAAGGAAGAGGAGGCCGAAAAAGTATAAGAGCCAGAGAGGATGGAGGACACCAAGAATACAGGCCCTCTAAGTCTATATGATGCTAAATCAACACAATCAAAGCTCATATGAACTCACAGAGACCAAGGACACATACACGAGGCCTGCACAGGTCTGCACCAGGTCCTCTGCGTGTATGTTATGGCTTCTGAAAGTTTAGTGTTTTTATGGGATTCCTGAATGTGCTCACAAGTAGGTCTCTGAGTTTTGTGCCTTCTCTTGGGCTCTTTCTCTTCTGCTTGTTTTCTAATGAGGGGCAGAATGGGGTTGGATCTGGATGGGAAGAAGGGGGGGACTAGGAGAAGTACAGAGAAGGAAAATCTTTATCAAACTTTGAATATTTCTCTAATATAATAAAGATAATTTTCCTCTGGCTTAAAAAAAGATATATGAGGAAAAATACATTTTCAGTTAAAAAAGTAAAAAGTGATAGATGATAACAATTTTCTAAATTTTAAAAATGTTGTTAGGATTCCATTTTTGTTGTTTGTGTGTATATAATTTTGTATTATTATTGATTGTATTGGGTAACCGATTAGGGGACTCATTACTGGGAGAGGTTTGTTCATATTCATATCATTATAACAATAATAAAGAAAAGTGGCCATCAATTTGAGGAGTCAGGATCATGGGGGTGATAGAGGAAGGTTACATGATAGGGGAGGGGTTGGAGAGAGGAAAGGGAAGTGGGGGAAACATATAATTATATTTTATTAAAAACACTTCCACAGCCAGGCGGTGGTGACACACGCCTTTAATCCCAGCACTCGGGAGACAGAGGCAGGCGGATCTCTGTGAGTTCGAGGCCAGGCTGGACTGATAGCCTCCAAAACAATACAGAGAAACCCTGTCTTGTAAAAAAAAAAAAAAACAAACAAACAAAAAAACCACTTCTCCAACCAGAGCAATCCAAAGCAAGCCCCTCTCCAACTCTCTCTGAACTCTGATTTTATCTTTATGTAAATGATCTTCACCACACCAACCTGTGCATACCTTCCTGCTATCATGTATGTTTCTTTTCTCTTTTCTTTTTATTTGGTTTTTCGAGACAGGGTTTCTCTGTATTGTTTTGGAGCCTGTCCTGGAACTCACTCTGTAGACCAGGCTGGCCTTGAACTCACAGAGATCCTCCTGCCTCTGTCTCCCGAGTGCTGGGAATCAAAGTGTGTGCCACCACCGCCCAGGGACCTCTAAGTTTCTTGAGGCTGAGGACATATTTATACAGTTTTTTCCTGCTAGGCACACCTTCCATGAGAATGATTGTGAGGACATTTCCTGATAACATGGGAGAGGGCTGTTTGGTGTATGCTTTGGAAGTGCTTGACTATACAAAACAGAAACTCACAGGAATACCTCATTGGGGCTGGCGCCCCAATCATTAGGTATCAAGAACTCTGGTCTGAGGACCACAGTGGATGATCTTCTCAGGTCACCTTCTGCCTGCTCTCAGAAGCTGTGACAGAAGGTAGGGTACTTTTTAATTGAACTAGGGGACTCAATTAAAAAGCAATTTGTCCTCGTTTCTTATCTAAATTTAAACTGGAAAAAAAAGAAAGTTATTTGAATGCATGTTAAACATTAATGTAATTTTTGAAAGGTTATATCTGATTTTTTTTACCAAAATAAATCTGGAGAAAATGCAAAAAAAAAAAGGATTTTTGTCCAAAACAAAAGTAAAATCCAATAAGAGAATATGATCAAATATATTATATGGAAAATTTTAATAAAAAACTTTGTATGAAAAGGCAATTTCTAAAAACTTGTAAGTTTTAACTTTTCAAACAGTTAAGTATGGCAGTGCTGGCACACACCCTTAGTCCCAGGACTCATGAGACAGAGGCAGGAGGATCTCCGAGATTTGGAGGCCAGCCTAGTCTATAGAGTGAGTTCTAGAACGGGCTCCAAAACTACATAGAGAAATGTGTTTCAAAAAACCAAAACACCAAAAAAAAAACCCAAAAAACAAAAACAAACATACAAACAAAAAACAAAAGCCCACCTGTTGGGGAAGTCCTGTGTATATGTCAATAAAGCACTGTTGGTCAATAGGGAAGCAAGATAGGTGGGACTAGGAGTAGAGGAGGACTCTGGGTAGGAGAAACACAGGAAGTCAAGATGTAACCACCATGGGGTAGGAAGCCTGGAAACTTCTCTGGTAAGAGAAATATTTAGATTAACAATTATGGGATTAATACTTAAGTCAGAGCTAGCCAGTAAGAAACAAGCAGGGCCAACAGCTTCATAATTAATATAGCCTCCTGTGTGTTCATTTGGGACTGATGCGGCTCTGGAACCAAGTTGGCGGGAAGGCTTCTCTTTACACCCGACTTTAATCCCAGCACTTAGGAGGCAGATGCAGGCAGATTTCCGTGAATTTGTGGCCAACATGGTCTACAGAGTGAGTTCCAAGACAGTTAAGGCTGTCCCAGTCTCAAAATAAATAAATAGATGACAGATAAATAAATAG
This sequence comes from Mesocricetus auratus, assembly GCF_017639785.1. Taxonomy (NCBI): domain Eukaryota; kingdom Metazoa; phylum Chordata; class Mammalia; order Rodentia; family Cricetidae; genus Mesocricetus; species Mesocricetus auratus. The sequence continues at coordinate 9,370,661 of NW_024429199.1, forward strand.
ATAAATAAATAGATAAAAGCTAACTCTTTGGTTCAGTGGTAATTTCTATATTTTTAGTCACTATGGTATTTACTTCTGCTCTCATCTTTGCTATTTCCTTCCTTCTGTTTTGGGGCTCAATATATTCTCCACTTTCCAGGAATATAATACTATACTGCTTTTTTTATGAGATAAGAACTTTCTTCTTCCTTGATAAAGGCACTCACCACTGCAGAAGACTGCCCCTTAGAACATTTTTTAGACCCTTAAGCTTTGGTATGGTGTATTTTCATTTTTGTTTGTTTCAAAATAGTTTTTTATTTTACTTTTATTTCTTCTGTGGACCATTGGTTGTTCAAGAATATTTTCATGTAATCTATAAATGAATTTTTCAAAATTCTTCCTTTCCCTAATGGCTGGTTTCACATTATTGAGATCAGAAGACACACTTGATGTGACTTTGATCTTACTGGGTTTGCTAAGATGTGATTTGTCATCTAATATATGACCTTTTCTACAGAGCACATGATATGCACTTAAGATGATGTGCACTTTGCTACTATGAGATAGAATGCTTTATGTGTGTCTGTTGAGTCCAGTAAATGTACAGTAAAGTTTAAGTCTGTTGCTTTCTTGTTGGCCCTGTGTCTAGATAATGTGATGCTGAAAGTGTGGCATATCAACAATCTCGAGAATAAAGAAAATGTGGCATATACACACAGTAGAATACTCTTCAGCTCTCAAAATAAATAAAATCTTGTCATCTGCAGCAATGCAAGTGAACCTGACCTCGTGTTGAGTAAAATAAATCAGGAGCAGAAAGAAAATACTGTTATCTCACTTGTGCGTATTCTAAAAAAAAATAATAATAAGGTGAACTCATAGAACCAGGGAGTAAGTGGTAGCTATCAGGGGTCTGTGGAATTAGGAGATTGGAGGTGGCGGTCCAAGGATATGCAATTCCAGTTAAACAGGAATGAGTTCAAGAGGTTTATTGTGCAGCATATTATGAACAATGAGTTACATACTTTACACTCTGCTGTGAGTGCATTTAAGTGTTCTCACCACAGAAATCAGCATGCAAGATGATGCTTGTGTTAACTACCTTGAGGTAGCCATTTTACAGATGTCACATTTGACACGGTGAAACACATCTACTTCTTTATTCTCGATATCAGGAGGGTTATTGGTCTGGGGAGATGGCTTCATGGGTAAAGGTGCTTCCTGCCAAGCCTGATGACCTCAGTTACAACCCTCAATCCCACACAGAAGAAAGAGAGAACTGACTCCTGAGAGTTGTCCTCTGGCCTCAACATGCATGTTGGGACACACACACATACACACACACACACACACACACACACACACACACACACACTAAAGAACACACTAAAGAAAAGCAAGTACTTTAAAATGTTATTTTTGAAAAATTGAATTAGATGAGACAGGCAAAAGTAATACATGCATCTCATAAAACGGCATGTGAGATATGTATTCCCTGATTTCAGCTTCCTTCCTCTGGTTGTGTGTATAACTTTTAGGTAAATAATTATATTCATCCATTCACCAGCTTTTAAAAACCATTAAGGCAGGGGAGAGAGGCAGAACTGTGGTTGGTATGTAAAATGAATAATAAAATAAAATATAAAAATCTTACAACAAAAAACCTTTAGGGCTAAAGAAATATCTCAGTGATACTGTTCAAGTGCTAAGACCCAAGTCCAAATACCCAATATCTGAGTATGGCCACATGTGCCTATAGCAGCAGAGCTGAGTCAAGGGCAAGGCAAGACTGGAGGGGCTTTCTGGCCATGAGACTAACCAAAAAGGAGTAAACTACAAGTTCAGTGGGAGCTCCTGTACCAAGGGAAAGTAAAGAGGTCACAGAGGAAGATGTCTAGTGTCCTGTGTGCACCCATGGGCGCATACCCTGTACACATACACATGCATCCAACACACACTCACAGACACACAGACACACACAGAGACACACATGCGCACACACACACACACACAGACACACACTGACAGACACTCACGCACACACACAGACACACACATGCACACGCACACACACATGTACACACACACACAGACACACATACACATGCACACACACACACTTTTTGAGTTCTCGGTTGGTACCTTTATTTTTTTAGGTTAGCAAATAATATATTCTGTATCTATTGAAAATGGCATGATGAGTTATCACCTATTTGTTCTAATACTTCACAACCTAACCCACAGGCTATTACTTGAAGTTTTACAATTTATCTTTCGATAACTTTCAAGTTGACTCTCAAAGACACTAGCCATTGTATATCCAAAGTAGACTTTCACTGTTTACAGTGTGTTCCCTATTTTTAGAGACTGTCCTTATATTCCTCCATAAACAATAGCAAAATCTGTGCTAATTCTACTGTGAGTAGTGTATTCCTAGGACAGAAAATTCAACTAATATTTCTAGAAGCTTTGAATAAAATAACACAGCTACAAGATCTTGGTGATATGTATGGTAGGCACTAACTTGGATGTTGCTGTGAAGGAATGTTTGGTGGTATAGCTAAGGCTCCAAGTCAGCTGGCTGTAACACAGAGAAATTACCCCTGGTGGGTCCAATCTAGCCCACATAAGCCCTGTAGAAGGGCTAATCATTCCCTGACTTGGAGTCCAAACAACAACTAGATCTATGACGTCTCCTTGAGTGGCAGTTCTAGCTTCACTATTCCCTGTAAACACCAGTTTTGGACTGTTTCTGTGCTTTCTGTCCTGCCTGAGATCTTTTGTCTGCCTTCTCCAAAAATTTCAGACTTGCTTACCCAGCTTTCACAGTTATGTAAGCTAATCCATTGGCGCAAATAAGGGAATAGATGGACTGGAAAGATACCTCGGTGGTTTAAAACACTTGCTACTCTTCCAGAAGACCCGAGTTTGGTTCCCAACACTCACATTGGCAGCTCACAACTGTCTGTGACTCTTAACTACAAAAGATCTGGCACCCTCTTCTCTCTTCCCTAGGCAAACACACACACACACACACACACACACACACACTATACATATATATATACATATATAGAGATATAACATATATGGTTACATATAATATTTATTTTGTATATAGGTTGAAGATTCCTTATACGGAAGTCTGAAATCTGATCTGCCCTAAATTCAAAGTTTTGTAAGCACTGATATGATTTCACAAGTGGAAAATTACACACTGTGAAACTATTGTGAACAAAATAATAATGCAAATTAAGTTCAAGTTAAAAATAAAATAAAAACTAATTTCATGTTTAGAATTAATCCATTCCCTGATATCTCAAGCATCTCAAAACCACTTGAAAAAAGTAAGAGATTCCTGAGACACTTTTGATCCCAAGCTTTTCAGATAAGGGCTACTCAGTATATATAAAAGATATAAGTCTTTATGTATATGTGTGGAGAGGTGGGCCTAATGATGAGAGAAAAGATAAGCCAGCAATTTAAGGCATGAGAAAGGTCACTGTTGATTCAGGGAGCCAGTCACATGGTGTACCAAGGAACTCAGACTGTTTAAGGATTGAGAATAGCCCCAACCAGCAAGCAAGGAAACGGGGACCTGGATGCTCTTGCAAACCGATTCTTCACCACAGCATCCCTATAAGAACTCCGTCCCACCTGGGACTTCCACTTTGTCTTGTAACATTGTGAGCTAAGACATTAACCTTCCCACCAGACATCTGGCAGGTTGGCTCTGTGAGCGAATAGACACAATTACTTTGAGAAGTTACATTTGTAATAGAAACCTAATAAAGACTTTCAAATTTGAGAATCAAAATGCTAGGTGAGTGAGATTACCTGCAGCATGTCATCAGCAAGGGTTTTTGTTTTCCCTTTTATTTCTCCTTTTTTCATTATTCTTCAATATTCTCTTTTCTCTCTGTGTTCATGGATTAAAGGTCAGGGCTTAATCTGACCTTGCATTTTTCAGTGAAGCAAATAATCCAAGCCCGGCTGACAGGAGTCTGTATGGGAATGTCCTTCTCAAGTACTTGGGAAATGGAGATGGTCAAAGGAGAAAGCCCCGGGCAATGGGCTGCTTCAGGAAACTAAGACAGAGAGCCTCTTGATGGTGAGTTTTCCTATCACTGTTTTCTTGCATGAGTTAATACACGGTCCATTTTGCTCATCCACTTTGAGATACTATTTGTAAACCAAAGAGGCCTGGGAGGAGCAAAGCATAGGAACTCAGGATAATTGAAATATTATATCTACAGCCACACTACCCTGAGCATACCTCATCTCATCTGATAATTGCAATACGACTTTCTCTATGAGGAATATAAACTAAAGTTGAATACTAAGGGCAAGCATGTGGTTTCTTTACATGAGAGACTGTACTCTTTAGTTGTCCTGTCCCAGAGACACCAAAATTGACCCTTCCCATTGGGTCAGTGCCAGCTGCTCTGTGCTTTCTTGACTTTTAAAGAAAGTCAAGCTCACAACACATCACATCACATCACAGCTCGCATCACATCCACAATGAAAGATTCCCTCATATAATTGCCCATCTGATGACTGTCTTCCTCGGGTAGTCTGAAGCTCTGTGGAGACGAGGACTAATAAGACTTGCTTATCATCCTCAGACTGACACATGAGATGCTTTCCCAGTGTGTTGCTGGCTGAATAAATGAGATTAAGAGCATGCCATTGCAACTTAACTTCATAAAAGAAAAGCAACCATACTAAAGCCTATGTGAGAAAAATCCATGTACCTTTGTATCTGAAATACAACACTTGCTTTTAGTGGAAGTGATTCTGTTTCATCGTGATTCTTAGCATAATCTCACACAAATCAGCTTTGACTATCTTCTACAAATGTAATTAGAAGTTAAGAGCTAACATGTGTAAGCCATGTTTAAGCAAATTACAAAGTGCTTTTCACACACACTAACTTCCAAAGTCCTTACAACAATCCCCAGCCTGAGGAGGAGCCAAGGTTCGAGGGGGCTGCTGTGCCTTGTTGAGTACAGTTTGAGCAGCAATCCCACTGCTAGACTGCAAATGCAGTGCCAACCTCTTAAAGTAAATGAACACATTCCCATTTAAAATTTCCTATTCTTTGTTCCTTAAACAAGGTGGTAGTTATTTTAATACATAAAGCCCCATGTATATACATGTTTATAAATCAGATACTAAAAATCTGGAAAGTGGGAACACACTGGAATTCAATTGGCATAAAAGACGTCTCCCTATTTGGTTTGAATTTGATATACAAAGAAAATGTGTCCTCAAGCAGGGTGTCATTTGTGCACGTGTTGGGGGTGCCTATCTGTGTTTTACCCTTAATTCCACTTTCTTATCAAGCTCAGTCAGGATTTCCCGTCATGTCTTGCCCCAAGATAAAGGACGAGAATTTTGTTATTTTTTTGTATAAGCCAGAATGCTTTGACATCTTCACTATGAAAACAAATTGTCATTTAAGAGAGTTACTTTTGTGTAGCAAGCCATTGCTTTCTTGAGGGTGTGTGATTGCAAACCTCTTTGTGGGGGTGGGGCCTGTTTTCTTCATTTTGTAATTGTCATAATCCACCAGAAATGATATCTAATGCCATGTGACTCTACGGCTGTCTCGCACATGGATGGTATAATATATCTCTGCTTCCTCCAAAGCAAACTCCAATCCCCTACTTCTGTTTCTCTCCTCACTCAAAGTCCCTATAATTGTCACTTGATAATGTATATAAGCATTCATGGACAGAGAGGGAACAGGGCATGTTCATGTTCTCCTGCCAATAATGTGTGCTGCCTGATGTCATAAACAGTAAATCCTTTATGCTGGAAGCCTGTTCATTTTCACACCATTCGCTTGTTCCCTAGCAGTTGTCCAGATTTTTAAATTCAGCCTCTTACATTAATCCTACAACTGCTGGTCCAGACAGGTGCAGGGATCAGAGTAGCTCCGTTAAGCAAAACATCTGGCTTACAAGTGATAATAGGCTCTTTTTGCTCCCTCAATTCATAGGGGGACTGTGAAGTATTCAAATGTTAAGGTTACACTATTAAGCTTTAATATTCACTTAAATACATACATCCAATGTGCCTCTCTCTCTCTCTCTCTCTCTCTCTCACACACACACACATACAGAGAGAGAGAGGGAGAGAGAGAGAGAGAGAGAGAGAGAGAGAGAGAGAGAGAGGAGAGACCTCTGTATATACAGACAGACACGTAGTCTTGGTAGATGTTAATGTAACATTAGTTTCTTTATAAAACAAGACCTCTTGCAAATAAAAGCCAAGGAAACACGCGGATCTAGCAACCCCTTCCTCTCTGGGTCTCAGCAGGCACTGGCACTGTTGCTCTCACAAAAGCCTGAAGATAACTCTTTGCGGGAAGCATTTCCCTAGGTTTGTTGACTCTCAGATTTTATAGTTTTATGAGTTCAGAACAAATTATATGTGACTCAAGAATAGAAAGATGAAGCTGAGGATGCCTGATGGTAGCCACCACATTTAGTCTCTAGTCCTGATAGGGGCTGAACATGATAAAACACTGTCGTTTATAAGTCTTCCCAGTCCTAAGATAAGGTGACTTTCCGACTTCATGACTGTGGTGGCTGCATTACTGTCCATTTCTCCAGAGAAAACTATGAGTCTTAGTGATTCCTGTTTTCCTATAAACTTGAAGAACTACAGAAAACCTGCTCTCTGGTGGCAAAACTACTTTGCTTTCAGAAGTCAAATATACCCACCAGAGTTCTCATCACCACCACCATCTGGGAAAGAGCATTGTTCCCAACAGGTCAGTTCAGTTATGTTTGATGAGGCTCCATAATAAACCAAAGTTTGGACAAGGCACAAAAATGAAAGCTCTGGCCAGTGTGTGTGGGGGGGCAATGAAATCTAAAGAAGTAAATGTCTTTAGGGGTCTTTTCCAGCTCTGAAGATTGCTGTATGACAGTGAGACCCAGTGCACTGTTCAAGGATACTAAAAGTTACAAAATGATGACATTGGGGCTAGGGGAAGTGATGTAGGAGGCAAAAGTGCTTGTTTTACAAATATTCATGTCTGAGTTTAATCCATAGCACCATATAAAAATCTGGACATGGCATTTCTTGCACGTAACCACAGCACTGTGGAATGGAGACAGAATAATTGTTGGATACCAGCTTAGCTCCATGTTCAACAAGAGATTGTCTTAAAGGAATAAGACAGAAGGACAGAGTATGACACTGCATCCTACATATGTACATGTGCTCATACACCTGCACACAAGCTCATATAACACACACACAGAGGGGGGGCACCCTCACATGTGTAGTAACAGGAGAACAGTCAATCAGGCATGAGGCTGTTCTAAACAAAGCCCCGTGTGTCTGCACTGGTCTTATTTCCATGAAGCCAACACTACTCTGCCACTTGTCATCACATAGTATATCCAAATATTTTATGTGTATAGAGACAATGAGTAAGACTTATTTGTTCATCCAGGACTCCTCAGTGCTGTGAAGCTTCTGTAACACTTGCATTCTCTTTAAATGTTCTAAATATTTGCAAGAAACTTGGATTTTATTTCTTAGGTGGCAGACAGTAATGAGTTATGAAAATCTGCAATAGCCTAAGTCAGAGGTTCTAAACATGGTCTCTAAGCCAGGAACATAAGCATCATCTAAAAACTTGACAGAAATACAAACTCAACAGATCCTCTCAGAACTACAGGATCAGAAACTGGGCATGGTACCACTGAAGTGTGTCCGTTAACAGCAAAGTCTAAGATACACTAAACCAGGAAATAAAGGGCCATGGTAGAGACCTGGGGACAGTGTCAAAACGATGAGAGACAAGACTGTCCAGAGGTAGTGACTCATCATTTGTAAGAGAATGAAAGCCCGGGATGCTTTTCAAGTTTGATGGCTGCTGTTACTGCTACACTGTGATACCACTTATTAAGACAAGACAAGGACAGTCAGTTCTTAGCCAACAGAAAGAATAGAATTTGAGAATAAACACATAGATAAGATCTCCCAAACCTCTATGCACATCATGTTCCTACTTTCAGATGCTTAGAACCATTTAATCATGAATGGTCAAATTATCGTAAAACGATACTAAATCAGTAAGATATAAAATAATTTTAATGATCTAAGGATATATGGTGCTATCTTTTGTTGTAAATAATCAGATGGTGTTCAAACTACATCGGTGCCTTCATTACATTCAGAAAGCCTAATCTACCCACTACAAATTGAAATTAAAAACCCAGAGTACAGAGGCTGGCATGTAGAAGACTGCGGATCAATCCATGTTTATCGCCATGCACAAAACTTAAATCCAAATGGATCAAAGACCTCAACATAAATCCAGCCACACTGAGCCTCTTAGAAGAGAAAGTGGGTGATACCCTTGAACGAATTGGTACAGGAGACAGCTTTCTGAACATAACACCAGTAGCACAGACAGTGAGATCAACAATTAATAAATGGGACCTCCTGAAACTGAGAAGCTTCTGTAAGGCAAAGGACACAGTCAGCAAGACAAAAAGGCAGCCCACAGAATGGGAAAAAATATTCACTAACCCCACATCTGACAGAGGGTTGATCTCCAAAATTTACAAAGAACTCAAGAAACAAGTCTCCAAAACACCAAAGGATCCAATTAAAAAGTGGGCTGCAGAACTAAATAGAGAATTTTCAATAGAGGAGTCTAAAATGGCTGAGAGGCACTTGAGAAAGTGCTCAACATCCTTAGCCATCCGGGAAATGCAAATCAAAACAACTCTGAGATACCATCTCACTCCTGTCAGAATGGCTAAATCAAAAACACCAACGACAATTTATACTGGAGAGGATGTGGTGAAAGGGGAACACTCCTCCATTGCTGGTGGGAGTGCCAACTTGTTCAGCCACTTTGGAAATCAGTATGGAGATTCCTCAGAAAAATGGGAATAAACCTACCACAAGACCCAGCAACTCCACTCTTAGGTATATATCCAAAAGATGCCCATTCATACTACAAGGATGTCTGTTCCACTATGTTCATAGCAGCATTATTTGTAATAGCCAGAACTTGGAAGCAACCTAGATGCAACCTAGAAGAGTGGATAGAGAAAACGTGGTACGTTTACACAATGGAGTACTATTCAGCAGAAAAAAATAATGGAATCCTGAGATTTGCAGGCAAATGGATGACACTAGAAGAAACCATCCTGAGTGAGGTAACCCAGTCACAAAAAGAGAAACATGGCATGTACTCTCTCATATATGGATTTTAGACATACATCTGGGGAGTGCCAGCCTACAATCCCATGGCCAGAGAGTCTGGGAAACAGAAACTTCATTCAGTGGCTGATGGAAGAAGAGGCAGACTCCCACAGCTAAGTACCGAGCTGAACTCAAGAAAGCCAGTAACAGAGAGGTAGGACTGATGACCAAAGGAGTTAAGACTGGGCTGGTTTAACCCCCCAGAAACAGCTGACCTGACAAGGGTTTACTCTTGAATCCCAGGCTGATGCCTGGGAATCCAACACGGGACTGATCAAGACCCCCTGAATGGGGGTGTCAGTGAGGAGGCCTAGGTAATCTATTGAGCCTTGGGCAGTAGATCAGTATTCATCCCGAGTATACACATGGACTTTGGACTCCCATCCAATAATGTGAGATGAACTCTCACCCTGAACTCTTGGGGGAGGGTCTAGGCCCTGCCCTGGATGAAATGACAGACTGTGGACACCCCCATGGAGGGCCTCACCCTCCCTGGGGAAATGAGGGGATAATGGGGGAGTTGGGGGGAGGGCAGGGGAGGAGGGGAGGGAAAGGGAGAGGGACCTGGAACTGACTTGTGAACCAACCATGTTTCTAATCTAAATTTAAACTTAAAAATAAAAAAATTAATAAAAAAAACCCAGAGTACTTGGTTATTGGAAAGACTAGTTGGGAACAATGGAAGGATCAGAAGGATGAAAAGACAGAAAGAGAGAGAGCATATTCTTTGTGTTATATTAATATGCATCATATGCTTCATATAATGTCCATGCAAAAATAAAATGATGAAGCTAAATAATAAACAAAGAGGAAATATTTTGCAGAATATAGATCAGGTAGAGTTTTTTTTTCATCTAGACTTTTTGAAGACCTTTCACAACAAAATAAGTAAACAAACTAATTCAAACAATGGTACAAAGAATATACAAATACACAAAAATATTTCAAGAGGAGAGAAACAATTTTTGGTTTGGGGGTTTTATTTTGTTTAAGGCAGAGTCTCTGTATGTATTCCTGGCTGTCCTGGAACTCACTTGCAGAGCAGGCTCTGGCCTCCCAAGTTCTGGTATTAAAGACACCCTGCAAGTGTACAGTTTAATTTTTTTGTCTCTAGTTATACTATAAGAAATACAATTAAAACACAACTCGGTATCACTAGAACTGTAAAAAAGGCTAAAATAATTATGGTAGAGAGTAATGAAATGACATCAAAGACTACCATGGAGCAATTAGACCATATAAATGTCTGATGAGCATTTGTACCTTATAAGACAGTTTAGTAGGTTTTTAAACTTATAGGCATGTGTAAATCATATGGCGAGAAACAGTATTAAAGACGCTGATCAGTTTTGTAACACAAAAGGCATATGAATATTAGAATGTTAGAAATAAAACTGTGGGTCCATTTGATTGGAAAAATCTTTTCCCTACCTTTAACTCTGGGGTAATGTCTGTCTTTGAGGCTGAGGTGTGTTTCTTGTATGCGGCAGAAGGATGAGTTCTGTCTTCAGATCCATTCTGTTACCCTGTGTCTTTTTATGGGTGAGTTAAGACCAATAATATTGAGGGATATTAATAACCATTGATTGCTCATTCTTGTTTGCTTTGAAATGGTTGGTTGGTGGTAGCATTATATGTGGATTTCCACCTTTTTTTTCTTTTGGCTATTGATAAGGTGGGATTATCTATTGTCTATGTTTTTCTGGTTGTAGTTAACTTCCTTGAATTGGAGTTTCCTTCCAGAACTTTCTGTAGTGCTGGGTTAGTGGATATGTATTGTTTGAATCTGGTTTTGTCATGGAATATCTTGTTTTATCCATCTATAGTGATTGAAAGCTTTGCTGGGTATGGTAGTCTGGGCTGGCATTTGTGGTCTCTTAGTATTTGTAGAATATCTATCCAGGACCTTCTGGCTTTCAGAGTTTCCATGGAGAAGTCAGGTGCAATTCTAATAGATTTGCCTTTATATGTTACTTGGCCTTTTTCTTTAGTTGTTCTTAATATTCTTTCTTTATTCTGTATGTTTGGGGTTTTGATTATTATGTGGCTAGTGGACAATTAGACTTCCTCATAATGAAAATGTTTGTTCCATGAGAGATGCTGTTAAGAAGATATAAATACTTGTTATCCAAAGAATGGGAGAAAGTATTTTCAAATCAATTATCTAATGAGGAATCACTGGCTATAAAGCATATTTGAAAGTGCTTAAAATATAATGGTTAATGCAGAGGCATTTCAAAAAAGATAAAACACAGATACCAAAGAAGTACATTAATTGGGAAAAAGCAAATTAAGGACAAATAAACTATCAATGTAAATCTTTTAGAATGACTGAATATTTGAAATAGTACAAGCACTGTTGAGGATGCAGGAAATGAACACATCAATGTTAGAAGTGGAGAGTGGTACAGCCATGCCCAAATTGAGTGTGACTATCTTGAAAGAGCACATACACAAACACCGCAAGTGAATAATTTAATGAAGGAATATCTACTGTCAACATTCCCATTGATGGAATTTTGTCCTTCCCATAGAATTCCCTGCACACTTAAATATGGGTTGCGTCAGAATATGTGCTCAGTTTATTTAGCAAACCTATCTGCAGACGTAGTGTTAATCTAAATGTGATATGTTTTTTCTCCATCTCAGTGGATTCTCTTAAAACATCCAAGAACATTCACCTGGAAAATTAAAAGAAAATTGGCACCTCCAAACACACTAGAACATTAGTTAGTTCAAATGATTTAAAGAAGAAGGGTTTTCATTTATTCGAGGTCATAAAGGAATTCCTTTAAATGATTTCCCATGGCCATCTAAGTGTGTATGTGCACATATTATAGGTTCATATAGCATCACTCCCACAGTAGGGGAAAGTATGACCTCACTTTTGGACTAGTGTATCTTCCTTTAGGGCAAATACATTCTCTTCCACAAAGTACGTTACATCTGTACTAATTTCTAAACCATGAAACAACAGACTCATAGAATTATGGAGTATTTAGAACTGGAACAAATCTTAGGGGTCAGGAGTTTATTGCATTTTTTATTGTCCATGTCTAAATTCTAAATGGTGGTTTTGAGCTGAAAGGCACTGTTCCAGTGAAACTCTTGGAAAATTGGATCCACAGGTACCATGAACCGTTAACTCTTGTGTTAGTCAAATATAGGACACTTGGTACTATTCTAACATTATTCCCATGAAATTATAACCTATAGATTCCCTCCCTTTGGGAAGTCAAGAGTTGAGGTGAGAAAAGGAAGGCAGGGAATTCTAACCTTCGAATATCATGCAGGATTTTAACTGGAACGCTCCATATGTAAAACCCCAGATAAAGAGGGTCTCCAGCTGAAGGAATGTGAAGTAGTTGATGAATAGTATACAGAAAGCACATGTCCTGGCAAGGAGGGCTCTGCCTCTCAGCTGCCTGTTTTTACCTGAAGTCAGAGAGACGCAGAGAAGCAACACCTTTTTGATTAGCTAAAATACCATTTATCTGGGAGCTACTATTTATTTATTTTACACTGTTTAGCAAACTCTTTATTGCGCCTTTTAAAAACGAAATCTTACTTCTAATGCTAGGCATCTATCTTTCAACCTGTATTTACTTTGATAAGAAAAATGAACTCCCACCCACCAAATGATAGTGATACATGGCATATCTAAAGCATACTAAGCAAATATAGTATTCCCATTTTTCTGTTAAACCTAATTTTATCTATCTCATGTTATAATTTATACATAATTCTGAATTTCTTTATAAAGTTGCTACTGTTTCATCTACGTTACTATTTGTAGTAGCAATAAGATAGTCATTGCATTGACATTCAAAAATTTTCTAATAGGCTCTTTGTCTTTAAGTATTTAGACTAAGGGTGGCACGTGTTTATAAACTGTAACAAACATAATAATTACACACAAAGACCATGAATTCATGAATTTGAGAAGGAGTGAAGTTTCATGGAAGGATTAGAGGGGGCAGGGTGGTGAAGTAAAAACAGTATCATGTATTAAGTTCTCCAAAAGTAAAGTTTTAAAAAGATTGTTGTATCCTATATATGCACACAGACACACACATACACACACACATTCACACATATACACACATGCACAAGCACACATAATCTTGGCTCAAAATACCTGGAAGATATCAAAGAATGTCCACTTCAAACTCCCAAGGGATGTAGGTGCTTCAAACCACAGGGATTACAATTGATCTAGGGTTTTCTGCCATTATGAACACAATTTCTTATCTTTATCATTATTCTAGAAACTACTAACCACCCCATATAAAACTTATACCATTTCTCATATTAAGAATTCTGAAATGCCAATCAAGAAGCTAGTTCTTGCCAAGCAATGGTGGCACACACCTTTAATACAGCACTTGGAAGGCAGAGGTAGACGGATTTCCAAGTTCAAGGGCAGTCTGGTCTACAGAGTGAGTTCCAGGACAGTCAGGGCTACATAGAGAAACCCTGTCTCAAAAAAATAAATCAAAATAAAAGATGAAAAAAAAGAAGTGAGGTCTTATTTCACTAGATAATTGTTATGCACTGTTCTTATTAAGGTACACCATAATATTTTAAAGTAGTCTAAGTCTGATTTGTTCATTGCAACAAAATGGAAGTTTCAAGGCATCAAAAGAACTTTACAACACTTTATTTTCTTTAAAATACAACCAATCAACAGCCAAATGTTCTCTTAATGCTTGATGTTCACTACTTAACTACTTAGAGTATTTTCTAGCTCCAAGCTTGCATCCCCATGACCCTGCTTTCTGGCAACAGAAGGGCTGAAGGGAAATGTGTGTGGCACACATCTGATCTCTTGAAGGGAACCCTGGTGATTGTCCCACAGTAGAAGGGCACTCAACCTCTCTTTGTTGCTGTCCTTTCAGGGCGGACATTGTGGACTATGGTGTTAATTTAGTGCTCAGACACAAGAAATGTCTTTTCTGGAGCCTTGGCCCTCACTTTCTGGGACTGGCTGAAGACATCCTCAGGCCTCACTGCACCAGACAGGTGGGTGCCATTATGGAGAGCACATATGTGGAAGAGAAATGAGGGAGAAAAAGGAGACTGGTTCATGTGTGGTGGACAGAGGCAGAACTGAAAAAGTGAAGGCAGTGAGGGACAGGCTGCTGTGGGTGGCTTCTGACACCTGGGGCCAGGGTGACTGTCTGGGCCTGAGCTGCTGTCAAGGGCCATGTCTGGGTCTGTGGCCATATTGCAAGCTGGATCTGTGTTGACATCCATGTTCCACGTCTCTACCAAAGGCCACAAGGATGCCCCGGTCTGGACTGCCACCTGTGGCAATGTTAGTGTCAGAGGACTGTGCTGCCATCAGGACCTCGCTGATCTGAGTGCCCTGTGCTGCCACCTGGGGCCATGGTGACATCCAGGTCCCGGGCTGGGGCTTAGGGCCATGTTTGGGTCCATGAACCTACCCAGTCTTCGTTCGTGATGATGTCCATGACTCCTGTTACTATCAAAGGCTACATGGATACCCAGGATCTAAGTCTCAAACTGAGGCCATGTTGGTGCCTGAGGATCCTGCCACTGCCACAGTCATGTTGATCTGAGTAGCCTGTGTTGCCACCCACGGGCATGGTGTCATCCATGCCAGGCTGCTGCTGAGAGCCATGTCTGGGTTCATGACCCTCCAGTAGCCAGGGTCTGAGTTGGAGTCAGTGGCTCCTGTTGTCACCAACGGCTGTGTGGATGCTGGGACTTGGTTAGCCAACTGAGATCATGCTGCCACTGGGTTTATACTGATTTATGTCACCTAAGAATTGCGTGGCCTGTGCAGGAGCCATTGTGATATCCAAGCCTGAGATGCTGCCAAGGGCCATGTCTGGGTCTTTGATCCTGTTGCAGCTGGGGCCTGTGTTGATGTTCACGGCCTGTGCTACCACAGGGGGGGCATAGGAATCATGCTTCTGAGGCCCCCCTTCACAGGCCTTGGGATAGCTGTCCCTACCTTTTACTGAACACTGCAGCAGGAGAGCTAGACCTGTGTCTCCCACCTCAACACCCTCCCTTACCCCTCACCACAGGGTCTAGGAGAGCAGGCTCTGCCCTTTGCCTGAAAGGGTGGTTCCAGTGACCCAGACTGCCCTGCTTAACTACCCCCAGACCCACATCCAGGGCCTTGGGTTGGTCCACCCTAACATCTACCCCATCTATGACCAGCTGGAGTTCATGAAGGGAGTGGTCCTGAGGAACTCTACCGGTGGGATCTCCAGGACTCAGAGCAACAGCAGGATATCTGAGAGGAATTTCAGTGAGGGTTCAGTGATGATGTGTGCCAGAGGCCAGAGGCCTTGAGTCAGACAAATGACTCATTGCAATGAACATTCATGAGTGGGGCTGCTTGGACAAAAAGGTACTCTGTGTGACAATGTAGCTCCCAGTGCCACTCGGATGAATGAAGAGGTGTGGGAAAGGCAGAAAAGACGAGAGGGTGAGGTTTGTTTGTTTGCTTGCTTGCTTATTTTGAATTGTTTTTAGTTAATTTGGGGAGTGAGGGGTAGGTATGGAGGGACTGGAGGTGGGTCGGATTGGAGTGTGCAATGGGAAAATTCCCAAAGAATCAGTAAAGGATTACGTTAGTATAAAGCAATATGTTTTCCTCTGTAATGCGTGGAATCACCAAACCATGTGGTTTCTACACAGAGAACAGTTTACGTTGCAGTTCGCAAATATGACACACTGTTACTTTGGCGTAGCATAGAACTTACCTTTTGAAGAAATGTCCCTTGGAGTTCTCTTCTCATCACCAGGACTGTTGGGAGCCATGCAGCTTAGTGTCACGCCTAGGTATGAGCACTCATCCAACGGGTCTCCAGATGAGGCGAAGCCCATGGGGACAGGGACACTGGGGAAGGACCAGCAATGGAGTACTGCTGGGACCACAAGGCCTACACATGCTCTTCTCTCTCATAGCATTGATGACTCTCTTGGCAGCTTGTAGTGTCACTTTGTCAATCATGCATGGGACCCATGTGATCATTCCTGGAACCCCCATTTTTTTTTCTCTAACATTTTCTTCTAAATTTCCTTGGGAGCTGATGCTTCTCAGGTTCCTTGTCTGGGGATGCCAGCTGGCACTTCAGAACCCGGGAGCTGTTCTGATTCAGTGCTGACAGGATGGAGGCAGCTCACCCCTGGTTCTGTAAATATGTCTTGTTAAGTTTTGAATGACATCGTTGTTCTTGAAGATGTGCGCCTGTGTTTATCACCTTTTAGTTTTGTAAAGACAGAACGTACCTAGTTCAATATTCAGTCAAGCTAGCAAAATGATGTGTCATCTTTTTGGTTTAAAAGATGTTTTGATATAAAAGTTGGGGGAAAAACATATTTGACATACTTGTTTTCTATTTTTTTTTTTTGGTTTTGTTTTTTTTTAATTTAGGTTAGAAACAATTTTGTTTCACATGTCAATCCCAGCTCCCTCTCCCTCCGCTCCTCCCCCGCCCTTCCCACCAGGTCCCGGAGTTCTGCATCCAATCTCCAGTCTGATCCCCAAGGAGGGTGAGGCCCTCCATGGTGGATCTCCAGTGACTGTCATTTCATCCAGGGCAGGGCCTAGGCCCTCCCCCAAGAGTCCCGGCTGAGAGAGCATCCCATATTGTGGCATGGGCACTCAAAGTCTATTTGTATACCAGGAATAAATACTTGTTTTCGACAGAGGTTAATGCTGGAGGGTGGGAAAGACATGCTTGTTAGTGTGGAAAAACATGCTTTTTTCTGAAGTGTAAAGATGGCTGGAGCTATTCGGGCTGGCCACTTGTGTGAAACTCATCTGGTGGTCAGGCACTTCATTTCTTCATGCTGACACCCCTTCCCCGTCTCAGGACCTGAATCTGGGCTGTGGCCGGACCACAGCACAGGACAAACTGTTGTTAGATGCTGTGAGAAGGCTCCTGTTCATTAGGGTTTTCTGATGTTCTCATAAAAATCTTACCAATATTAATCAGTGGTATTCATTTCTTAGTCATCCGTTCCTCCCTTGCTTTGGAGAGCTCTGGTCTGAGAAACATTTGAGTTTATTTTGTAATTGCACTCCATGGATCAGGATATGTGGTTATGGACATAGTTGTGATGGCTATCTCTCTTTGTATTTTCTCTAGAACACAATATTTTTCTGCATATCTTTCTTTGCCATGTGCGTTATCCTTTTATTGCCTACCTGTACCTGAAAAGCCCCTCCTAAAACCTCAAATTTTAGTTTTCTAATTTTGGGGAAGGCTAGTAATTTGTCATGATCATTATGAGGCAAATCACCCTTTCCTAAGAGACCAACTCTTCTATAATAAACAAAATACTTAAAACTCCTTTTTCTCAGTCTGAAGACATTTCTGAGACACTTCTGAGAATTTTCTCTGTCCCTTCTCCAAAAAGAAAAAAAAGAAATAAAGATATTCCTGTTACTACAGATACTTCAACCTTCTTCTTGGAAGCCTAAAGACACCAGCTTTACATTCCTCTCTTGTGTCCATTGACAAATTGGCACCTACAGATAGTCCTCACTACTGTCAGGAATACAGCTTGGGGAAAAAAGCAATCCACACCCTCCTCTCCTATGTATTACCTACTTTTCTGTCCTCCAGACAAGACAGGGCCCAGGCCCACTCACCCTCACCCAGCCTCCTCTGTACTGGACATCAAGGTTCCTGAAGTCAGCTGGGGAGTGAGCACCTTTGGGAAAGTCGTGCATATTTTATGGAACTCCAGCTTCAGTTACTTCAGAAAGACTCATCACAAATGATGGTGAAATGTCCAAATGGAAACTGCTATGTATAAATACAGGACTCGGGCCCATGAAGCCTAGGAAAAAAGTAGGCTACTGGATGGAACACTAGCGTGCAGTTTAAGGAACGTTAGAGACCTGAGAGAGAAATAAGTGTAAGATGGAGGAAGACTCAGGGAATGACCTAGGCAATCCAGAGACATTATTATTGTAGAAAGGAGTGGAGCTCAGGGTGAAAACACACCTTGTCAAGCATTTTAGAGAACACACAAATGAAATGGCTTTAAGTGGCTCTAAGAAGCCACTAAATTTGAAAATTGGAGCATTATTAATCATATCATACAATTTTGGGGAGTGAAATATTCATGAGTACTCAAAATATGTTGTTTTTGCACAAAGTGGAGGAAAAGGAGTGGTAATATCTATTCCTTTTGATGGTTTGTTTCTTTATTCTTTTTTCTAATCTCTATCCTGAAATGTTCTCTCTCTCTCTGTCCCTCTCTCTCTCCCTCTCCTTCTCTCTCTCAATGTTTCCTTTCTCTTTATTCTTTCTTATTTTCTAATTCTAGATGTTTTCCTTCTAATTCTATCTTTATTCTTGATGTTTTCCTTCTAACTGGTTTTTAACTCTATCTTTATTCTTTCCCTTACAGCTTACATACCCCAGCAAAACCTTTCAGGCAATATGAAAATTACAGTGTTGTGATATTCTGTTTTTCAAGTGAATTATTACAATGAATGCAGGAAGAAAGCATCATGCTTTCCATATCCCTTACATGATTAAGCATGTTACACATTACATATTCCAGGTGAAAAACAAATTATCCCAAGGGCCCATATACATCTATACCTAAACAACTTTTTATAGTGTGTAAGCAAGCAAGATATTCTTTAACATGCAAGCTGCACTGGTAATATCTATTCTTTTGTGAAAGAAAAAAGTATCCTAAATTATCTGAGTGAAGAAGCACAGAAGGGCTGAGAAGATTGAGTCGAGATTTGCTCTGATCAACTTTCTTAGGACGCCCAGCCTGACACCCCAGGGGCACCAAGGTACCTGCTTCCCAGGGACTAGGTGATGCTTCTCACACTGCTCGGTAATCCCTGGGTGGCTAGCCATCCTGGACTCTAAGTGCCTTGGAGCCAGAGCTCTTCTCTCTATGTGCATCTACCATCATTTGCCACCCAGAGAAGATGCGCATTAAGACTGTATGGAACAAAGAATAAATGAAATGCCCATGGATTGGATTGGAGGAAAATAAAGACATCAAAACCCATTGGCAAATCCCAGTGTGTCTTGCAGAAAGCCTTTTAATCATAATATATTCGTTCTCATTGTGAGGATGATTACACTTGCTCAAATTTATAGGTTCTTTTATAAAAGATTTTCATTTATACTCACAAAAAAAACAATACTTCACACATCAGTAAGTGCGGAGACTGACCAGTCTATTTCCCCCCTTAGCTGACAGCATTCACAGTCACTGCATTGTGTACAATAATGTTGTTTCTTCCTCCCTTTATCTTGCTTATGTCTGACCTTCCATTAAAAGTTGCTTAGGAACTGCTCAGTGAATAGTCAGGGGTGCTCCTTGCTGACATCTTCCTTTTGTGACTTCTCAGCTATTCTGTCAGCCCACTGCCTTTCCATAAGCATTTTTAGGCTTCTTTTCATCTCCTTTCAACAGGCAAGACTAAAGCTCAACATTCTCCCTGCATTGAAAGGAAACATCCGCTGTGCCTGCAGCTTCCCTGAACACAAGAAGCCTCCATACACCTGCCAGCTGAGCGGGGTAGATTAGCAGAGCTTGCCCAGGCCTTTGATTTTCTTAACAGCTATCTGCAGTGTACTAACCAAGCCATGAAGTTGTTTTTCTTTTCTTCTTTCCCTTTCTTTCTTTCCTTCTTCCTTCCTTTCTGTCTTCCTTTCTTCCTTCCTTCCTTCCTTTCTTTTTTTCTTTCTTTTGTTTTTAAATGTTGAAAATATAAAGTCTGCCATGCTCACCAAAATTAACCTAAGTCAGAATGAGGACACAGAACAGGGAGCCTTCCTTCCACAAACAACAGAGATTGACCCAAACTCTCCTACAATTCTAAACCAGAATCCCCCGTATGGGAGGAGTTGGGTTCTCAGTGTACAAAATCTGCCATTGCTCTGGGATTCTCTCAGGTCAGAATCTCCATGGACAGGGCTGAGGGCTTGAACTACACACCATGGACAACCCAGAAGGCAAACCACCCGGACTACATCAGATCACCTGCTAGAGTGAAGCAAGATGGAAGAAATGCAGCCTCCCAGGAGAATCGTAATCATGGGAGAGGACAGGAGTAGAGATGAACAGCTTTCCTAAAATTGTGTCTTGCTGTGGTGGGCGTAAGGGAACAGTGGTCTATTTGAACTGTGGGACTAGCTGGATTGATTTACTGGAAAGGGAAGAAAAAACTGATGGGGCAAGAGAAAACCTAACAAAAGGGAGGAAACAATGTTAAACTTGCAGAAAAGAGGTTCAGCTCAGAAGCAGGGGAAGAACTTAGGGTAGATGTGAAAAACAGAAGCGAGACCACTGTTTCCTTGTGGGTTGCACATGATGTGGTTGTGCCCTGCTTTCTAGCCATTGGCTCTGCCAGATGGGCAAATGTCTGTTGCCTGCTGCCTGGTATTGTCTCATGGGAGTAAATCAGCTGTCTATATGTAGTTGATGCTTTCTGACACCTGGACCAGGAATTTCTTCCTGATCTTGTTAGCGATGCTGGTGCTTCCCCTGAGCACTTAGATGCTGACTTAAATTTTCCCCTTGCCTTCTCCCAAATTTAACATCAACCTTGTGTCATTAGGAATGAGAGCACCAGATCTATTCACAGACTGCCAGCTTTCCATGTCCCTGGATTCCACATCACCACAATTAACCCAACTATGACTGAAAATGTTCCCACAATCATCGCTACCAACCATGTACGTATATCTTCCTTCTCATTATTCTCTAAGTATGGAGAGAGTATGCTCACTCTTCACATAACCTTGGTATCTTGTTTCTACAAATGGTATAAAAATGATTTAAAGTGTGCTGAAAGGTGTGCTTTAGTTATTGGCAAATTGTGTGCTAGGGATTTGAGTATCTGCAGTGTGAATGAATTAAAAGTATGTGAGTTTAATAAATCATATTTAGTGAAAATTACTACATTCCATTATTATAATTCCCAGAAAAATAAATATATGGGCATTGGTTTAAACCTAGCTACCACAATATTTTTGTTCGTTTGTTATTTTCCTAATATAAGTAAAACTGAAATTTGAGGCTAAAAGTTTACTTTCCATTTTATTTTCACACATAAAGATTATATTGGATACTCAGTTAATTATCAAAAAGTTTAATAATCTAGACAAGTATATGAATGAACAATGATAAACCCTCTTATTTTTTGATTGGGTTATTTTACTGCATAGAAACTGTCTCTGGGAAACCAAGTGTGACAGCACACACTCAAGAGAATTGCCAATTGCCACTAGTTACAGGCCAACCTAGCAAGAGTCTGTCTTTAAAAAGGAAAGGGAAAACCTCTTGTAGGGAACCAGTGTTCTACAATTTTGTGTATAATTATTGAAGTCACACTGTTTTGTCAAATCCAGGCTACTATTAAATGTTGAAAACTGAAAAGAATTGAAAATGTTAGTTTCACAAATTTGGAAGAAGACGACACTCTGTGGAGTGAAATGGAATCCCTTTCCCTTCTATTCCTGCAGCATAGAAATCTGTTTACATCTCTCACACCTTTCACTCCCCATGTCCAAGCCAGTCACACAGCAAGACATCAGGGCCAGCAGCCTCAGAAGCTGAGTTTGCTGTGCAGAGCAACCCTTTGGATACCAATTGCCAGTGCTTTCAGGGTGGGTTTTTTCTTTTTACCTTCTTACTGAAAAAGAGAAGGAAACAGCTATTCATTAAGCACCTACCACATGGCAGGTGTTTTGCCAACTGCTTTGTATACATTCTCCCTCTTAATCCTCAGGTAACCCTATGAGGAAAGCAACTTTATCCCCTTTTCATAGCTCAGGGAGGATCAGTAACCCACCCTGGTCAGTGAGCCTTGGGTGGATTATGACCTCGGATCTGTCTGCTTGCAAAGCACTTGGTCCTTCAAATAAAACTCTTCAAGCTCCACCTCGTGAACACCTTGAAAAATATTTATGCTTCTCTAGTATTTTAACACGGCTTACAGATCTTTGAGTTAAATGAATCTTTGACCAGAGATGTCTTTTTTAATTTTACTTTTGGAATTTTATTTTAAGGCATTATTATCCAGGAAGAGACAGTTTTTCTTTCATTATAGAATGTTTTACACTGTTTTAAAGTGTATTTCTAGGGCATTTATGACCTAATTAAAGAACTTTCATTAAAAGGGTCATTAACATCTTTAAACAATATAGCAAAACCTAACCAAGAGCAGTCTTCCTTCACCCCCTTTTCGGGCTGCATAGCAAATTAGCTTAAAACTTAGCTATGTAAAACAATAGCCTTTTTATTGTATGTCATGATTTTTGTGGGTCAAGAGTTTGAACTTGGCTTAGCTGGCCTCTTTTCCTGCTCGGTATGGATTTTAACTGAAATCAGGTATACAACTGGCTGACTCTAGGGCAGTTGCTCCCAGATCTGGGTCTCTGAATGCTTGGAAAGCTGGACTCAGCAAGGCATGCCACCTGATGTGACACTAACTCTTGCACGTGGTGGTCTAGCTGCTATGAGACTCTTAGTCCTGGAGAAAACATTCCAAGTGGAGAAATGGTAGCCACTGCCATAAAAACTGGCTTAGCTCTACTTCTGCTGTGTTCTATGGTTCTATAGGGAAGGATTACACTTCATTTCTGGGCAAGAGGGTGTGTTGGTTGCTTCCTCATTGCTGTGACCTAATACTTGACAGAAGTAACTTGAGGGGATGGGAATTGTCCATAGTCCAGAGAGCTCCATCCACCATGGTTGGAAAGATGTGGCATAAGACCTAGTCAATTCATAGTGTCAGGCCATTGCAGTAACACCAGGCAGGAAGCACAGAACTAGCACCAGAAAGAGAGTGGAACTGTAACCTGCAAAGCCCCTCTGCCAAGTGGTCCAGCTCTGTCAACCATGCCTCCTGCCCCAAAGGTTGCACAACCAAGTCAGAGAACATCAGCAGCTGGGACTAAATGTTGAGACACATGAACAGGGGTGGGGGGGTCACATCCAAACCATAATCCAAGACAGCAGTTTGTGGTCAACTGTTTGATTATAAAATATTTATTTTAGGAGACTGTCGTATAGCACAAAGTTTAAGTTCACCCATTTTAGATCACGTAAAATTTCATTGGAGGCTTAACCTTACATCAAAGGCTACTAGAATGTAAGGGAAATTTGAAAATGAAAACAAGCGTCAGTAAATTCTTACTTATAAGGAAATCTAGAAAACTTCATGATGGTGGAAATCTTCTCCAAGGCTTGGGTGGTGTCACAGCAGTCACTAAAGCCTTGCAAGAATAAGGACCTAATTTCAATCCCCAGAACAAGGGTGAATATGCCAGGCAGTTTGGTGGCATGAAGCACTGGGTAAAAACTAAAGAATCCCTGAAACTTGATGTATTTCCTGAGCTCTAAGCCACTGAAAGACCCTGTGCCAAAGGAGGTAGATGGCACTCCTCAGGATAGCTGCTGAAGTTGTCTTCCATACACATGTGCACATATGTGCACATGCACACACAATCACACATATATGCATACAAATATGCATCACACATTGAAAAACTGTCCTCCAACTTCCAAACTTGGTTCAGTTTGAATGAACAAAAAATAAGGGTTTTGCACTGTTTTGGATACCAGGAATCTCATGTTAGTTTTTTCCTATTTCATTCTCTAGTCTAGAACAATGACTCACAAATAAGACCATAGCCTGATATGGCTCCTTATATAGAATTATCCAAGACTCTATTGAACTAAGAAACATGAAGATGATTTTAAAACCCTATTGCTGCAATTGAGGAGACTACTGGCTTAGGACAAGGACTGGATTCCATTCTTTCCATAGTAACAGTTTAGGGGCTGTACATAGGGTGGTGTAAGTCACAGGCTTGCAGGCCGGATGCCTGCTTTGTAAGTTAAAACAGCTATCCTTTTCTATTGCCTACACCTGCTTTTACTTTACTGTGGCAGTGCTGCATTTGACCTACAAAATGGAAAATACTTACTGTCTGGCCTCAACAGGAAAATTTTGCTGATCTCTGTTCTAGGTCATGAATTCCCAAGACTTCTTTATAGTTAACCTTGGTGCAGGATCCAAGAGCAGAAACAGAATGCCACCTAAGCCTGACGTCTGGATAAAATGTGAAATTGCTTTTGACAGCTGCAAGCCAATATAACAGCAACTTATTAATAGCCTGACACCAAAACAATTCTCTAAGAAAACTGAACCCTGAACACTGTATGGAGGGAAAAGACCCCATCCTGTTTTAATTCACAATCTCAACTACTAATGAAACACATAAGGTTAACATTATAAAATAATCAAAAATATGAGTTCCTAAATCTGCTTTTCTTGTAAATGGAGTATAACATTAGTAATAAGAGTGAAGTAAAGAATGTCCACCTAGAAATATTCTTATGTCAAATATGTGTAGGTGTTCACCTTTATAAAGTCGGGAAGGCCATCCTTAGGCCAGAAGGAGGGAAATAGGAAAGAGCGCACACAAGTCAGCCTGAAAGTGATTTTGCCCACATTCTGAGTGTTCTTGCCTGCCATAATGAGAAACCTCATTGATACTGTTGGTATTGAATCATGAACTGAGACCATTTTTTGAGCATAAGATGTGATTTCTAGTGAAAATTTGAGGGAAATTCATTTGACATCCACTGTTCAAATTATTATAGTACTCAGATATTAAAGATATAAAACTCAGTCTCTGTCATATAATGACCCTCTTTTCGCATTGAACTTGAAAAGATCTGTTATAAAACTAAAAACTAAAGGGAAATAGATAGTATAATATACCCTTTGTAGATGGAAGCTAAGCACTGTCATGGAAACTGACATAGCAAGATAAAATAAAGAAACATTTAAAATATAAAAAAGAATGTCCACCTAATTCATTATTTTCATACTCCAAGTACAGTATTTGAGTAGTCTCCTGTTGTACCTCTAGGAAATAGTTTGTAGAATGGAAAACAAAACTGTAAGCAAGCATTACATCTCACAGATCAGATGCACAACTTGTCCCTTCCAGACTTGGTAAATGCAGGCAAACCAGAAACCCAAGGAGGCATTGCTAAGGCATTGAAAGCACATGATTCCACTAGCTTCAATGTCTTCATGTTCAGCCTTCACATT
The DNA here is from genome assembly GCF_017639785.1 of Mesocricetus auratus. Classification (NCBI taxonomy): domain Eukaryota; kingdom Metazoa; phylum Chordata; class Mammalia; order Rodentia; family Cricetidae; genus Mesocricetus; species Mesocricetus auratus. Next base: position 9,395,982 of record NW_024429199.1, read on the forward strand.
CTTTACATACTACCACATGAGATCCAGACTGACTCCCCTCTGTCTAACTAGGATGGTTCTGACAGAAAAAAATAATCACATTCTGATCAGCTGCACAAACAGATTTTTAAAGTCATCTCCTACGTTTGCTGAGATGACGTGAACTCCATACTTCCTTTATCTCTCTACAGTCTGTACTTGAAAGTTAACACATTCATCCATAGATTGGCACATTGTTCTCTTGAAGCACTGAAAGACATCAGAGAGACAAACACATAAGCAGATCTTTAGGAAGACAATGTCAAGTCAGAATGGTGAACTGGTGGTTAGAGCTGCAAACGGAACTTGGATGCTTGGTCAGTAAGTCTGGCAGAGTCTGGACATCCCTGGGATCCACAGACCCCATTCTCTGTGCCTTTATTGTTAGCCTTGAACACAGTTTCCTTGAATGCCAAATTTAGGCATCCTTCCTAATTAATGTTTTTTTTTCAAGCCCCTTTCAAAAGCCATTGGATTTTGATTAGCCCACAAAGGAAGGTTTCACTTCTGAGCTCATAGTTTTCTGTCTCCTTAGCAGTTAATTGAGTGAAGAATAATGGCTTCCCTGTAGGGAAGCTGTGAACTACACTGAGAGGTTGATGCCTCTTTAGTATCTGGAAACTTCAGTGACATTAAACAGTCAGTGCCGAGTAAATTTAAGCCCAGAATTAGAGAGCAAACTGATGGATTTGGACACGTCTCAAGCTGATGTTTCCTGCGCAGCTGGCTCAGGGTGAGGGTGTGTGTGCTGGCTCAAGCCCTCTGCTTCTCCTCTGGCGAAATGTTCACAGTGTTTCTATTCTTTCCCTTATGACGCTGTTGACAGACTCAAAATTATTCCTTCTAGAAATTAGATTTCTTTTATAAACCACTTTCCATACGTAAGCTACAATGGTTTGTGTGTGTGTACCTTTGATCCTACACAATTATAGCTAAACTGTGTTATTATTTGCTTATATGTCATGCAAAGTGAAAGTAGCAATTTCACTTTACATTTTAATTACTTAAGTTGGCTCCTTCACCTACTAAGAAAGTAAAAGACTACTTATCCCTGAGCCACATAGGAAGAGTAATCACAAAGGCTTGGAAGATAGTAAAATGCTCACCTTACAAGTGTGAGAACATGAGTTCAGTGTCCAGCAGTCACATTTTAAACACACTGGAGGGCTGGAAGGATGTCTCAGCAGTTAAAGGAATTCACTGCTCTCACAGAGGACCAAAGTTTGATTCCCAGCACCTACAGGCTCGTGACCACCTGTAATTCCATCTCCAGGGATATTTAAAGCTCTCTTTTGACCTCTGCAGATACTGCACTCACATACACATACCACATGCCCACGAACATGTGCGTGCACTCATACACATACGTGTGCGTTCATTAAAATAACAAAAATAATTTAAAAAAAGAAACACCCTGGCTTAAAAAAAGAAGTCACGTCACGTGCCTGATGACTGATACTCAAGGTTGTCCTCTGACCTCCACATACACCAGCACACACATTCATGGACAGCTGCATGCACATATGTGCACCTCTACACATATATGCATAAAAAAACAAAAGGAAAATGTAGCCCCAAGGAGATGCAGGTTCCTACAGAAAACCTACAGAGATCATAGATACTTAAGAATTGAGACGTTCACAAGTTTGAACAGTGTGCTGGCAGCTTTTACGTCAACTTGACACATCAGGGTCATCTGAGAAGGAAAATTGATCAAGAAAACATCTCTATAAGACCAGCCTGTAGGCTAGTCTGGAGGGTCTTTCTTGACTGATGATTGATGTGGGAGGACACAGCCACTCCTAGCATCTTTCAGCCAATGCTTGATGAGAACTGGAGAATTAATTCCCTAACAACCTTGGCGAGCTTTGTGTTTGTCTGTTACGTCCTCAGTACTGCTTGAGTCATACCCACATAGAGCCACGACCTTCCTTACCTGCAGACTCTCTTTCCCTCACCAGTCTCATATTCTGCTGGAGTTCTGGTGGCCTCTCTGGGCTTTGTCACTGCTCTGATGGCCTATCTTAACCACTTTTTGTTGCTGTGATGAAGTACCATCACCAGAAACATCTATGGAAGGGATGGTTTTGGCTTACAGTTCCAGGTTAAGCATCACAGCCAGGGCAGGACGCTGAGAGATCATTCCTCCATCTATGAAGAAGAAGTAGAGGCAAGGCTGTAGAAGACCACTTCACACACCCCCATACTACCCCCGTGATGTATTTCTGCCAGCAAGGTTCCCATACTAAAATTCCATAACCTTCCCTTCAAACCATCAGTTGACAGACAAGTGTATATATATATATATATATATATATACATATATATATATATGTGTGTGTGTGTGTGTGTCTATAGGAAACATTTCTCATTCATACCAGTACATCCCATTGCCTCAGCCCCCAATGGCTCACGGCCACCTCAGGATGTAAAATACATTTAGTCCAACTTAAGTCCCAATAGATTTTTAATGATTTCAAACCCAAAGTCTCTTTGGCAATTTGCTTCTCAATTGTGGCCTCATGCAAAATCACAAACAAATTATATACTTCTAACATACAATAGTGCAATACTTGCATTTTCACTCCAAAAGGGAGGAATTTGAGCATAGTGGGGAAATACTGGACCAAATCAAGACTGAAACACAGCATAGCTCCACCCCTCCAGCTTCGCTGATGCAACATACACCTCTCTCTTGAGATGGCTCCACAACCTGCTTGCAGCTCCTCTTGGCAGACATCTCTCAATTCTGGAATCTCCAGCATCTTGGGCATCCCTACTGCAACCCAAGCTTCACTTCCACAACCTCACACAATGGCTCCTCAGGGCCATCTTGCAGGAACTCCAGCCCTGGCCCACACCACCTGGTCTTAGCACTCCCCTGAAATTACAGGGGAAGGATTCATGACCCTTCACTCTTGGATCTTTCATGCCTCCACAGCTGTACCACATGGACAACACTGCCAAGTATGGCTGCCACATGGAGATGCACCCGGGCCCCAATAATCTTGCTGTTTAGGAAAGATGCCTGTTAAAGAAATGCAGTCCTGTTTCCTAAACTCCCCATGACGACTGAGCCTCTGTTGTGCACTTGCTCCTGTAATGCACCTTCTCTGGTCTTCCCCTTCCCTACTCCTCAGCCAGCACCCTTTAAAAGCAATTCTGCAATAAACTCCTTTCATCCGCATCTTTGTCTCAGCATCTGACTTTCACAAGAACTTGATTAAGACACTAGTGTTTTACCCTTTTAAGGAAAGTATCTCTTCTGTTGTCAATTTTATGTCTGTCTCTCACAGTGACTCTTACACATTTGACATTTACACATGAAAATAATGAGATTAAAAGGGAAGTTGCAAGCTCACATATGTGCAAATGCATTAAAGAGTATAAATGATCCTGAAAACAGAGGGAAAGCTGGGCATGATGGAACATGTCATTAACTCCAGCACTCAGGAAGCAAAAGCAGGAAACCATAAAAAGCTCAAGACCAGCCTGGTCTAGAGTTGTGGTTCTGCTCCTACCTCAGGATCTTTGATGCACTAGTCCACAAGGGGAGGGAGCTAAGGCAGGGAACAGGGTTCCAATGGTTGTGGACACAACAGAGATAGTCCTCCTGGAGATGACTTCCGTGAATCAGCTCAACTTTATTTCAGAGTATAGGAAATATGTAGGGTTGGGAAACCTGGGAACAAACCCTAATTTACATTAAGTGGCATGCTCCTATCATAAGACTTTGTATGTGGCAGCAGGATCCTATAGCAAAGCTCCTAGCCCAAGACTTACTGACCATAGGTGCAGTAGGGAAAGGCTTCTAGCAGGAAACTGTGTCATGAGTCACACTAGAGATGAATCAGGCATCCAGGCTTAGAGACAGCTTTCAGATAAGGTCAGTCCTCTGGACCTAGAGACATTCTCCAGACAAGTGCAGGTAGAGAGACCTCCTCTGCGGAGGAGGTCATCCTCCATGTTAGTGAGCTTAGAGAAAGCAGCCAGGTTATGGTGAACTGCCACCTCTGAGCAGCAGGGTCTCCCAACATACAGCCTTAAAAAGAGATTTTTAAAAAAGAAAATAGCAAAGAAGAATATTTAGAGAGGAAAGGTAAGAAAGGTATGCTCTTGCACTGGGCCAATTTCCTGACACTGATGTCTAGATGACCTCCTTCCTCATTGACTTGAGCACAGTTCTAATTGCTACAAGCCAAGACTGCAGGCCTTTGAGAGTGGTTAGAGAGAACTTTGGGGAATGTATCTAAAGAACATGTGTGTCCTCTGGAACTTGGTGTCTGCCAGAGAGTCCATTAGACAGTTTATGACTTAATTCCTCACCTGCTGTAGAAAAGCTACAGTGTTATGAAGGGAAAGTCTTGAGAAGTCTTGAAGATACAAGTAAAATTTTTATTGACACTGTTGGAAGTAGACATATTCTAAGAGTTACAAAAAGCACAAAATCTCTGAGGTGAAAGACATCACATGGTTGGGACTCTAGGAATGTACATGTTCTTTCCAGCCAGAATCCCACATTCTCTCATTTACATTTTTCCATTTGAGAATTTGCCCATACTACTCTATGATCACAGTGGAATGGGGCATCCAGCTGTGTGACATTATAAAACAAAATTCAAAGGAGTCTTAGATTCTATCTTTCCCAGCTCTTAACTTTTACAATAAAAAAACAACATAAGTACAGGAATGAATCTTAAGTTTAACTTTGGCCAGTCAATAGATAATTATAGCTGTGAGGGGTTGGGAGTAAAGCCATGTGTCCTTTATAATTCTTTTGCAAAATAATTGCTGGCTGACACAAGGAACATGGTGAAGACCAACTATATGAACAAAGGACAAGAAACATTAAGACACCTGAGAAGGTCATCATGAAGTAGTAATTGTTCTCTTTTTTTTTTTTTTGGCTTATTACCTTAATGACACCATCAGTGTTCATTGTTGACGTGAACAATAAAAGACCTTTATATGTGTTTTGGTGTACCCAGTATCAAGAGCAGTATATGATACTTAGAAGCGTCCAATAAATTGATTATAAATAACCTTTCATAACTGCATAGACATCATTATATTATGAACTTTTAGATGAAAACTTTTATTAACTGGATTTTTCTATAATGGGTTTTAAACTTTGAACAACCAATACTTACACATTTTGAGTGCTCACTCAGCCAAGTAATTTACAAGACAACAATGTTTGCCAAATTAAATTTAAGATGATTTAGACTTCCCCTATGGTTTAATGCCTCAAGTTTAAATCTTGTGTTGCAGAGAAAAAGTTCAGAACCAAGAAAAAATGTTGAATCTACAAACCATAAGTAAAATTTTCCAATTTTCCACTAAGCACATAATGGCATTGAGCTGAGTTAGGAATGCCTGGGATAGCTTTCTTGTACATTCACCCTTAACAAAGGTTACCAAGCAACATCTTCACATAAAACAAAGTACGTGAGATCAGACAGTGCCCATAACCTCTGGCAAAGACTGCAACATATAATAATGATGAATCGTGCTTGTCACTGATGTTACACATTGTGAATTTTTTTCCAAGATGTGTCAAGGTGACATTACCTCTGAATATGTGTATTGGTTGACTTGTCTCTAAAATAAATCTGTTCTAATACAGAAAGATTTCTCAGTAGCATGTACCATGGTTATGCATTGAGAAACTGAAGATGCTTATGCCAGAATATAATAAAGTATTGACAACAACAAACAAAAACATGTTAAAAACAACTCTATGCCTAGGGCTGTATATTCTCACAGAAATACAACATATCATGTATTATTATTTGATTTATGCATGAGGGGAAATGGGTTAAATAATACTGAATTACATAAATTGAGATTGTAAATTGCTATGCTCTGGGTGTTTTATTGTAGAACAACTAACTGAATAAGCACCCATACTATCTAACTCTCTATCCAATTGACATACAGTGAAAATCAAATATAATATTAACCTTCTTGACTTTATACTTAAAATTTTGGAATGTAATTTCCCAATACAATATTTAAAACTATGAGAACCAATATTAACATACATGTGTACATATTTACATATATAGAAACATACATATACTTGAATGTTTATGAGGTTTTGTGTTTTATTTATTATCCTATGAAACAATGTGAATCTGGATTTTAGAATTTTCTTCTCTGAAACTATATTGTTGAGTACTAGCTTGCTAGATGTCCAGGAATACAATCTAGAACAATTTTGCAGTTTTAGGATTTTCCTCTCCAGTATCATTTTGGCATTCAATTTATCATAAATGTTTCAATAATTAAAGAAGTATTTCAAGACCTAGTTAACCTGACACTAACAAAATAAAGGTAGTCAGCCTTGACTTGCAAATGAGGCAAATATCAACTATAGGAGATGCTCTCTATCTACACAAGATGCTCTATCTGCATGAGATGCTCTCTATCTGCATGAGATGCTCTCTACCTACACAAGATGTTCTAACTGCATGGGATGCTTTCTAACTGCATGAGATGCTCTCGATAGCCTCACAGAAGAGAGTAAAACTCCAGCAAAGTGAACATGATGCTCATGTAGATACAGTGTTATTCGAGGAAACATGTAAGTGCGATATAAACAACAGTCATTCTTGTAGGGGTATCTGCCCCATTAGGATCAAATACATGTCTGTCGTGTTTTTTCTGCTCTCCACAGGAACCTAAGAAGCATCTTCCGACACTTTTTGTGATGTCATCTTAATTCCTCAAGCAGGATCTACAAAAATATATTTACAAGCTCTCCATTGCAACTGCAGTGATGCTAGGAATTCCAGTGTCTCCTGGAATGAGGAACACAGCATGAGAAGCTTGCAGCATCTGAGCCAAACTCAAATGGGGAGCAAGACAAATGAACACTAATGGGAAAACTGAGCTGGTAAGGCTGGTGGCAAATTCAGTGCATTTGCCAACTAAAGAGAGAATGTATTCTAAACAAAAGTTGCTTCCAAGCCCAGCAGACTATGACCAAGAGGAAAGTAGGTTTCTAGATATTGTAAGACTTTTAGAGAAATGAAAATATTTATTTTTAAAAGATTTATTTTAATCAAAGAAGAGACTATATACACATGGGTGTAGTGCTTACAGAGACCACAAGACAGCATTGGGACCCCAGGAGCTGGAGGTACATGTGGTTATGAGCTGCCTGACATAGTTAGCAGAACCCCAAACCTGGTCTGTAACATGACAAATAAATGACCCAGAGACAGATATTGGGGTTCAAGCTTCAAGCTGAAGATAGAGAAAGCAAAGCAGCTGGGCACTAGATCTTACTTTACCACAGACTGAAATGCAATCCTGGCTCCACCAAACCTCAGACTGAAGCCTCTCCTCAGTCTGGCTTGAGACTCCTGAGACTTCAATGTCTTTCTGTCCTCAATGTGACTGGAGAATGAATGCCTGATACTGAATACTGAAGATCCTAGTTCTGAGATTAAAGGCATGTGATCCCATGTACTGAGATCATCTTTGTGTGAGCTGTTTCTCCTTAAGACTGATTCAATCTTGTGTAGATCTGGGTGACCTTGGACTCACCTCCTAGCTTCTGGATGCTTGAATTAAAGGTATGTATCTGGCTTCTATGGCTTGTGGCTGACTTTGCTTTCTGAATCCTCAGGCAAGCTTTAATAAATCATAGGTAATATATCACTTCAATTCCCCTTTTTGTCTAACACAAAAAGAAGGCTACAACTAACATAACAAAAACTATACACAATAAATACAATAAGTACATACAATATATACAGGCAATAAGTTCATCAACAATGTCTTGTAATATGTAAAATAAATGACCCAGAGACTGATATTGGGGTTCAAACTTCAAGGTAAATATCAAAAAAGCAGAGTAGACAGTCCTAGATTTTACCTTTATATCAGGCTGAAAGGGCTGATCCTGCTGCCTCTCCTCAGCATGACTGGAGAATGATTCTTCTCTACTGAGACCCTGTTCCTGTCTTATATTCCTCTCATGAATCCTGGGATTCAAGGTGTGAGCTCTGATTCTCTTTTAGACAGATTCACTCTAATGTATCCCTGGGTGGCCTTGAATGCAGAGAGATCCACCTGCCTTTATCTTCTGAATCCTGGGATTAAAGGTGTGTGCCACCACCTACTGGCCTCTATACCTTGTGATTGACTTTGCTTTCTGAATCCTCAAGCAAGCTTTAATAAATCATAAATAATATATCACCACAATGTCTAGTTGATTTGCATTTGACAAATTCAAAGAAAATGTCTAACCCATTGGCATTTGACAAATTCAGAGAAAATACTTCATTATCTACCATATCTTAGTGAGTCCAAAGTCTTGTACCTAATTCACTTTCTATTCTAATTTCCATTATCAAACTATCTTTTAATGTCTCTCAGACTTTTACACTTTACACCTCTTTAGGAAGTTTCTTTTCTGAGTCTGGAAAACAATGAAAAGTATAACTATGACGGTCTAGTCTTCAACTCACTCAGAGACCCAAGTAGGAAACAACATTAACTGAGTAAACAGGAAGTACAAGCAAGCCACTTGCAAAACATGTGAGATTATAAAAACAGCTGGCTCCTCCTCCTCCTCCTCCTCCTCCTCCTCCTCCTCTTCTTCTTCTTCTTCTTCTTCTTCTTCTTCTTCTTCTTCTTCTTCTTCTTCTTCTTCTTCTTCTTCTTCTTCTGTTTCTTTGCTTTGTTTTTTGAGATAGGTTTTGTCTCTGTTAACAATTCTGGCTGTCAGTGTAGATTGTAGATTGATAATCCTTTGCTCTATGTCTAAAATCCATATATGAGTGAGCACATACCATGTTTGTCTTTCTGTGACTGGGTTACCTCACTCAGAATGGTTTCTTCTAGTTCCATCCATTCGCCTGTTCATATACATTCTGTCATCCTGTGTCTTTTTATAGGTGAGTTGAGACCACTAATATTGAGGAAAATTAAAGATCATTGAGTGTTAATTCCTGTTTGTTTTGGATTTGGTGGTGGTGGTGGTATTGTGTGTGGACTTACTCCATTTTTTCTTTTGACTTTTGATAAAGTGGTATTATCTATTGCCTATGTTTTTGTGAGTGTAGTTAAATTCCTTAGGTTGGAGTTCACCTTCCAGTACTTTCTATAGGTCTGGATTAGTGGATATTTATTGCTTAAATCTGTTTTTGTCATGGAATACCTTGTTTTCTCCATCTATAGGGGCTGAAAGCTTTGCTGGATATAATAGTCTGGGCTGGCATCCGTGGTCTCTTAGTGTTTGCAGAATATCTATCCAGGACCTTCTGGCTTTCAGAGTTTCCATGGAGAAGTCAGGTGTAATTTTGATAAGTTTGCCTGTATATGTTACTTGGCCTTTTCCCCTTGCTACTCTTAATACACTTTCTGTATTCTGTATGTTTGGTGTGTTTATTATTATGGGGCAAAGGGACTTTTTTGTGGTCCACTCTATTTGGTGGTCTGTAAGCTTCTTGTACTTTCATTGGCATGTCTTTCTTTTTTTTTAGATTGCAAAGTTCTGTATTTTTCAAAATAAAGATCAACACATTGTTTAGAGACAATCTACACAAGAGTTACAAAAAATAATTGTCCAGGCATAAGCATACAAAGGTTTGTTAATTATACACATATGGTTACAAGTGTGCTTACAAAAAGTTCATTGGAAATATACACAAGACTCTGGAAATGTACACCGTGTAGTGTTACAGTCTATATTCAAACAAGGATTGACAGTATATTACATTCACAATGCAAAACACAGCTCATCTGTACAAAACAAAGGGCAAGTCACTTTACAAGGGGAGGCGCTGAGCAGGGAAAGGGGCAGGCAAAACTTCTAGAAATCCACTTTTGACTGCCACAAAATAAGCAAAGTATTACTTTTTCAGGATTAAAAAAAGAACACTAGCTTGAGTTAAATGGTGTGAAATAACATTTAGAAAGGCTCTCGCTACCATCTTGACTAGCTGACAAATAAACCAAGCTAATTTTTTCTTTTTAAACATTAACTAGGCTGTGTAAAGAACATTTATTCTTTCAAAAGGAAAAAAATTATTTCTGGTTGAAATTACAATTTACAATACACAACACTCTCTGCTACAACCATAAAAGGTGGATATACACCAAGTGCACAGGGCTGGCTGATTCTCTTTTCTTACCAAAAACGTGTTCATGTTGATCCAAACTTCTCCACATTTACATTACAGGTATACAAATGTACAATTGTGCAATCAAAAGTATGTCCAACTACTAGGGTACAATATAGATACAGATTAGACATCAGAACAGGAAAATACTACAAATCAGTATATGTGCAAAGTCTACACAAGTATTCACTATGTGTCTATAGAAGCAAGACCAGGAGCATAGCTGGGCTTTCTCTCATGCTAGATAATCAGATTCTGCTTCTCAGTGTTTACAGAAAGCAAGCTCACAGGCAGCACACGACCCTGCCCACTGGCCTCGGGCCGCTGCCCCTGGATCTGCAGCCACCATGTCACCGTGAGGTCATCTCCAAAAAAAGTGTCATGAACTCCATGTCACTGATGATGCTTTAGCAACTCTGAGAGTTCCCATTACACACACACACACACACACACACACACACACACACACACACACACATATATATATATATATATATATATATATATATATATATAATAAACTGTCAAATGCCAGTATGGGGTCATTTAACTAAAATTCAAATTTCTCAATTTGTTTTTTGTTGTTGTTGTTGTTTGTTTTTTAATAAAATGAGAAGGTGGGGAAAAACTATTTGCAAAACTTGCCACAAGGCAAATGAGTTAAAAACCTTTTTTGTTTTTTTTAAACTTTTTTTGTTAAATCAACCACCCTGAAAGTGTCCACATGTGGAATATAGATACAATAAAGAACAAAACATATAGACTCCCATGTACACTGATTACCTATGTACAAGTTCCTATACACCAGTAAACAGCAGAGCAATTAGTCAGTTAAAAAAAATAATTAGTACATGCAATGTATAATAAAATAAAGTTCACAAAGGCCTTTCCACAAGTGGATCTGATTACTTTTGAGGAGGGAATAATCCTGTACCAACCATTGCCCACTCTGATGCTACACTGGGCATTCTGGTTGTTGGTTGGATTAGGTTGGGAAAGTTTTCTTCTATGATTTGTTGAATATATTTTCTATACCTTTGAGGTGGGTTTCTTCACCTTCTTTTTTGGTATTTTTTTATTTAAATTAGAAGCAAACTTGCTTCAAATGTCAATCTCAGCTCCCTCTCCCTCCGCTTACCCCTGCCTCCCCGACCCCTGCCAGAACCCCCAGCCCCCCACCCAATAACCAGTCCATTCCTCAGGGAGGGTGAGGCCCTTCATAAAGGATCTCCAGAGTCTGCCATTTCGTTCGGGGCAGGGCCTAGGCCCTACCCTAAGAGTCCAGGCTGAGACAGCATCCCTCATGGTGGGATGGGCACCCAAAATCCATTTGTATGCCAGGGAAAAATACTGATCTACTACCCAAGGCCCCTTAGATTGCCTAGTCCTCCTCACTGACACCCACATTCAGGGAGTCTGGATCAGTCCCATGCTGGCCTCCCAACCATCAATCTGGGGTCCAAGAGCTGCCCCTTGTTCAGGTCAGCTGTTTCTGTGGGTTTCGCCAGCCCGATCTTGGACCTTTTGCTCATCACTCCTTCCTCTATGTCACTGGGTTCCAGGAGTTCAGTTAAGTGTTTAGCTATGGGTGTCTGCCTCTGATTCCATCCGTCACTGGATGAAGGTTCTAGGATGGCATATAAGGTAGTCCTCAAATTCATTATCAGGGAGGGGCATTTAAAATAGTGTCTCTACTATTGCTTAGTTTTCCAGTTGGTGTCATCCCTGTAGATCTCTGGAAATCTCACTTGTTCCAGAACTCTCCTCATACCTATAATGACTATTATGGTATCTCTCATCCTGCTCTCCTCTATTCTTCCCCCGGACTCAACATTCCTGCTCCCCCATGTCCTCCTCTCCCCTCCTTTTCTCCCCCTCTTTTTTTCCTGGATCCTTCTCCCCTTCCCCTATGTTCTCAATCTGCTCAGGAGATCTTGCCTCATTTCCCTTCTCGGGGGTACCATGCATATCTCTCTCAGGGTCCTTCCTGTTTCATAGACTCTCTGGCAGTGGGATTGTAAGCTGGCATTCCCCTGATTCATGTCTAAAATCCATATACGAGTGAGTGCATACAATGTTTCTCTTTCTATGACTGGATTACCTCATTACCTCAATTCAGGATGGTTTCTTCTAGTGCCATCCATTTGTCTACAAATTTCAAGATTCCATTGTTTTTTTCCGCTGAATAATACCCCATTGTGTAAATGTACCACATTTTGTCTATCCACTCTTCAGCTGAGGGGCATCTAGGTTGCTTCCAGGTTCCAGCTATTACATATAATGCTGCTAAGAACATCGTGGAACAGACATCCTTGTTGTATGAATATGCATTTTGGGGTATATGCCTAAGAGTGGAATTGCTGAGTCTTGTGGTAGACTGATTTCCATTTTCCGAAGGCATCTCCATACTGATTTCCAAAGTGGCTGTACAAGCTTGCTCTTCCACTAGCAGTAGAGGAGTGTTCCCCCTTTCTCTACATCCTCCCCAGCATAAACTGTCATTGGTGTTTTTTATTTTAGCCATTCTGACAGAAGTAAGATGGTATCTCAGAGTTGTTTTTATTGGCATTTCCCTAATGGCTATGGATATTGAACATTTTCTTAAATGTCTCTCAGCCATTTTAGACTCCTCTATTGAAAATTCTCTATTTAGTTCTGCAGACCACTTTTTAATTGGATCCGTTGGTATTTTGGAGACTTGCTTCTTGAGTTCTTTGTAAATTTTCTTGAGTATCCCGCCACTTTCTTGAAAGTATTTATCAGCTGTAGGAGTTCCCTCATACAGTTTTTTGGGTCACTTATGTAAACTATCATATCATTTGCAAATAGTGAAAGTCTGACCTCTTCCTTTCCAATTTGTATCCCCTTGATCTCCTTTTGTTGTCGTATTGCTCTAGCTAGAACTTCAAGTACAATATTGAAGAGGTATGGAGAGAATAGACAGCCTTGTTTTGTTCCTGATTTTAGAGGAATTACGTTGAGTTTTTCTCCATTTATTTTGATGTTGGCTGTTGGTTTGCTGTATATAGCTTTTATTATGTTTATGTATGTCCCTGTTATCCCGGATCTCTCCAAAACCTTTATCATTAAGGGATGTTGGATTTTGTCAAAGACTTTTTCAGCATCCAGTGAGACAATCATGTGATTTTTGCTTCTCAGATTGTTTATATGGTGGATTACACTGATGTATTTTCATATGTTGAACCATCCCTGCATCCCTGGGATGAAACCTTGATCATGGTGGATGATTTTTCTGATGTGTTTGTTCTTGGATCTGATTTGCCAGTATTTTATTGAGTATTTTTACATCAATGTTCATGAGGAAAATTGGCCTGTAGTTCTCTTTCTTATTTGTGTCTTTGTGTGGCTTGTGTACCAAGGTAATTGTAGCCTAGTAAAAAGAGTTTGGCAATGACCCTTCTGTGTGGAACAGTTTGAGTAGTATGAGTATAATCTCTTCTTTGAATTTCTGGTAGAATTCTGCACTGAAACTACCTGGTTCCGACCTTTTTTTTTGGTTGGGAGACTTTTGATGACTGCTTCTATTTCATTAAGAGTTATAGGTCTATTAACATTGCTTATCTCTTCTTGTCTTAATTTTGTTAAGTGATATCTATCCAGGAAATCATCTATTTCCTTTAAATTTTAAAATTTTGTGGAGTACAGGTTTGCAAAGTATGACCTGAAGATTCTCTGAATTTCCTCAGTGTCCATTGTTATGTCCCCATTCTTGTTTTTTATTTTGTTAATTAGTATGCTCTCTCTCTGCCTTTTGGTTAATTTGGATAAAGGTTTGTCTATACTATTGATTTTCTCAAAGAACAAACTCCTTGCTTCATTGATTCTTTGTATTATTTTCTTTATTTCTACTTTATTGATTTCAGCCCTCAATTTGATTATTTCCTGGCATCTACTCCTCCGGTGTGAGTTTGCTTCTTTTCATTATAAAACTTTCAGTTGTGCTGTTAAATTCTCTAGTGTGACTATTCTCCAGTTTCTTCATGTGTGCACCTAGTGCTATAAACTTTCCCCTTAGCACTGCTTTCAATGTGTCCCATAAGTTTGAACTTATTGTGTCTTCATTTTTGTTGAATTCTAGGAAGTCTTTAATTTCTTTTTATTGCTTCCTTGACCCAGGAATGGTGCAATTGAGCATTGTTCAATTTCCTTGAGTTTTTGAGGTTTCTGCAATTTATGTTGTTGTTGAATTCTAACTTTAAACCATGGTGATCCAACAGGATACAGGGGGTATTCCAATTTTTTTGTATCTGTTGAGGTTTGCTATGTTACCAAGTATGTGGTCGATTTTAGAGAAGGTTCCATATGGTGCTAAGAAGAATGTATATTCTTTTGTGTTTGGATGGAGAGTTCTATAGACGTCTATTAATCCCAATTAGGCCATAACTTCCTTTGTTTCTTTGTTAAGTTTCTGTCTGGTGGTCCTCTCTAGTGATGAGAGCAGAGTGTTGAAGTCTCCCACTATAAGTGTATGAGGTTTTATTGTGAATTGAGCTTTAGTAATATTTCTTTTGCAAATGTGTGTGCCTTCATATTTGGGGCATAGATGTTTAGAACTGAGACTTCATCTTGATGGACTTTTCCTGTGATGAATATGAAATGACTTTCTTCATCTTTTTTGATTGATTTTAGCTTGAAATCTAATTTGTTAGATATTAGGATTTCTACACCAGTTTGTTTCTTGGGCCCATTTGATTGGAAAATCTTTTCCCAACCCTTTACTCTGAGGTAATGTCTGTCTTTGATGATTATATGTGTTTGTATGTAGCAGAAGGACTGATTCTGTCTTCATATCCATTTTGTTAGCCTGTCTTTTTATAGGTGAGTTAAGACCTTTGACATTGAGGGATAATAGTGACTACCGATTGTTAATTCTTGTTTGTTTGGGTTTTGTTGTTGTTGTTGATGTTGTGTGAGGATTTCCCCCTTTTTTCTTTTGGTGTTTGGTATTGTGGAATTATCTATTGTCTGTTTTTGCCATCTGTAGTGACTGAAAGCTTTTCTGGCTATAGTAGGTTGGGTTAGTATCCATGTTCCTTTAGCGATTATAGGGCATCTATCCAGGACCTTCTAGCTTTCAGAGTTTCCATAGAGAAGTCAGGTGTGATTCTGATAGGTCTGCCCTTGTATGTTACTTGGCCCTTTTCTTTTGCTGCTCTTAATATTTTTTCTTTATTCTGTAAGTTTGGTGTTTTCATTATTATGTGGCGAGGGGATTTCTTTTTGTGGTGCAGTCTATTTGGTGTTCTGTAAGCTTCTTGTACTTTCATAGGCATATCTTTCTTTAGGTTGGGGAAGTTTTCTTCTATGATTTTGTTGAATATGTTTTCTGTACCCTTGAGCTGTATTTCTTTACCTTCTTCTATACCTATTATTCTTAGATTTGGCTTTTTCATGGTGTCCCACATTTCCAATATAGATCTTCACCAACCCCACATCTGACAGAGGGCTGATTTGCAAAATATATAAGGAACTCAAGAAACTAGATATCAACAAACCAAATATTCCAATCAAAAATGGGGTACAGATCTAAACAGAGAATTTTCAATAGAAGAATCTCAAAAGGCTGAGGAAACACTTAAGGAGATATTCCACATCCTTAGCCATCAGGAAAATGCAAATCAAAATGACTCTGAGATTCCATCTAAGACCTGTCAGAATGGCTATATCCAAAAACACAAGTGACAGTTTATGCTGGAGAGGATGTGGAGCAAAGGGAACACTCCTCCATTGCTGGTGGGAGTGCAAATTTGTATAGCCACTTTGAAAATCAATATGGTGTTTTCTCCAAAAACTTGGCATTAGTCTACCACAAGATCCAGCCACACTGCTCTGGGCGTATACCCAAAGGATGCTCAATCATACCACAAGGACACTTAATCAACTATGTTCATAGCAGTCTTATTTGTAATAGCCAGAACCTGGAAACAACCTAGATGTCCCTCAACTGAGGAATGTATAAAGAATGGAGCATTCCTCAGCTGTTAAAAACAAGGACACCAGGAAATTTGAAGGCAAATGGATTGGACTAAAAAAAATAATCCGGAGTGAGATAACCCAGTCTCAGAAAGAAAAATATGGTATGCACTCACTTGTAAGTAGATATTAGCTATAAAACAAAGGATAGCTATGCTACAGTACACTGACCCAGAGAGACTAGGTAACAAGGAGGGTTCATGTGGAGACAACAGGATCTCCCTGGGAAGAGGACATGAGAGATTTCATGACCGAGGGTGGATGGGGATGGAAACACAAGCAATCAGGTTGGGGGGGCTATGGGGGAAGACTAATAAAATAGACTACTGGAAAGGGGAGGGCATTTCGGGTCAGGAAAAACCTGGTACAAGGGGATCTCCCAAGAAACTTCAAGGATGACCCCAGATAAGACTCCTAGTGCAATAGCAGATATGTAGTCTAAATTGGTCATCTCCTGTGACCAGACTAGTCCCTAGTCCAATTGTCATCAGAGAGGCTTTATCCAGCAACTGATGGAAATAGATGTAGACCCACAGCCAAATATTAGATGGAGTTTGGAAATCCTGCAGAATAGGAAGAGAAAGGATTGTGGAACCAGAGGGGTCAATAACATCACAAGAAAACTCACAGAGTCAACGAACCTGGGCTCATAGGGGCTCACAGAGACTGAACTGACAACTGGGGAGCCTGAATGGGACTGACCTAGGCACTCTGCATATAGCTACATTTGTGTATCTTGGTCCTCTTGTGGGACTCCTAACAGCAGGAATAGGGTCTGTCTCTGACTCTTTTACTAGCTTTGGGGACCCTACTCCCTATACTGGGTCACCTTACCAAACCTTAATATATGCGGGGGTGCTTAGTCTTCCTGCACCTTGATGTGTCATGTTTTGTTGATACTCATGTGAGACCTGCCCTTTCCTAAACAGAAATGGAGGAGGAATGGATTTGGGGGTAGAAGTAGAGAAAGGGGAGGGAGGAACCAGAGGGAGAGGAGGATGGGGAAACTGTGGCTGGGATGTAAAATAAATAAATAACTATTTTTTCTTTAGAAAAAAAAAAGACCTGAGAGTTTAGAAAAACCACAGCCCTGCCTCATTCTAATATGAAGCACTCTGGAGAGACATACTCAAGAGTCCCAGAAAGTCACCTGAAGACATGAACATCCCTAACTGTCGGAAAGACATTTCTACAACGATGAAGGGAACTCACCATGTCAATAGAAATCAATATAGTAACCACTATCCATAGCTATAAAGCACTTAGAGTAAAACCTGGTGTGGGTCTTGCATCTCATTTCAAGGTCCTTAACTTCAAATACTGTAGCTGTACATATGTAATGACTCTGCCGCTACAGATGCTCCAACTAGTAGCTGTCAAAGTGTGGCAGGCCTCAGCATCACCTGCAGCACCTGTTAAAGCAGACCACTGGCTGCCACCTCCACACATTTCTGATTCTGCGGGCATGCCATACGGGTCTTGGGTTCTGAGCAAGGGACTTACAACAAGGTGGGTTTTACTAGTGCTTGCTGATGAAATGGAACCCTAGATGCATCCGTTTTCAGGTTTCTAGGACAGAATGTGGCCTTGGGATGGGTAGAAGTAACAACTAATGAAAGGAAGAGAAGGGAGGGAGGGAAGGAGAGAGGGAGGGAGGAAGGGAAGGAGGGAAGGACTGAAGGAGGGAGGAAAGAAGGGAGGGGGGCCTGGAATCAATCCCCGTGTTGCCCCTCCTGCACTGAAAGAGCAGACAGTGGGTGGAGCTCATCACGACCATCAATAAGTTGGTGCTGTTCTGAATAAGAGCATAGAGCTTGTCTTCTTGGGTGGTCCTAAGCCTTAGTTCCAGTCCAGCGGGAGGCAAAAGAGAAAATCCTGGATTATCATGACCACTAGACACCTGGCAAAACCCCTGTGTCAGGAAACTTGACTAATATTTCCCTTAATGTATATTAGTGAAGCTCCTCATTCATCCTTCAAATGTGCAATAAAATATCAGTCCAGGTCAACTGAAGCCTGGCCCTAGGGCACACATATTTTATGTATAGAAAAGAGCAGAGGCTCCTGATCATTCTTCATCTTCCCCATTTAAAACTTGGATTGTCAGGACTTGTGGGTATAATACATGCAGGGAATTTTGAAGATATGACCCATGTGTCTCAATCTTGATGTTTAAATAAACTGCTTCCAAGTGTGGAACAATGTCTCACAGGCTTGGAGGGACACAGAGAGTGGGAATAAGTCCCTCAGACAACAACCGAGCACTTTATGTAATCCTAAAGTTTAGTTACAGGAAGTTTTTTCACTTGTTTGAAGTATTTTACCTTTAGCAAAGTATTTATTTCTAGGTGTAAAATGTTTGCTTCTAGCCACTTGTGGAAAACTTGAACATATGGCCCATTTCCCCATCCACACTTGCTCGTGGCTTCCCATAGTGACTCTAGAATCTACCACATGAGTCAGACTGGGAGATAGAGTGGCAGTGAATTTGAGTTAAGCAGAGACTTGGAGCAACCCTTCAAGTTCAGTTTCTGGTTGACTATACTTTCTTCAAAAGCACCTGCCTAAAGCCCTTTGATAGAGAATGAGTCATGTGAAACAGAGTGAAACCTGCCCTATTAGCCCATCTGATTCCAAGGTAAAGGAAAGAGCTCCACCCAGATCCCAGTTCTCCCTTGAAGCCCTGTGTCCAACTGTAGACTAAAGTCAGCCTGGTTGGCTGCAGCTCACACTAGCAGAACTGCCCATTAGACCTATACACCCATGAGAAATAATTTTCATTCTGGATATGGCTTGCTATATAGTCACAACTAACTATTGCACCATGCGTCCTCAGTAGGACATCAGGTAAGATAACCCAATGCTAGATATAGCACTCCACATTTAGTGGCGATCCTATGATAATAAAGCTGTTCATGTGCATCTACATTGCTGTCCTTAGATTTATGTCAAACTCTGCCGGTTAAGTCTACAAGATGAAAAGGTTTGGAGGAAGGAACTGAAATCCTCGTTCATTCAGATAGCAGCAAGTAATTGTCCGTTACTAAATCCAGTGCAAGTTTGCACACGCCAGCTTAAGTATCTCACATGATCACAGTCCTAGAGAATAGCTTAAAGCAAGCAAATGAAAGCCTCCTGCTTGGGGGCACCTGCCCATCCCCTTGCCTTCGGACTGTTATGTTTCATTTTACAACACCCAGGAGTACAAATTGTCCGTCAGCATCCGGCAGGCAGCCTGATGGTCTTAACAGGACCCCTGCTGATGTGTGTCTCTGTTCTCCACTCAGCTGTCCCATCCTTGCAGCGACTGTTCTAAAGTTACAGGACAGTTTCTAACTTTGTGCCTGTCCCAAGACATCAGGACCAGGGCACATGATCTGTAATTTATGAGGACACCCACAGGGCTGTCACTTGCAAGGCAGGTGTTGAGAAAATGGCAAGCAGCTCTAGGAAAGAAAAGGACTGTGACCTCACCCTTGAATAATGGTGGCCAACCTAGTCATGGAAGAAAGCGTTGACATAAGCGAGCTTTAAAAATAAAAGCCATGGCTCGTCTTGCTGAAGGTGCTTGTCTCTACAACTGAACGCCACAGAACTCAAGCGATCTGAGAGAAACTGAGGTAGACTTTGTTCTAGAACTACTGGTGTAGTCTTTGCACTTTGCAACCTAAACTACCAATGTCTTGTGAGAACAAATCAGAGTTCAAGCCAAATTTTACCCACAATGACATTGGTCATGCTCTCCCTAAAAGACGTTACATAAAATGGAAATCAGAAGTCAGCTCAAATGAGAGGAAAGAAACTGAGAATAAGCCTTACTTCCCAGCTAATAAATACTCCTAAATCGAGCATCTTGTGGGTCTATGCTAGCTGTGCAGCAGTTTTGTGACAGAGCCTAGGATATGGCCAAGTGTTGAGCTCATGCTTTGCATGTCCAAGGCCCTGGATTAAATCTGTAGGAGAAAAGTGTTGACCAAACTTGGTCTCGTCTCAGCCAATGCTTGTATTTCAGAGACTAAGAAAAATTAATCTAATTGATTTAAACAGAGAGGACAACTATTTGCAGGTAGAAGTAGAATGAAAACTTGCAGGCATTTGCAGAGCGCCCCCAGGCACACTTAGGTTGCTGCTTGGGATGGAAAGAGTATCTATCAGCTCAGATGCAACCTGAGCCTTGAAACCAAATGACATCATGATGAAAAGGCTCCAAGACTTCAGAAACATTGCTTACCAATAGGCAGCTCAGCTTTCTGCCTTGGGTCTGAGAGTCCCAGAGGGGTATCTGTGTTACAAAGCAAATCCAGCCAAGTTCACACCACGGGAATGCCACAATGAGCCTAGAGACTCAAATAGCTGCTTGTTGGCTGCCATAGGAGCTTCCACGCTGACAATATTACAAGCATTTTTCCTTCATTTGGCGAAGACAGATTTCTTTGGCAGGGACTTCTCATCAAGACATTCTTACAATCTTCCTTATAGACTGCTCCCTGGCAGAGAAGGCCCACATTCTTACAGATTTCTATATATGTAATCTACAAAGAAACAGCCAGCTAGTTGCCCATGACATAAGCCATTGTGTCCTGCATCCTCCTGCTGCAATCATAAGAGATCAGAGCTGAAAAGAACAGTTAAGGAGGTTCTGGACAAGTCCGAGCCATTTTTCTGGCCCTTAGCCTGGAAAAACTCCTGACAGAAAGCCTGCCTGGTGCCCTTGGCAGAGTCCCACAAGATCTAGTAAAATGCCAAAGTCTCCACCATGACATCAAGAAGGATACATGCTACAAGCACTGCGGGAAATGTTAATCACATTTTAGGTGACTAGATTGCAAGTATTTAACAGGAATATGTGATTCCACACTAATTCTTACTTGGGGGTTTTTCACCAAGGTTCCTTCTTCCTTGCTTGACTATCTCTTCAAGTTAGGAATAGAATCTTGGTGGAAATCAGGTGGTATACCTGGCTAGTCGTTCCTTTTTTGTAGGAATGTATTCTTCTCATAAATAAAAGAAAGTGAACCTTAGTAAAAAAGACACTAAGAGTCTTTGGTTTGACATCTCTATGTTTAGATGCTTTATAGTTGGAGAATAAAATAGTAGCATAATGGTCAAGTGAGAGTATAAGATATATTGAGGATATATGTATGACTAAGCAACAAAAGCAAATGATACAGATTTCAATGTGTAAGCTTTATTCAAAACACAGTATTCTAAATGGCAAACTCGTACTGCTCTCAGACCAATATATATACTAAGTAAGGATGTTCCTAAAAACATAAACCGGTCTAGTGTATGTTATTTCAAGGCTTATGAAATTCCCGCACATTTTATCGGGATATTAACGTAATTCAAATTGAAAGACTGTCAAGTTTTTCCTCACTTCCAACACTTATGTAAAAAGGGAAAAGTCTCCTAATCTAGGGGTTGGACATCCAAAGCAACTCCCACACCCTTGCTGTGACTGTGGCTGGCTTAATCATGTGTGGATCTTATGGGTACAGACACAGTCAAGGTGTGTTCGTGTGTGCAATATCCCTGTCATGCCCAACAAATACTCTTTGGTGCAGGTGTCCACCACCTCTGTTTCTTACAGTCTTTCTAGAAGTCCACACCTAGCTGAGGATCTACTGGTAACTGATGGCTGTTCAGGGAGGGACCGTTTTCTTCAGGAGTGTGCTCTTTGTGACTACCCATGCTTCAGTACATGACCCTACACCATGAACATACAGTCAACACTAAGTGGACTCAGAGTGTTTTAAAAGTAAAAAAGAACACATACACCCTAAGTTGAGAAGAAAAAGTGGTTGGGGTAATAAGGAGGAAATGCGGAGGAAGGAATGGGTGGGGAACTCGATTGAAGAAGTGTCAACAATAAAATGAGTGAAGAAAAGAAAGGACATGAAGTTGTGAAGGAATGTGTTAGCAGAGGCTTAGGAGAGCTGGGGGTGAATTTGATCAAGATATATTCCATCTAAATATTAAATTTTCTTTCTTATTATTTAAGACAGCTTTTAGCTTTAAATATATTTTTATCATTTCTTCCCCTCCCCCAAGTTCTCCCAGACCCTCTTCCCTCTGACCCACACAACTTTAAGTTACTTCTTTTTTTAATTTTTTATTTATTTTTCAGTTTAAATTTAGATTAGAAACAAGGTTGCTTCACGAATCAGTTCCAGGTCCCTCTCCCTTTCCCTCCCCTCCTCCCTTGTCCTCCCCCCCAATTCCCCCATTATCCCCTCATTTCCCCAGGGATGGTGAGGCCCTCCATGGGGGTGTCCATAGGCTGTCATTTCATACAGGGCAGGGCCTAGACCCTCCCCCAAGAGTTCAGGGTGAGAGTGCATCTCACATTGTTGGATGGGAGTCCAAAGTCCCTGTGTATAATCAGGATGAGTACTGATCTACTGCCCAAGGCTCAATAGATTACCTAGGCCTCCTCACTGACACCCAGATTCAGGGGGTCTTGATCAGTCCCATGCTGGATTCCCAGGCTGATGCCTGGGATTCAAGAGTTAACCTTTGTCAGGTCAGCTGTTTCTGGGGGTTAAACCAGCCCAGTCTTAATCCCTTTGGTCATCAGTCCTCCCTCTCTGTTACTGGCTTTCTTGAGTTCAGCTCAGTACTCTATCCACTCTTCGGTTGAGGGACATCTGGGTTGCTTCCAAGTTCAGGCTATTACAAATAATGCTGCTATGAACATAGTGGAACAGACATCCTTGTTGTATGAATGGGCATCTTTTGGATATATGCCTAAGAGTGGAGTTGCTGGGTCTTGTGGTAGGTTTATTCCCATTTTTCTGAGGGATCTCCATACTGATTTCCAAAGTGGCTGAACCATTTGGCACTCCCACCAGCAATGGAGGAGTGTTCCCCTTTCACCACATCCTCTCCAGCATAAATTGTCATTGGTGTTTTTGATTTTAGCCATTCTGACAGGAGTGAGATGGTATCTCAGAGTTGTTTTGATTTGCATTTCCCAGATGGCTAAGGATGTTGAGCACTTTCTCAAGTGCCTCTCAGCCATTTTAGACTCCTCTGTTGAAAATTCTCTATTTAGTTCTGCAGCCCACTTTTTTAATTGGATCCTTTGGTGTTTTGGAGACTTGCTTCTTGAGTTCTTTGTAAATTTTGGAGATCAACCCTCTGTCAGATGTGGGATTAGTAAATATTTTTTCCCATTCTGTGGGGTGCCTTTTTGTCTTGCTGACTGTGTCCTTTGCCTTACAGAAGCTTCTCAGTTTCAGGAGGTCCCATTTATTAATTGTTGATCTCACTGTCTGTGCTAGTGGTGCTATTTATGTTCAGGAAGCTGTCTCCTGTACCAATTCGTTCAAAGGTACCACCCACTTTCTCTTCTAAGAGGCTCAGTGTGGCTGGATTTATGTTGAGGTCTTTGATCCATTTGGACTTAAGTTTTGTGCATGGCAATAGACATGGATCGATCCGCATTCTTCTACATGCCAGCCTCCAGTTATGCCAGCACCATTTGTTGAAGATGCTTTCTTTATTCCATTGTATATTTTTAGCTTCTTTGTCAAAGATCAGATGTTCATACTTTAAGTTACTTCTAAAGCAACAAAAAGCACAATACAACAACAAAACCAAGAAAACAAAATAAGATCACACCCAAAATGAAAAAACCCAAACAAACAAAAACAACCCACTAATCTTTAACAAAATAAAAGCACACACATACAAAGAAAAGTACTGTAGAGTTCGTTATATGATAGCCAACTACTTCTGAACATGAGGAATGTCCTGGAGTGGCTGATATATGTATGAAAATTTCAAAGAACAAATTAAAAATATGTTTGAAATTAGGGGACATTTTAAAAATCTAACTAAATCTTATTTACAAGGCTAAAACTTCAAAATATTATTTCAAGCATATTCCTTAATAAATTATCTGGAAAAAACCTGACCAAGAAGGTGTGCACACCCCTGCCTACACTGAGAGACAGAAATAACTAGACCCAAATCATTTGCATTCTCTAAAGGTTAGATGCCTTACTTGTAAATCAGGATAGCAATGTCTTCAAGAATATCCCTATACATTATGTCCAGTCATTGTATTGTTAAGCTAACTGCGAGTTAAGGTGGTAACACGTGAATATCTATTTTATTTTTTATATTGGTTTTTATCAACACATATTTTATGTCATTACCTACAATTAGGAGAACAGAAAGATTGTATTCCCAAGACTTTATACAAAAAGTTTTTGTCAGTGTCTCGTACAAGTTGGTTTTGATATCATGGACTTAACACTGAAGGTTTTTAAATTTTTATTTAGACAGAACAGTTTATGACTACTTTAGAAAATTCAATGCCTGTAAATTAGCAGTCATTGGGTTGAATAAATGAGTTATCTTAAACTATACTGCAAAAAATGTTAAGTTTTCAAGAGGTTTAGTTTCAGGTCCTAGAATACAGTTATCTTTCCAAACATTGACATAGCCATTCAGTGGGAAGCCTGGCTGATTTCCAGAATCCTTCAGACAACATTTAATTCATCATCCAATGGGCACTCATTCTGTGTGTGTTTGTTCCCATGATCTGGCTGGTTGTCTCTTACCCTTAGTTCACTTGCATATTTGAAGGCAGCCCAAATAATTTTCACTTCTCCCTTTTTTTAAACCCTAAGCTTGGAACTTTCCTGTTTTGGTCTCTTTTCCTGTTGCTGTGATAAAGTATGCTGACAAAAGCAATTTAAGGGAGAAAGGGTTTATTTTAGTTCACATTCCATCAGGGTAAGTGAAGCTGCTGCTCACCTTATGCCTGCAGAGATAAGAGAGGAATAAATGTATGCACACATGCTAGTGCTCAGCTCATTACCCCACTCTCATATAGTCCAGGATCCCCTGGCTAAGGAATGATCCACTTACAGGAGACAAGTCTTCACGCCACAATAACCACTGTCAAAATAATCCCTCACAGACATGACCAAAGACCTTCTCCCTCATAATTCTGGATTCTTTCAAGTTGACAATTAACACCAAATTCCATGCCTCGTTCTCATATCTACCTTATTCAAGTCACTGGTCAACCCCAAGTTATAGTGCAAAGAATCTCCTCCCATAGGAAGAGAATAGTGACGAATACATATCGAAGTGTGTGGGACCATAGCGGGGTACAAAACTGCAACTCATTATAAAATTTAGTGTGGTAAGGTTTCAACAGATGTGAAACAGCAGCACTTAGCCTGTCCAGAACACCAAAACCCTTCTATCCTTTTCTTAGCCATTTTGTAATGCAAGGTGAGAACCAGAGGAACAGCTGCAAGTACTTTGTGGAGTTTTTATGTCGAGAGCAGCACCTCTCGTTGTGACTGGCACAATATTTATGGCTGAGATTACAGAGTCTTCCATAGTAATAACATCAGCTAGAAGAAACTCAGTTTTCAAGACTGAGGTCTAATGCTCATGGTTCATTTTCAATGAGTCAGCTCCAAGTGACACTTGCAAGACAGTCTCTTCTAGATGTTGAGTGGCTAAGTTGCAGAATTAGGGTAGTTATGGTGACTCTAGCTCTAAGTGAGCACAAATAATTAAATGTGGCATTTAGGCAATATTATCAGCATACTACAGCTGTCTGTTATCAATATTGTTATTTTCCTTCTTATTTAAATTAAAAACACTTTTATTTTACATACTGATCTCAGTTCCCTCTCCCTCCCATTCTCCCCATCAACCCCCCATCCCACTCCCCATCCACTCCCCAAGGAGGGTGAGGCCTTCTATGAGAGATCATCAATGTTTGTCACATCATTTGGGGGAGGGCCTAGGCACTTCCCCATGTATCTAAGATGAAAGAGTATCCTTCCATGGGGAATGGGCTCCCAAAGTTCATGCACTAGGGATAAATACTGATTCCACTGACAGAGGCCTCATAGACTGCCCTGGTCTCCCAATTGACACACACATTCAAGGGACCTGATTTGGACCTATGCTGGTTCCCCAGCTGTCAGACTGATGCCCATCAGTTCCCATTTGCTCAGGTCAGCTGTTTCTGTGGGTTTTCCCAGCATGGTCTTCACTCCGTTGCTCATCACTTCTCCCTCTCTACAACTGGAATCCAGGAGTTCAGCTCAGTGCTTAGCTGTGGGTGTCTGCTTCTGTTTCCATCAGCTGCTAGATGAAGGCTCTAGGATGGCATATAAGGTAGTCATCAATCTCATTATAGGGGAAGGGCATTTAAGGTAGCCTCTCCACTATTGCTTAGATTCTTAGGTGGGGTAATTCCTTGTGGATATCTGGATATTTCCCTAGTGTCAGATTTCTCTTTAAACCTATAATGGCTCCCTGTATTATGGTATCTCTTTTCTTGTTCTCCTCTATTCTTCCCCTGACTCAATCTTCCTGATCTCTCATGTTTGCCTCTCCCCTCCTCTTCTTCCCTTCTCTTTCTCCTACCTCCATCCTCCATGCTCCCAATTTGTTCAGGAGCTCTTGTCCCTTTCCCCTTCCCCTTCTCTGGAGACCATGTATGTCTCTCTTAGGGTCCTCTTTGCTTCCTAGTTTTTCTGGAGGTGTGGACTGTAGGTTGGTAATCCTTTGCTCTATGTCTAAAATCGATATATGAGTGAGTACATACCATGTGTGACTGGGTTACCTCACTCAGGATGGTTTTTTCTAGTTCTATCCATTTACCTGCAAATTTCAAGATTCCTTTTTTTCCCACTGAGTAGTACTCCATTGTGTACATGTACCACATTTTTTGCATCCATTCTTCGGTTGAGGGGCATCTAGATTGCTTCCAGGTTCTGACTATTATAAACAATGCTGCTATGAACATAGTTAAACATATGTGTCAGTCTAGACTGACTTCTGGGTTCATCTTAAAACACTGTAAGCTGAAAATCAAAGGTGTCCCTCCAAGCTCTGTCACCAGCCCTTTTATTTCCTTTGATTCCTATCACTATTTGATGCTAGCTTCTTTTGCTTACCTATCTGTCTCTTAGTGTATCACTGTCTCAAAGAAAGACTTTTTGTGAGCCTCCTAGCAGTCTCCCCAGGTCCCGAACCAAGCCCAGTCACAGAAAAGTGATGTGGAAAACCACCAAACCTGGAAAGTTCAGCTGCTGCAGTTGGGTATGTAGGGTGAGGGTGGCATGGCTGAGGCCATCGTGTCTCCAACATGATTCCCATTTCAGTGTCTGGGTCTTGGTCTTCACATGCTGCATCACAGACAACCTCATCTTCCTTGAACCATAACAATCTTCTTGGAGCACAGAACAAGCACCTTGCTTTCCTCTGACATCTTTCTCCAGCATCTGGATGGCCTGACTGGAGTGGAAGCAATGATCCTTCCTCCAGGCACTCAGAGCTTTAAAAGCTAATTTCACTTCACCCAAATCCCACCACCCAGCTAGGTGGCCAGCACATAGCACATTCTATCTGGAAAAAAAAGCAGTGGGCTTGAAATGTTTCCCATTCCTGGGAGTCAAACACAAAACAAAATTGACTAACTCCTTCTGGAATTCCACAAAGCAGTGATTGCCCTAACACTCACCTCCGGCATACTTGGTGCCTTTCACCGCTGAAAATATAAACTCCTTAACAATCCTTCTCACCTTGTCACTCAGGCCTTCAGTTCTGCTCCAAAAATTGCCAGGAAGTTTGCAAAGGAGACAACACCAGCTGGGCAACATGGAAACTAAATAGTAAAAATACCTGGTGTCATTTTTTGCTTGTGATATAAGTATTTCAATTCATATCTGGGGTATGTATGCTCCCTAGTTTCATTTTTGTTTCTGTGAAAAAAAAATTACTCTGACAAAAATCAGCTTGGGGGGGAAAGGTTTATTTTAGCCCACAATTCCAGGTTATAGTTCATTATTGTGGAAAAGCCAAGGCAAAAATAATTTGCAGCTGGTAATTACATTACATCACATCCACAGTCAAGAGCAGAAGGGGAGTAAAGACATACATGCCTACAGCTCAGCCCACTTTCCCCAGCTTCCACAGTCTAGGACCCAGAGCCAAGGAATGGTGCCGCCCATAGTTGGCAGGTGTTTCCCCTCAATCAACTCAACCAAAACAACCTCCCACTTATACACCCACAGCCAAACCATATGTAAAAAAAAATCCCAAGGAGACTTTCCTCCCTGGTGACTCCACCTTTGTTCCTTGTAGCATTAACACTACCCATTACATTATACTCATGCCTCCTGCCATTAATAAAGCTTTAAGGCCACTTGACATTTTCATCATTTTTGTAGGGTTTCCACTTTTTTTTTTTTTTTTTTTTGGTTTTTCGAGACAGGATTTCTCTGTGGCATTGGAGGCTGTCCTGGAACTAGCTCTTGTAGACCAGGCTGGCCTCGAACTCACAGAGATCCGCCTGCCTCTGCCTCCCAAGTGCTGGGATTAAAGGCGTGCGCCACCAACACCCGGCCATATATATATATATATATATATATATATATATATATATATATAATTAGACTATTTTAACTAGAATCAAACTATACAAAGGCTGAGGCAGGATTGCTGTAAGTTTGAGGCCAGCCTGAGATATACAGACTGAACCCTATTTCAAAAACTGATAATCATAATAATAATAAAGAAAAGTTTAGCTGAACCTGAGCTACATACTGAGACCCTGTTTCAAAAATAATAAAACAGAATTTAACTGTGTATCAGCAAAAAGTGAATGAACACTCAGATTTGGGGACACCTGCAGCTTCACAATGTATTGCCTACTTCCCAATAATTTATAATCTTTTCTTGTACCTTCCTACAAACATACACACTTGTATTTGGCTTGGTTTCCTGTGACTTGGTTTTTTCTTTTGTTTTGTTTTCTGAGACAGGGTGTCATATAACTTAGGCTGGCCTTAAACTTGCCATGTAGCTAAGAATAACCCTAAACTTTTTATGATTAATTTATTTTTATTTCAACTGTATGAGTGTTTTGTCTGCGTTGTACTATGTGCACAACTGTTACTGTAGGAGATTAAAAGAGGACATAAGATCTTCTGAAACTGGAGTTAGAGGCAGGTGCGAGCCACCATGTGAGTGCTGGGAACAGAACACAGGTCCTCTGTAGGAGCAGCGATGCTCTAACCCACTGAACCATCTCTTCAAACCCACCCTGAACTTTTGATTCCCCCATCTCTACCACCACATACACCACCACACTCGACTCATGCTGTGCTCCGAATCAATCCCAGAGTATGCTATCCAAGCCTCTGCCAATAGAGCTGTGTCCTTAGGCCTCCACCTAGAAAAATGTAAATATTTCCCTGTCACCTAAAAGAACAGGTGCTGTTGCCAAAGGGATTTTTAAGGGGAAAGCACTTTGTGATAGCTGGAATATATATTTAATTAGAATCTCAGCCCACTGTGGTTTGGGCAGAAATTCGTCCCTACTCCTCTCCTCCCATGGCTGTGGTCACAACGCCAGGACACAACAGAAGTGTATGGATGAGGCTGAACAAACATGTGCTGTCATTCTTCACGGGCCACACACCAAGCAGAGGGTGCAGGACCCGTAGGGCCTCAGCAGTGAATTACCAAGTAATGATGGAGTCAGTTGTCACCATGGCTGTTATTGAATCTAACTTGTCTACCTTGAGTTTGTTTGAAATGGCTTTGATTTATAGCATGTGAGTGAGAATTTACTGTGGATGTCAAAGTACAAACCAAGGTTGTAGAACATTGATTTAAGACAAGTGTAAGTAATATTTATCACTGGGGGAATAGTTTTCTCTTATAAAATCCATAATAATTATGAAAGACAAAGAAAAAGTGATTGCCGAGCCTCATTAAATTTAAAACTTCATCTTTAAAAAATACCACAACTTCTGGGATTGCATGTTTGCATCTTTTAATTTTTAAGGAGGTAGAAACAGAAGTATCGGTCATTCAGAGTCATCCTCAACTACATAGCAAGTTCAAGGCTACGTAAGATCCTGTCTCAAAAAAAGAAGTAAAAATAAATATTAAAAGGCAGTAGATAGAATGAAGTATTGTATATTCTCATAAAGTTAGAGAAAAGAAATAAGATGCACAAAATTCTAGAAGACACTAAAGAAATATAAGTCAAAACTACAAAAATGCCACTGAATATATTAGAATGGGTGTAATTTTAAAATGCCTGAAAAACTGCTTGTCAGCAGTAAAGGAGAAATAAGAGCATCTATAGTTTCTGGTAGGAATGTAAAATGGTGGAAATATGTTTGGGGAGCCCTTGAAAAGTTTTATATATATTCCTATAGCCCAGTCATTCCACCCCTAAGAAATGATAATGTGTCGTGATGGTCAGTTTTAATTGTCAAGTTAACACAAGCTAGAATCTCCCAGGAAGTGCCAGTGGGGGGGGGGTTGTCCAGAACAGGCTGGCCTGTGATCATTAACTGGGGAATTGTCTTGCCTGCCCTAAGTGATGTGAGCAGATCCAACCAGAAGTGGGCAGTGCCATCCCCTCTGTTTAGGTCCTGGACTTGAAAAGAGTTGAGAAAGCTACCTGAGAAGTAGTGGCATGTACGCATTTCTCCTTATTCCTGAGTATGATATAATGTGACAAGCTTCTTCAAGTTCCCAGCGACCCTGCATTTGTGAACCAAACTCTTTCTCTCTTAAAGTTGTTTGTCAGGTAGGGTATGTGAAAGTTCAGAAAAGTTTTATTCAAATAGCCAAGACTTGGTGTATGCTAAGTCTGTTGTAAGAATTCTCTACCAACTAGATAGCTTACAAAGAATCAGCAGATTTTTCTCTCAGTTCAGGAGTCCAGAATCCTGAAACCAAAGTTTTGTTACATTTGTCCCTTCTGGAGGATGTACAGGACAATCACTTCAGTGCTTGACTCCTTGTCTTTGATGTTGGCCAGAAAATCCTTGGCTTATAGTACCATCACAGCAAGCTCTGCCCTGTTCTGTCTATCCTTTCAACACAATGGTTCTCGACCTTCCTAATGCTGCCACCCTTTAATACAGTTGCTCATGTTGTGATGACCCCAACCATAAATTATTTTTGTTGCTACTTCATAACTGTAATTTTGCTACTGTTATGAACTGTAATGCAAATGTTCAATATGCAGACTTTCCTAAGCAACCCACTTTTTTAACTGGATGCTAGAGTGAATGGGGCTCACCCTGATTCTGTATGACCTCATGCTACTGGAATCCATTTGTGTTGCTATACTAGAATACCTGAGGCTTGATAGCTTATAAAGAACAGAGATTTAGTGGGTGATGTGGCCTCATTATTCCTGCTTCTGCATTGTGTGCTACATCATGCTAAATTTACTCATGAAATACTGAATTTCCAATTTTAACTCCCTGTTTAACAATATCATATGATAAAAATGGCTTATGATCAAGTCTTGAGTAAACACCTAACTGACAAAAAGGCTATTTTGAAAACAGCTTCCCCTCCAGGTACAATAATATGAAACAAACATTAAAGTGTCTGAGGCCCGACACAGCAATTCTCTTTTGACAGCAAGGTTCAGTGAAGGGCAGTGGAGGACCCTGAATCAGACCATCCACACAGGACACAGATCTCCTCAAACAAAGGCAACCACAGTCCAATTCATACCCCACTCCATTTGCAGTGGATTCAGCTGCTGCCTCGTTTCTCTGCACTCTCAGATTTACTCTATTCCCATTAGATTTCCTAGGAACAGGCACACTTATACCGCTGTATAATTATAGTTCCCCGGAACATGTTTGAAATGACTGAGATTCACGTCTGCTTCCCAGTCCAACCACTGCTGGACTGAAATGTCTTCCCATGTCTCAGAGGATGAGTGATGGGTAGCCAAGATTGTTCTTCAGAGGCTCAGTCAAAAGTAAGGCCATAGAAACACAGGACTAAGTGAAGTTGTTCATCTTTATTTCATGCCTGTAGTCCACTGGAAATTTAATACAAAATTCACTTGCATTATTGAGAACACATCTCTTTAACAGTATCACCTGTATTAGGTTGAAGTAAATTAATTTCAATGTCACTATGCTTGCCATAGGACCTTGATCCAAACAAACTGCTCCAAAATAAATAATGATACAGGGGCTAGAGAAATGGCTTAGCAGTTTAGAGTACTTGCTGCTCTTGCAGAGGACTTGGGTTGGATTCCCAACACCCACATGGTGGCTCACAACCATTCATAACTTCAGATTGACTACAGTCAATTCAGTGCTGTCTTCTGACATCCAAAGGCACCAGACACATGCATGGTACACAGACATATATGCAGGCAAATCATCCGTGCACAAAATGAATAAATCTAATAATTTTTAAAACCAACACTCAGTATCAGTCACACTCTACAAATATATGAGGAAATATCAGATCTACAGAAAGGTTTGCATACTGTAAGTCCTATTTTACTTTTATGAGCAGAAACATAAGTTTTCTGGAGAACCTGGGAGCTCAGGTTTCACAGTCATTAGTTCCACATTGAGGAGGGCAGGCTGTGTCATTCATAAAGTGGAACCAAGTCCTTCCCCTGGGGCCCCATCAGTATTGTTCAGAGGAATGCTGGGATTATAGAAATGTCATTTTATTTAACTGCATAATAGCTTTTTTCACAGCTGGTTTTCCCTGAAGAGAAAAGAAGCTGTATTCTCCTCAATTCCAGAACAGGGGAAATGATTTTACTGGGTGAGGAGAAGCCACCAGGAGATATTTATCTTCATGTTGCTAATACAGTGTCATCCTCACAGTACTAAGCAGATCGATCAACTGTGGTAGCATAGGTCCAGTAGTCACTAACAGTACATCATACACTTTTCTTATTTCAAAGTCCCATTGTATGCCATGAATGGCCAAGCTGGCTTTCTTTATATCCTCATCAAAGATCCTCAGAAATGCAAATCACCAAATTCCCCAAAGGTACATGAGGTTTTTAATTTGATTTCATCTTTTATTTTAATGGCTTGACTATACTGGAAATTCCCAAGAAGGCTTCATTCTCGGTCCAGAAAAGAAGAATGGACATAGTGGTCTCGAGACTGGCCAAGACAGCTATGGATTAGCTGGGTAATCTTGCAGTTGCTGCTCTGTCCTATTTTGTTCTCTTCTGGCCTGCTTTGCTTTAAGTCCCAGGAAGCACTGACGTCATTCTGGAAGGACAGGCTTTAGTTTCACTGGTAAACTGGGCGGAGAATCAATGACACAGTAGGCTGACAGCAAGATGAGAAGATTTTGACCTCTGCCACACCCAATGAAGTAGAGACCACCACAGTGTACACTGCTTCCCAAGACCCTCTAGAGCTCAGTGCCGTGGTTCATTCTCAGAATTGACTAGGTAAGAATCCATATGGCCAGAACTGGGAAGACCAAGTATTAAGTGTTCATAAATAGAGTAAATAGAGGGCCAAAGCATTGGGTGCCATAAGACTGTCTAAGACCGGGGGGGGGGGGGGGAGTCAATAATTTAAAGGAAAAAAATGAGTTTTAAATTGATCATCCTATGACACAAAGAAAATGGTCATTCTCTCACTAGAACAATGATGGAAATCAATTGAGTAGTATTATCAGGCATGACACATTTTATGTGTCAACTTTGCTAGGTTAAGGTTCCTATATTTATTCAAATATTTTCGATGCTTCTATGAAGTCACTCTTAGATTTGCATGTTAATCGGTAGACTTTAAGTGAAATAGATACCCACCATAATGTAGACGGGTCACATCTTATGCTGGAGACCCGACTAATATAGCAAAACTGACTTCCACCACTACACTGGCCCAATGCTTGGCAGCAAATTTCACAGTAGGGAGTCCCTACAAAAGCAAAACCCAATTCCTTTTGAATCTCTCTCTCTCTCTCTCTCTCTCTCTCTCTCTCTCCCTCTCTCCCTCCCTCCCTCCCTCCTTCCCTCTCCCTCTCCCTTTCCCTCTCCCTCTCATTCTCCTCCATACCTCCCAGTTGTATCCTCTGTTCCTGACTCTGTCATTTCCAAATGGATAACCTATCAACTCTTCCTCCTCTCTTCCCCCCTTTCTTTGAAATCTGCTTCCCAGTGATCCTTGCTGTTAAGCTCACGTCTACTCCTAGCAAATCTTTTGACAACCTAATTTAGGACCTATTCCCTCTTTTGCACATCGAGTTTATAACTTATCAATTTGATATTTTAGCTGAATATACATCCACACTCAAGTTTCCTTCATCCTAAAGCCCCTTACATCAACCTCTCTTGAAACATGAGTTAACTCCATAATTACCCCCCCTTTCCAACCAGACTTTACTCCCATTTGTATCCAGCAACCACATTCTAACTGGTGTTTCAAAATGCTCATTTGTTTTTTATACATTTTTTAAAAATTAAAATGTCTATGATGGGTCAGAATCACAGTGCTAACTATTATATAAGAAACTTTTCATCAGGTTTATTATATGATATGAATTAGATATTATCAGTTGACACCATCATTGTGATATGAAACGAAGACTCAAATTGGATAATCTCTTTAAGATGGCACAGTCCTACTCCTCTTACCTGCTCTACGTGCTCTCTCCATGGCACTTCCTCATATCCCTGACTTCATAACTGCTTCTTTTCTATTTCGTGGGGTCTTGTTTACTCCCTGTCGGAGCCTGGAGTTTATCTTATGTCAAAGGCTCATAGTCATCCCGTTTGGACATATTAGCCCACAAAACAGTCCCAGAAGTCATTTTATCCACGACCCATGGACTTATTTGATTCCTTTTGGAGCCCACATTCCTCTTAGAACCCGTAGTACCATGTCTAGTATTCTCATAGGAAGGAGTGGAGACAGCATCCCTGCAATGGTGGCTTCTCCCACGGAAGCCCTGACACTCCCAACTCAGAGCTTTGAGGCACCCATTTCCCCTCACTTATGTGAAGAGGCTGTGAAAAGGCTTCTCTTAGAAAAGTGGGGTTGGGTTACAACAGCTGGTAAGCTATTCTCTGCAGCCAGGCCACAGGCTATCGGGCAATAATGGGTTAAACGTGCGGGCGCTGCTGATGGGTGGCTGATTATACTCAGAACCAGGAGACACAATGCTTTAACTAGACGATGATTCTCATGGTGGGAATTAGAGAACCTGGCAAGACAGCAGAGAGATATTTTGAGGCAGGCAGGCTTTCCAACACCCAAAATAACATCCAGTAGGAGGCTGCCTACGTGGGCCTAAAGAAGGTCAAGCCACCCCTGCTCGGTCAGCAGGAGCTTTCTGAATCATCTCAACACTTTCCTCTCAGCCAAACCTTACCCTCCCCACCCCCAACGCTGTCCTTCAAGGGGTTTAGAACTATCTTTGAAATGGAGCAGCAATCCGGATTTTTTTAAAACTGTTTCAGATTTGATGGAGACGGTCAAGTGAAGAAGACACAAGCTACTGGAGAGCCACTACCCTCCTCTGACTCACAGGACTGAAGTTCAAGGCTGGGAAAGCTAGTTATAACCCACAAGGCCAAGCTGGCTCCCACCAGCTTCAGAAATCCAGGGACACCCATCTGTTCCTTGAACTGCCTACCACTCCCTCTCCCTGAAGGTCAGAGCAGTGTGACAGCCATCTGCACACAGGATTCCTCTCCCACCACTCACTCTCCACCCCAGCTAGAGGCTCCCAGCACAGTGCACCGAGCACAGATTCCCTGGATTCCCCACGGCATAGCAGCCGTGCTTCGGGGAGGTGCTTCAGCTTGTTGTGAGAGATTCCATGCGTGGTTCCTGGAGGGTATATTTTCATTTAGTCTGGATGTTTGGCTCACTCCACCCATACACAGAAGCCCAAGGTACAAATAGATAACATGACTGATTTACCCCGAGTGTTGAAAATGTTTAATCAGCGAATAGGAATAATAAACCATATCCTAGGAAAACAAGATGGCGACCGCCCAGGCTGGGACACATTCACATCCAGTTGAAGAGCTTATAGGCACTTAGGGTGACTGATGGATGTGCAAAGAACTATGCAAACTGTGGAAGCTCCTTTCTGAGCTTACATTCATTCATATTTCTGGGTTTCTTTGCAGCTTGTTAGATTGGCAGCTCTAATGATGATTTTATCTCCCTGACAGAAGTGAAAATTATTCACTCATCCCAGAATCAGCTTTCGGATGTAGGCGTGCAAACAGCCGCCACACATTTCCCCAAGCCTGGAGCTGTCGAAGGCAGAACCATTCCAAAAAAGTGGCAGATAAAGCCAAAGCAGCATATGGTGACATAAAATTTCAAGTATTTCATTCAGATAATTCAAGACCGCAAGAGCTTATGGCATGACCATCCAAGAATGCTTTAGTATTTACTCATTCATTCACCATCCAAATTCATTTACCGGCCCAAAGAGCTGGGATCTTTCTTTCCGCCTGCTGTTTCTAGTATCTCAGCTGCTGTCTACTACCATAGAGTAGGAATGACTCAAAAAGTATTTGCTGAGTTGAATGAGTAGTTCATTAACCTTGTAGCAAGCACTTAATAATCAAATAATAAAGAGTGCAGGATCTTTTTTTTAACTGACACTTTGCTCCCTGATAATTGCACAGTTTCTCCTCTATTTGATCCCCCCCCCATCTGAAGTGACATGAAAATATCTTGATTTCATCCCCTGTGAATTTAGTATTTGGCCAAAAAAATTAACTTAAATAAGAGAGCATACTGTTTTAAGCTTCTAATAAGAGCCTCTTTGTCAGCAAATCATAGGAGAAAACAGAAAAACAAATGTTTAGGTTAATAATTTATTTTCAGAGGGTAAATGATCTAAATGCATCTCTATAGGAAAAAAGAACTTCTTTTCCCTACTATAGCTAACATGAGTGCTTGAATTCTATTATATGTAAGAAGAAATGCATGTATTTCTTCAAATCAAATATGTTTATAAATCAACTTAAATTATTTTAAAAAACAATGCCATTATAGATCAACTAAAAAAGGTAGCCAATTAAAATAAAAGTTTATTTGATTTATCTAACTATCTGAAACACTGTTTACAGAAACATGAAATGTTAATGATACCTGATACCTGTTGGAATTTCCAATAGCTAGAAAACAGTATGCCAAATGTTAGCGAGGATGAAAATTCATGGGAACTCTACATGCTTTTAAAGAAGTGTGTGTGTGTGTGTGTGTGTGTGTGTGTGTAACACAAATAGACATATCCTTAATATGATCTGCCAATTATGTTCCTGAATATTACTCACTTTATTTGAAAATATTGTCACACAAAATCTTGTGTATAAATTGTACAATAGCTCCCTTTATAGTCTCAAAAAAGTGAAAATAGTTAAGATATCTTTCTATATATAAATGAATAAACAAATTGCAGACCATGCATAAAATGGCATACTTTATTCAGTGTAAAAGAAATGATCAACCCACAAAAAATTCATGTATACACTTAAATGCAAACACAAGTCTGAAAAGTCTATACAATGGATGAGTCTAGCTATACAATTGTCTGGTAAAGACAAGAGTAAGAGCTAATCAATGACTCTAAGCTGATTGTGGTGGTATACACCTGCAATCCCAACATCTGAGAGGTAAAGGCCAGCCTACAGTGTGCAGCAAGACCCTAAACTAAAAGGAATCAGTGATTTAGGAGTAGAGAAGAGAATCATATGAGACTATAATTATGGATGCAGAACATGATACAATTTTCTAAACCTATTGAACTTTGCAACACAGAAGGAATCTCAGTATGTGTCAATTTTAGAAAAACATCTAGGAAATTAAGAACAATCTCAGACTGAGAAAGGGATGAACAAATTACATTTTAATTATAAGCATATGAAACAACCTTATTGAACTTGAGGGGTAAAGAAAGAGAGGTTCTGCTCCCAGTGGCTTTACAAAGAGGGGAGTCTATAAAACTAGAGGCAGGGGACCACCACTTTAATCAAGCTCTAGTTCATGGTATGGCTTTCACGGGGAAAAAGTGTTGATAATTCAACACCACTATATTTGTATACAGTTATTAGACAAATAAGGTTGGTGGATGGTGAAAGTCAGATCTCTTACACCAAGTGTGGTGTTCTGTAGATAGAGTGATGCACTTTGTAATAGATTTTAATTGGGCTCATAGTTAACTGAACAGAGATACATTCTCATAAGAAATGGTTAAAGTTAAGTGTTTACACATGAGGTTTTATCCACACAAACACATTTAATGGTCTATGAAAGTGCTTAGTAATAATAACATCCAATAGTGCTGAGCCAGTGATGATAACATTTTGAACAAAAAAATACAACAGTGCTGGATTTGAAGCTGAAGTATAAAATAAGTACCCATGGATTGATGCTGATTTGAATAAATAAATGAACGAATGCAGAAGAGATAAAATTGCCCCTGAAGAATTCCCAATAGCTTTTTATAGAAACTGTGCAGCCAAAGCATGGAGGACAACTTCCCACTACCATTCTTCCAAGTATCACAGCATGGAAAGGGATAAATTGAATAATCCCAATGTGGAGAAAACTGAAGACCCAGAATCAGCCAGATGCCTGGAATCTGTGCTATTAATTGTGCTGGAAGTGTGGATGGTTTTTGTAATACAAGAATAATGCTTTGCTTCTGTGGTCTTTCAAAATACATAACCTCATTATAACAAGAAAAATTCCAATACGGGATAACCAACATTTACATGACAAGTTTCTTGCAACCCAAGGAGGTAATAACAAAGGAAATCTAAAAAAAGGAAGAGAAAAAAGCCTGTTTAAGCCAAGAAACACCTAAGACAATATAACTGCTAAGTGCACTGAGATAGCATGAAAATTGGAACAAAAAAAAAGTGCAAGAAAAGTTGAACATGTGAGCTTGATTAAGAGAAATACACCAATGTTGGTACATTGACTATAAAATGCACATACTAGTGTAAAATATTTACAATAAGGGAAAACAGATTTTAGTGTACAGATAACCTAGGGACCTAGGTTAGCTAGAGCTAAAACTGATCTAAAAATTAAGTTTTAAAAAAATCTTATTATATAGCAAAAACATATTGAAGAAGCTACATGCAAAGTCACATAATGCATTGATTGTTCAGACTGTATTTATCCCAAAAGCTATGCGTGGGTGTGGCAGTTAATTTGACTGAACCATGGAACGTCCAGATACTTGATCAAATTTTGTTCTGAGTGTGTCTATGAGAGCATGCATGACCAAGAGGATGAATTAGTCATTGCATGTGAACAGCAGACTGTCCTTATAGCAGGTGATGTTTGTGAAGTCCTGAAGAGGCCTGAGCAGAAGAGATAGTTTCCTACCTGATTGCTTGAATTAGGTTGTTACTTTTCCTGTCTTTCGAGTCTGTTATAAACCCAATGAAACAAACAAGCAAAAAAGAAACAAAAAGGCATTGATTCTTCCCAAACAAAAGTTCCCATTATTACCTATTATCTGACCATAGATAAAGTGGTAGAACCCATTCAGGAAAATGAAATGTTCAAAATTTTTAATTAATATCACTTTATCAAAATATACCACAAGAGACCAAAAAGACACCCATATGATTGACCAGAGTTCTAGCTGGGCAGAATGTAATCACTCCAAGAGAAAATGAACAAAGGTCTTTTTTAGCATGCTTAATATGGCCATAAAATATACTCAACTTTAACAGGTATTAAAGAAATGTAGACAAATGTTCAGTAATATAACATTTTTAAATGAATGTAATTGATGAAATTCAGAATATAAAAAGTGTTGAGGGCATAAAACAACAGAAACACATTCACTTGCAGTTTAAAATTTGAAATCACATATTTATTCGTGTGTGAGTATGTGTATGTGTGGGCACAACTATGGCATCACTCTGGTGGAGGTCAGAGGACAACTTGAAAAAGTCAACTCTCTCCTTCAACCATATGGGTCCCAGGGACCAAACTCAGGTTGTCAGGTTTGGTGGCAAACACCTTTACGCACTGAGCCATTTTACAAGCCCATAGCCTTTTTATGTTTTTGGCACCAGTGCATGTCTCTTGTTTAAACAGAAGCCTGTATATGCTCTTCATTCCAACGGATTCGCACATATGGAAACTACTTTGAATTTATGACATAAGATATGTGTGAAAGAAAAATAAGAGTAAGAAATAAAGAACATTAAAGGGGAACGATCTAAGTATAAATAAAAGAAAAATGAATATCTTGTGGCACAAATTATTAAATGAAACATTGTAGAGTAGGAGAAATAAATAAACATCATCTTAGTGGATGATCTGGGTCGAAGTTGGGACAAAATTGTTTTAGAGACAATATTGCAGGGGAAGGAGCTGAAAGACTAATTAAAAGCAATCTTATACAGCTGAATAACATTTTAATGAAGGTATGCTTTGTTAAATTGTTATGGTTTTGAGACTAAGGATAATAAAACACAAATCCATAGATTTTGCTCTAGTTGTGGACAAAGAGATTGGGGGAGTCAATTTAGGAGAATCCTACTTGTACCTCAGGGAAAAGAGAATGCCATAGAGCTTATATTAAGAATACAGTTTTATCCTGGAATCCAGTGACAGAGAAGGAGAACTGATGAGCAAAGGGGTCAAGACTGGGCTGGTTAAACCCACAGAAACAGTTGACCTGAACAAGGGGGGAGCTCTTGGACCCCAGACTGATGAGACTGATGATCCAGATTCCCTGAATGTGGGTGACAGTGAGGAGGCCTAGGCAATCTATGGGGCCTTGGGTAGTAGATCATTATTTATCCCTGGCATACAAATGGACTTTGTGTGCCCATCCCACAATGAGGGATATTCTCCCAGCCTAGACACATGAAGGAGGGCCTATGCCCTGCCCTGAACAAAATGACAGACTCTGGAGATCCTCCATGGAGGGCCTCACCCTCCCTGGGGAATGGAGTGGGGGTTGGGTGGGGTACTGGGGGGGGGACTGGTGAGAGGCAGGGGAGGAGGGGAGGGAGAGGGAACTGGGATTGACATGTGAAGCAAGCTTCTTTCTAATTTAAATTTTAAAAATACAATTTTAAACACCAGGTATGTGGTGACAGATGCCCTTAATCACAGCACCACTCTCAGGAGGCAGAAGCAGGAAGATATCCACGAGTTCAAGGCTAACCTGGTCTTTATAGAGAGTTCCAGAACAGGCAAAATCGCATAGAGAGAAACCCTTCTCACGAAAAAAGGTAGGTAGAGAGGGAGGAAGGAAGGGAGGGAAAGAGGAAGAAAAGAAAGGAAAAGAAGAAAAGTGGGAGGGAGGGAGAGAGAGGGGGAGGAGGGAGAGAGGGAGGGAGGGAGGGAGGAAGGAAGGAAGGAAGGAAGGAAGAAAAAGAATTGCTATTTTAAGAGCCTGAAGATGTTACATTCTTTAATAGACATAAAGTACTATGTAAGATGTTTTAAGTTGTACCTGTTTCTCCTAACATGTTGAAACACAACTTCTAGCAATTGCCAGTAAATTCAAGTGCAGAAGTCTTCCCTCTAGAAGTGGTTCTCAACAGTCCTGATGCTACAACCCCTTAATTCAGTTCTTCATGTTGTGGTGACCTCCAATTATAAAATTATTCTTGTTGCTACTTCATAACTGTGATTTTGCTACTGTTATAAATCATAATGTAAATAATTTGGGAGAGAGAAGGT
Source organism: Mesocricetus auratus (assembly GCF_017639785.1). NCBI lineage: Eukaryota > Metazoa > Chordata > Mammalia > Rodentia > Cricetidae > Mesocricetus > Mesocricetus auratus. The sequence continues at coordinate 9,437,626 of NW_024429199.1, forward strand.
TGTAGAGAGGGTCCCGACCCACAGGTTGAGAAGCACTGCAAGGTCCACCTTAGTTTTACTGATAACATCACAAACACCTGAGTTTTTTGCCAGGGTAAAGAAATACTCTGGCAACGCTTCCCATCTGTTTACTAATATTGATAACAGGTTTTATTATTTTCTTTTGTTTTGTTTTTGGTAATAGTTTTTTAATGAGCTGGAAAAAAGTAATAATGGCCTTGAAGTCATCATATTGATGTTTTTAAAGATAAAATGTCCTGTTGAAAAGAAACCTTTGCCCCATTTTAGCACCCCCATGTGGCCACCAGAGAAAAGGGCATTGTTGCCTAATGCATTATGATTCCTTCTTCCTCCTTAGAGGTTTATGCTAGAATTCTCAAAAGTCAGTGTCATGTTTATTCAATAAGTTGGAACATAGACTATAAAAGTCCTCAGTTTTCCTCATATATGAATAGTAAATGTGTCCAAGAAGTAAAATTAAAAGTAGGTTCCACAGGGCAGTAAATATTTCTCAAGTAAGCCACCAATGTCAGGTATATTCTACAGTATATAAAATATATATTGGAGAGAGGAAATGTATTAATGAAATAAATTATAGGAGTTCAGCACGCCAGCCACACCTGGACATCATTGGTGGAAGACCGTGAAGAAAAGCCTGATCATTGAAAATCTGTTTAATGAATTTAAGAATTCTTAACTTTTTATTGATTTATTGGGTTTTTTTAAAGCAGGACCTCTCTACATATCTCTGGCTGTCCATAAACTCACAGAGATCCACCTGCCTCTGCTTCTCAAGTGCCATGTTCTTGCCACCATACCTGGCTCAAGAGTTCTTTTTAAAAGAAAGTTGTGGAAGTGTTTCCTTCTCATTCTCAGGTACGCCGAAGTAAAACTTCAAACTTAGTGGGTCATCTGATGGAATTGCGGTTAAATGAATAGAACAATGCATTAGTTGACAATGGAGAATGACAGAGGGAACCTAATATTGCTGCTCAGACAGCCTTTGGCTTTACTATGTTGTTTCAGTCTGAATCTCCCCTGCAGCTACTATGTGATCTTTTATTATTAATAATTAATTTTTTCATTTATTTTATATTGTGACCACAGTTTCTCTCCCTCATCTCCTCCCATTTCCTGCCCCCCAGCCTTCCCTCTACACCCCCATCCACTCTTCCTTTTAGGCTCTGTTCAGAAAGGGGCAGGCCTCGCATGGGAGTCAACAAAGCATGGCATAGCAAGTTGAGGTAGGACAAAGCACCTTCCTGTGAATCAAGGCTGGATGAGGCAACCCAGAATGGGGAATAGGTTCTCAAAAGCCAGCTCATATGCCAACAATAGGTCCTGATCCCACTGCTAGGAGCCCCATGTGTCTTCCATGCCAGCTCCTTAGCTGCCAGGCCAGAGTCTGTGAGTTCCCACGAGGCCAGGTTGGCTGGGCTATATGTAATCTTGACCATGCCTTCTCTGAAAGTTTTCTTGTAAATAAATCAAGGGTGATGTATTTGAGATCTTCTTCCAATACTCAGAGCAACTGGCATTAAGGAAAACCTACTCACAGCAAATGACATTTACCTTCAGTTCTTGACTTCCTGTGTTTAAAATTACCATCACATAAGCCACATAGAAACAAGTAGGAATCCATCACAGGGTTTATGTGGGAAAGAAATGGCTTTAGGAGAAAACTAATTCTAAGCTACATACACCAAATCTAGCAGAACCAACATTGAGTACATTTCAATTCAGCAAGAATTTGAGAAATCACATTTATCTATCAAAAAAGAATCTTTGGTTAAAATGGAGATTAATTTAGTACAAGGTAACCAAAAGTAACCAAGACACAAATTACTGTTATAACTAAGTCTAAGTAATGTTTGATGAACACAGCTTCTATAAGTCTCTCATTATAGAGAAAATGCAAAAATGAATCAGATATCAAACTTTAAATATCTGTTAAAATACTGAGGATAAAATGAGACACAAAATCTGAGCTGGTTAGATACAATTCACTGAAGAAAAAGTAGCAAGAAAACTTAAAGATAAATAAAGAGATGCAGATGGACCCAGACAAAAGAGGAAAGAGAGGGATAGAGAGTAAAAACAGATAAATAGAAAGTACTACAGATACAAGCATAACCAACAGAACACAAGAGATGGAAGACAGAATCTCAGGTGTTGAGGATACAATAGGGGAAATAGATTCATCAACCAAAGAAAATATTAAGTCCAACAAATCTCCAGGAAATGTGGAACACCGTGAAAAGACCAAACCTAAGAATAATAGGTATAGAAGAAGGTGAAGAAATCCACCTCAAAGGGGCAGAAAACATATTTAACAAAATCATACAAGAAAACTTTCTCAACTTAAAGAAAGACATGCCAATGAAAGTACAAGAAGCCTACAGAACACCAAATAGAGTAGACCACAAAAGGAAATCCCCTCACCACATAATAGTAAAAACCCAGAACATACAGAAGAAAGAAAGAATATTAAGAACAGCAAAGGAAAAAGGCCAAGTAACATACAAAGGCACACCTATCAGAATCACACCTGACTTCTCCATGGAAACTCTGAAAGCCAGAATGTCCTGGATAGATATTCTACCAACACTAAGAGAACATGGATGCCAGCCAAGACTGCTATACCCAACAAAGCTTTCAATCACTATAGACAGAGAAAACAAGATATTCCATGACAAAACCAGATTTAAACAATAAAAATCCACTAACCCAGCCCTACAGAAAATTCCGGGAGAAAACCCCCAACCCAAGGGAGTCAACTACAACCAGAAAAACATAGGCAATAGATAATCCCACCTTACCAACAGCCAAAAGAGAAGACGTGGAAATCCACATATAATTCCACCACCATCAACTATCCCAAAACAAACAAGAATGAGCAATCAATGGTCATTAGTATTCCTCAATATTGATGGTCTTAACTCGCCCATAAAGAGACACAGGCTAACAGACTGGATTTGAAGACAGAACCCATCATTCTGCTGCATACAAGAAACACACCTCAGCCTCAAAGACAGACATTACCTCAGAGTTAAGGGTTGGGAAAAGATTTTTCCAATCAAATGGACCCATGAAACAAGCAGAGGTAGCAACCCTAATATCTAACAAATTAGATTTCAAAATAAAATCAATAAAAAGAGATGAAGGAGGACACTCCATACTCACCACAGGAGAAATACACCAAGATGAAGTCTCAATTTTGAACATCTATGCCCCAGATACAAAGGCACACACATTCATAAAAGAAACATTACTAAAACTCAAATCACATATAAAGCCCCACACACTTATAGTGGGAGACTTCAACACCCGAATCTCACCTCTAGATAGGACTACCAGACAGAAACTTAACAAAATAGCAAAGGAACGAATAGAAGTTATAACCCAATTGGGATTAACAGACATCTATAGAACATTCCACCCAAATAAAAAAGAATATACCTTCTTCTCAGAACCACAAGGAACCTTCTCAAAAACTGACTACATACTTGGCAACATATCAAATCTCAACAGGTACAAAAAAAATTGGAATAACTCCATGCACCTTATCAGTCCACCATGCGTTAAAATTAGAATTCAACAATAACACAAATCGCATAAACCCTACAAAATCATGGAAATTGAATAATGAACAATTGCGCCATTCCTGGGTCAATGAAGAAATTAAAAAAAAGAAATTAAAGACTTCCTAGAATTCAATGAGAATGGCAACACAACATACCCAAACTTATGGGACACTTTGAACGCAGTGCTATGAGGGAAGTTCATAGTACTAAGTGCCCACATGAAGAAACAGGAGGATAGTTACACTATAGGATTAGCAGCATAGCTGAAAGCTCTAGAACACAAAGAAGCAAATTCACCCAGGAGGAGCAGACGCCAGGAAATAATCAAATTGAGGGCTGAACTCAATAAAGGAGAGACTAGGAAAACAATACAAAAAAATCAATGTAATGAAGAGTTGGTTCTTTGACAAAATCAACAAGATAGACCAACCTTTATCCAACTTACCAAATGACAGAGTGTGAACATGCAAATTAACAAAATCAGAAATGAAAAGGGGGGCATAACAACTGACACTGAGGAAATCCAGAGAATCATCAGGTCATACTTTGAAAACCTGTATTCCACACAATCTGAAAATCTAAAGGAAATGAACAATTTTCTGGACAGATATCATTTGCCAAAATTAAATCAAGAACAGATAAGCAATTAAATAGACCTATAACCTCTAAGGAAATAGAAGCAGTCATCAAAAGTCTCCCAACTAAAAAAAGCCCACGGCCAGATGGCCTCAGTGCAGAATTCCACCAGAAATTCAAAGAGCAGCTTATTCCAATTCTTCTCAAAGTATTCCATGTAATAGAAGCAGAAGGATCTTTGCCAAACTCTTCCTAGGAAGCTTCAGTAACCTTGATACCCAAGCCACAAAAAGACATGACTAAGAAAGAGAACTTCAGACCAATATCTCTCATGAACACTGATGCAAAATTACTCAATAAAATACTGGCAAATCAGATCCAAGAACAAACACATCAGAAAAATTATCCACAATGATCAAGTAGGCTTCATCCCAGGCATGCAGGGTTGGTTCAACATATGAAAATACATCAATGTAATCCACCATATAAACAAGCTGGGAAACAAAACTCACATGATCATCTCACTGGATGCTGAAAAAGTCTTTGACAAAATCCAACACCCCTTCATGATAAAGGTCTTGGAGAGATCTGGGATAACAGGAACTTACCTCAACATAATAAAAGCTATATACAGAAAACCAACAGCCAACATCAAACTAAATGGACAGAAACTCAATGCAATGCCTCTAAGATCAGGAACAAGATAGGGCTTTCTACTCTCTCCATACCTCTTCAATATTGTACTTGAAGTCCTAGCTAGAGCAATATGACAACAAAAGGAGAACAAGGGAATACAAATTGGAAAGGAAGAGGTCAAACTTTCACTATTTGCAGATGATATGGTAGTTTACATGAGTAACCCAAAAAACTCCACCAGGGAACTCCTGCAGCTGATAAATACTTTCAGCAAAGTGGCAGGATACAAGATCAACTCAAGAAAATCAGTAGCCCTACTATATACAGATGATAAAAGGGCTGAGAAAGAAATCAGAGAAACATCACCCTTTACAATAGCCACAAACAACATAAAATACCTTGGGGTAATGCTAACCAAACAAGTTAAAAACCTTTATAGCAAAAACTTTGACTCATTAAAGAAAGAAATTAAAGAAGACACCAGAAGGTGGAAAGATCTCCCACATTCTCGGATAGGTAGGATCAACATAGTAAAAATGCAATCTTACCAAAAGCAATATACATATTTAACACAATCCCCATTAAAATCCCAGCACAATTTTTCACAGACCTTGAAAGAACAAAAATCAACTTTGTATGGAAAAGCAAAAGACACAGAATAGCCAAAACAATATTATTCAACATAGCAACATCTGGAGGTATTGCCATCCCTGACTTCAAGCTCTAGTATAGAGCTGTAGTCCTGAAAACAGTTTGGTATTGGCACAAAAATAGACAGATAGACCAATGGAATCGAATTGAACACCCTGATATTAACCCACACATGTATGAACATCTGATTTTTGACAAAGAAGCTAAAAATATACAATGGAAAAAAGAAAGTATCTTCAACAAATGGTGCTGGCATAACTGGATGCTGGCATGTAGAAGAATGTGCATAGATCCATGTCTATCTCCATACACAAAACTTAATTCCAAATGGATCAAAGACCTCAACATAAGTCCAACCACACTGAATCTGTTAGAAGAGAAAGTGGAAGGCACCCTTGAACGAATTGGTACAGAAGACAGCTTCCTGAACATAACTCCAGTAGCACAGACACTGAGATCGACAATTAATAAATGGGACCTCCTGAAACTGAGAGGCTTCTGTAAGGCAAAGGACACAGTCAGCAAGACAAAAAAGCAGCCCACAGAATGGGAGGGCTGATCTCCAAAATTTACAAAGAACTCAAGAAGCAAGTCTCCGAAACACCAAAAGATCCAATCAAAAAATGGGGTAAAGAACTAAATAGAGAATTCTCAATAGAGGAGACTAACATGGCTGAGAGACACTTGAGAAAGTGTTCAACATCCTTAGCCATCTGGGAAATGCAAATCAAAACAACTCTGAGATACCATCTCACTCCTGTCAGAATGGCTAAAATCAAAAACACCAATGACAGTTTATGCTTGAGAGGATGTGGGGAGAAGGGAACACTCCTACACTGCTGGTGGGAGTGCCAACTTGTACAGCCATTATGGAAATCAGTATGGAGATTCTTCAGGAAAATAGGAATCAGTCTACCACAAGACCCAGCAATTGCACTCTTAGGCATATACCCAAAAGATGCACAGTCAAACAAGGATGTCGGTTCCACTATGTTCATAGCAGCATTATTTGTAATAGCCAGAACCTGGAAGCAACCTAGATACCCCTCAACCGAAGAATGGATAGAGAAAATGTGGTACATTTACACAATGAAGTACTATTCAGCAGAAAAAAAAACAAACAATGGAATCCTGAGATTAGCAGGCAAATGGATGACACTAGAAGAAACCATCCTGAGTGAAGTAACACAGTCACAAAAAGAGAAACATGGCATGTACTCTCTCATATATGGATTTTAGACATAGATCTGGGGAGTACCAGCCTACAATCCCATGGCCAGAGAGTCTGGGAAACAGAACCTTCATTCAGTGGCTGATGGAAGAAGAGGCAGACTCCCACAGCTAAGCACTGAGCTGAACTCAAGAAAGCCAGCAACAGAGAGGGAGGACTGATGATCAAAGGGATTAAGACTGGGCTGGTTTAACCCCCAGAAACAGCTGACCTGACAAGGGTTAACTCTTGAATCCTAGGCTGATGCCTGGGAATCCAGCATGGGACTGATCAAGACCCCCTGAATGTGGGTGTCAGTGAGGAGGTCTAGGTAATCTATTGAGCCTTGGGCAGTACTCATCCCAAGTATGAGTATACACAGGGACTTTGGACTCCCATCCAACCATGTGAGATGAACTCTCACCCTGAACTCTTGGGGGAGGGTCTAGGCCCTGCCCTGTATGAAATGACAGCCTATGGACACCCCCAAGGAGGGCCTCACCCTCCCTGGGGAAATGAGGGGATATTGGGAGGGTTGGGGGAGGGCACGGGAGGAGGGGAGGGAAATGGAGAGGGACCTGGAACTGACTTGTGAAGCAACCTTTTTTCTAATCTAAATTTAAATTTTAAAAAAATTACTAAATAAAAAATAAAATAAAAGAATGGGCTGGTTCAACCCACAGAAACAGCTGACCTGAGCAAGGGGGAGCTCTTAGACCCCGGATTGATGGCTATGTGGAAAGTATGGGACTGACCCAGACCCCTTGAATGTGGGTGTCAGTGAGGAGGCCTAGATATTCTATGGGGCCTTGGGTAGTATTTACCCCTGGCGTACAAATAGACTTTGAGTGCCCATGCCACAATATGGGAGGCTCTCTCAGCTGGGACTCTTGGGGGAAGAGTCTAGACCCTGCCCTGGATGAAATGACAGTTACTGGAGATCCACCATGGAGGACCTCACCCTCCTTGGTGATCAGAATGGAGATTGGGTGGGGGACTGGGGGACCTGGTGGGGAGGGCAGGGGAGGAGGGAAGGGAGAGGGAGCTGGGATTGACATGTGAAAAAAGATTGTTCCTAACCTAAATAAAAATAAAATTAAATAATAAAATTAAAAAATTCCTACTCAACTCAAGATCCATTTTAGTCCTAATAGCCTACAATTCTTACAGGAAATATTCAAAGAAAACAGAAGAATGTTAAGTAACAAATAAATAAATGGATCAGTGAACTTTCCCTTAAATCAATGGTTCTCAACTTTCCTAATAGTAACCCTTTAATACAGCTACTCATGTGTGGTGACCATCCCCCAGCAATAAAATTATTTTTGTTGCTGCTTCATATTTGTACTTTTCTACTGTTATGAGTCGTAATGTAAATATCTGGTATTTCTGATGGTCTTAGACAACCCTGTGAAAGGGTCATTCACCCACTATCTTAGATAGTCACTGTAGGGGTATTTCCCTGCCATATCTAGTAACCCCACTCAAATCAAACATTTAGTTCCCTAAATGTCAGTTACAATGAACTCTTCAGACTATGGAATGGCTAGAACAGGAGGTAGCAACTGGACCAGGCTGCTCAGGGCAGGGACCCAAAGCAACAGTTCCAGAAACTCTCTTGTTCCTCTGGCCAGGAATGCCACAGAGAGCTCTGGTTTCTTGTGTCCTCCCAAATGAGCCCTGGCTGAAGGTTACACATAAGGGTGAGGACTAGAACTCCAGCCCAGCATTAATAATCCATCCTAGCAAAGCGTTAGAACTGAATCTCATGATCGAAATGGTTATACATATTCCCAATTTCTACCTTCTTTTTTCTAATAATAATAATAATAATAATAATAATAATAATTAATGTGTGTCTATGCATGCCCTTTGTGTACAGGAGCAGTGGAGACCAGAAAAGGGCACTGGATCCTCTGGATGAGTGTGATAGCTGTGTCAAATCTAGAGGACAACATTTCACAGCATTCCTCCCATCTCTAGCTTGGCTCTTACAACTTTCCAAGTGAGTCAATGTTGCAGTGTGCAGGGCTGGTTAAGACCGTTGATGTCTTTGCTTCCCCATCAGCCTGTTTGGTACTTTCTGGCACAGTGAAAGCTAGCCAACAAGTTTGTGGCTGATTTCTCTATGCCCTGCAGCCAGAGTGTGAACCACCATCTGTGACAGACTCTGATCAAATAGTTACGATTGGTAACCGGGGGCAGTGGACTCCTCTAGGGCCTCATCAACCAGGAACTCTTAAGCAGGCATCCTGTGACTTGCGCTGTGGTTTTAATTTAATAGCCCATGTCTTCTGGGAATGTGGCGGTTTGAATGAGAATAACTGCTATAGGCTCATATATTTGAATGAGAATAACTGCTATAGGCTCATATATTTGAATGAGAATAACTGCTATAGGCGCATATATTTGAATGAGAATAACTGCTATAGGCTCATATATTTGAATGCTTGGTCTCCTGTTGGTGGGACTGTTCAAAGGTTAGGAGGTGTAGCCTTGATGGAAGAAGTGTGTCACTGGGGGTGGGCTTTGAGGTTTCAGAAGATCTTGCCATTTCCAGTTAGTCCTCTCTCCTGTCCCATCTCTGGTCTCCTCTGTCTGTCTCTCTCTGTGTGTCTCTTTCTCTTTCTCTGTTTCTGTCTCCTCTCTCTGTCTCTGTCTCTGTCTCACCTTACTGGACTCTAACCTACTGGAACCATGAGCTCCAAATTAAATGATTTCTTTTATAAATTGCCTTGGTCATAGCATTTTGTCATGGTAACAGAAAAAGTAAGACAGGAGACATTCTGGTCCATGTATGCACAGTAATTCTCCTTGTTGTTCCTGTTTACATTGTATTTTTAAAATTAGCTTGCTAACAATGATTTTCTATATGGCTTTCACATAAATCTTTAGTTTTGGTTAGCCCACCTAGTGTCTTCTCCTTTCCTCCACCCGCCACCCCATCCCTTTTAACCCTCAGTATTCCTCCTCTTTTTTCACTTCACATGTGTTCTATCTATTATACCACTCCTGAGCAAATACCCTATGAACTTCAAAGCCTGCTAGAGAGCTGCTTGAACATTTATGGTCACTGCTATTCTATGCATAATAGCTAGGAAATGGGATCAACCTAGATTCCCATCAACAGATTAGTGGTTATATACGTACACACAATGGAATATTATGCAGCTGTTAAAAAAACAGAACAGGAAATATATATCGAGTGGGTAAGTCAGGCCCAGGACAATCACCGGATGTTCTTTCTCTTATGTGGACAGTAGCTGAAAACTGTGTTTGTGTGTTTTCCTTGGAGCACAAGTGGAAACAAGAAACTAGAAAGGGACCTTTGGGGAGGGGACATATCAAGGGTAGGGGAAGAAGAGATTAAGGGAAAACAAAGAGTGACGTGAAACACTGGGGGCAGAGAGGCTTCAGCCACGGGGGAATGGGAGAAACCATAGGGTGAAAGGAAGAGCTAACCCAAGGAAAACAGTAGGAAAAGTTATATTGAAGTCTAGTATCTCATAACCCAAGCTTGTTGTTGTTGCTGCTGCTGCTGCTGCTGTTGAGACAAAGCCTGGCGATAGAGACCCAGCTGACCTGGAATTTGCTATGCAGATCAATCTGGCTTTGAACTCTTGGTGATCGTCTCTGCCTCTGACCTTTGTGTGTTGGGATGATAGGCCTGGATCCGATGTCTGGACTCAATTTCGTGTTTCTTTAGAGTTCAATCAAATGTACTTTTAAAAGTGTTACAGAAAATTTCATCTAATGAATCAGATTTTCTTTTTTTATACATTTTTTTTGGTTTTACGAGACAGGGTTTCTCTGTATTGTTTTGGAGGCTGTCGGTCCAGCCCGGCCTCGAACTCACAGAGATCCGCCTGCCTCTGCCTCCTGAGTACTGGGATTAAAGACGTGTGCCACCACCACCCGGCTTTTTTATACATTTTTATTTAAGTTAGAAACAAGCTTGTTTTACATGTCAGTCCCTGTTCCCTCCCCCTTACCTCCTCCCCTGCCACCCATTGGCCCCCTATCTCATACCCTTTCTGCTCTCCATGGAGGGTGAGGCCTTCCATGGGGGATCTTCAAAGTCTGCCACATCATGTAGAGCAGGACCTAGGCCCTCCCCCTTGTGTCTAGACTGAGAGAGTATCCCTCTGTGTGGAATGGGCTCCCAAAGTCCATTTGTACACTAAGGATACATACTGATCCACTATGAGAGGCCAAGGCCTCCTAACTAACACCCACATTCAGGGGGTGTGGGTCAGTCTTATGCTGGTTTCCCAGCTGTCAGTCTGGGTCCATGAGCTCCCCCTTGTTCAGGTCAGATGTTGCTGTGGGTTTCTCCAGCCTGGTCTTGAACCCTTTGCTCATCACTCCTCCCTCTCTGCAACTGAATTCCAGAAGTTCAGTTCAGTGTTTAGCTGAGGATGTCTACTTCTGCTTCCATCAGCTACTGGATGAAGGCTCTAGGATGGCATGTAAGGTAGTCATCAATCTCATTATAGGGGAAGGGCATTTAAGGTAGCCTCTCCACTATTTCTTAGATTCTTAGGTGGGGTCATCCTTGTAGATCTCTGGTGCCAGATTTCTCTTTAGACCTATAATGGCTCCCTCTATTGTGGTACCTCTTTTCTTGTTCTCCTGTATTCTTCCCCCAACTCAATCTTCCTGCTCCCTCATGTCATCCTCTTCCCTCCACATCTCTCCTCTTTCTTCCAGCTCTGTCTCCCCTCCCGCCATGCTCCCAGATTGCTCAGGAAATCTTGTCCCTTTCCCCTTTTCTGGGGGACCATGTATGTCTCTCTTAGGGTCCTCCTTGCTTCCTAGATTCTCTGGTGGTATGGATTGTAGGCTGGTAATACTTTACTCTATGTCTGTCTAATATCCATATATGAGTGAGTACATACCAGATTTGTCTTTCTGTGACTGGGTTACCTCACTCAGTTCTAGTCCCATCCATTTACCTGCAAATTTTAAGATTTTTCCCCGCTGAGTAGTACTCCATTGAGTAAATGTACCACATTTTCTTTATCCATTCTGCAGTTTAGGGGCATCTAGGTTGCTTCCAGGTTCTGGCTATTACAATAATGCTACTATGAACATAGTTGAACAGACGTCCTTGTTGTATACCTTTGGATATATGCCTAAGAGTGGAATTCCTGAGTCTTGAGGTAAACTGATTTCCATTTTCCTGAGAAATTGCCATACCAATTTCCAAAGTAGCTGTACAAGTTGGCACTCCCACCAGCAATGGAGGAGTGTTCCCCTTTCTCCACATTCTCTTCAGCATAAACTGTCATTGGTGTTTTTGATTTTAGCTCTTCTGACAGGAACAAGATGGTATCTCAGAGTTGTTTTGATTTGCATTTCCCTGATGGCTAAGGATGTTGAGCACTTTCTCAAGTGTCTTTCAGCCATTTTAGACTCCTCTATTGAGACTTCTCTATTTAGTTCTGTACTCCACTTTTTAATTGGATTATTTGGTGTTTCGATGACAAACTTCTTGAGTTCTTTGTATATTTTGGAAATCAGCCCTCTGTCAGATGTGGGGTTGGTGAAGATCTTTTCCCATTCTGTGGACTGCCTTTTTTGTCTTGCTGACTGTGTCCTTTGCCCTACAGAAGCTTCTCAGTTTCAGGAGGTCCCATTTATTAATTGTTGATCTCAGTTTCTGTACTATTTGTGTTATGTTCAGGAAACGGTCTCCTGTACCAATTCTTTCAGAGGTACCTCCCACTTTCTCTTCTAAGAGTTTCAGTGTGGCTGGATTTATGTTGAGGTCTTTGATTCATTTGGAATTAAGTTTTGTGCATGGTGATAGATATGGATCTATCTGCAGCCTTCTACATACCAGCATCCAATTATTCCAGCACCATTTGTTGAAGATGCTTTCTTTTTTCCATTGTATAATTTTAGCTTCTTTGTCAAAAATCGGGTGTTTGTAGGTGTGTAGGTTAATATCTTGATCTTGAATTCAATTCCATTGGTCTACCTGTCTATTTTGGTGCCAATATCAAGCTGTTTTCAGAACTACAGCTCTATAATAGAGCTTGAACTCAGGGATGGTGATTCCTCTGGAAGTTCCTTTACTGTACAGGAATATTTTGGCTATCCTGGGGTTTCGTTTTTCCATATAAAGTTGAGTAATATTCTTTCAAGGTCTGTGAAGAATTGTACCAGTATTTTGATGGGAATTGCATTGAATCTGTAGATTGCTTTTGGCAAGATTGCCATTTTTACTATGTTGATTCTACCTGTCTAAGAGCATGGAGACCTTTCCATTTTCTGGTATCTTCTTTTATTTCTTTCTTTAAAGGCTGAAAGTTCTTGCTATACAGGTCTTTCACTTGTTTGGTTAGCATTACCCCCAAGATATTTTATGTTGTTTGTGGTTATTGTAAAGGGTGATATTTCTCTGATTTCATTCTTAGCCCTTTTATCATCTGTACATAATAGGGCTACTGATTTCTTTGAGTTAATCTTGTATACTGCCATTTTGCTGAAGGTGTTTATCAGTTGTAGGAGTTCTCTGGCAGAGTTTTTCAGGTCACTAAGTAAACTACCATATAATCTGGGGAAATGAGGGGATAATGGGGGAGTTGGGGGAGGGCACGGGAGGAGGGGAGGGAAAGGGAGAGGGACCTGGAACTGACTTGTGAACCAACCATGTTTCTAATCTAAATTTAATCTTAAAAATAAAAAATTTAATTAAAAAAGTTTGACTTCTTCCTTTCCAATTTGTGTAAAATCAGATTTTCAATCTACTCTGAAGTTGTGAAGGTGCTCTCTGTCCTGCATTATCAAATGTGTATCCAAGATTGAATTCTTTATGTTAAAGAAGCGGGCATGTCACAAGTGTGATTATTTTTTATCTATAATAAACAGTAAATTATATGTAAAAATTACTAATTATTATGAGGGTTTGACTTCTGTAAATATTTTGTATACCTATATGCCCAGAGTCACATAAGTATCTCTAGTGTTGGGTTCTTGCTTTTTGCTTTTGTGTTTCTGTGTGGGGATTTGTGTGTGTGTGTGTGTGTGTGTGTGTGTGTGTGTGTGTGTGTGTGTTTCTTCAGGAGGGTATTTAGTTTTGTTTGTTTTCTAAGTGAGAAAGAGAAAGAAAACATAAAGTTGGGTGTGTAGCGAGGTGGGAGGAATTATGGAAGTGAAAAAACATGACTAAAATATATTGTATAAGAAGTTTTTCAATTTAAAAAAGGGAAGAAAAAAGGCAATTATAAGCCACCATGTCCAGTCAAAACATATATTAATAAATGTATTTATTTATCTTAAATACACAGCCACAAGTAGAATCTTAGTATATTTTTTAAAAATTCTCAGCTGGGTGGTGGTGGCACATGCCTTTAATCCCAGCACTTGGGAGGTAGAGGCAGGCATATCTCTGTGAGTTCAAAGTCAGCCTGGTTTACAAAGTGAGTTCTAGGACAGCCAGGGATGTTACACAGAGAAACCCTGTCTCAAAAAACCAAACAAAATAACAACAAAAAAGTCTCTCTGGTAAAAAGGGTCATAAGTAGAAAATGTTTAAGAAACCCATCTTAGATAACCTATTATTCCACATGTCCATTCTATTCTGCAGCTTTAACTAACACATCTCATAGCCTAAATACTATAAACAGTTCTTAGCAATCCCCCCAATATCATGTAGCACTAAGCCCATATTTTAAATTTTTCCTAAATTATTCAAAGATTTTGTTTTACACAGGTGTGCTTCTATGTAATTAGATCCAAGAAACTCTTCGTTTGAAAACAATTATTTCTTCAGACCTTCTGCAACAGTGGGTGTATATTTACTTAGATTTATCTTTATGGATATGTACATGTGTTTGTAGATGTGTGTGCACAAGTGCAAATGCCCAACGTATTCAGGACGGGTTGTCTGACTCCCTAGAGCTGGAGTTGCATGGGTGCTAGGGACAGAACTCAGGTCTCTGTGACAGCAATACCTGGTCTTAACTGCCAGCCATTCCTCCAGCACCAAGGATATAAATTTAATACTTCACAAACAGAGTGCAGAAAAACCTTTCTGTCGGAATCCCTCCGTTACTGCTGAGGTTCAACACATTTACACACTTCATTTTAGTGACTTTGCAGAACTGCCTAATCTTATGTTCAATGGTTCCAGTGTTTCCTTTTCTGACGTGCTCATTGTCCCTCACTCTTGTCAGGCAACATTCGTGTGTTATGTTGTGACTTTTTGTTTGTTTGTTTTTGTAACTTTTGTTTTTTAACATTTAGCTTCATGTGTCTGTCAGTCTTCTCCTCTGTACACTCTGAATTCTACTAATACATTAAAAAGGTTCCTCAAAGACTTTCCTAAAAATCATTTTTTTCATCAACTGGAATCAGAAATATTGATTACTAAATTCCTTCCCCTGTTAGTATTTCTAGGCAAGCATAGAAGATATTTGTAGATGATCCCAGGCATTTAACATTTTCTGTTCTTGAGCATACACATGGAAGCACAGAGCTCCCGGGTTACATCTATACCTATTGAATTCAAAGACCACAAAAGATTAAAAAAAATAAGTTTACTGGTTATGTGAGACATTTGGGAAAGCATTTTAGACACCTTATTGGCTTTTCGCTTTCTGACACCTTATTGGCTTTTCCCTAAGATGCAAATAACTTTCCAGGAATAATCAAAATGATGTCATGTTCTTTTATCAAAATGTTATTTCACGATTATGTCATGTGTATCTTTGAAACCTCACGTCTTAAATCCTAGAGCTCTAGGACCGAAGCTGAAGACTCCTGGAAGCAGTGGGATCTGGAGGGAAACTGCGTGACGGTAATATGCTATTTTATGCATATTATTTCTACTAAGAGTAGAACAGCTGCAGAGAGAGAGAGAGAGAGAATCAGTAAGATGCAGGAGGGTTTGTTTGACCTTTCAAAAAGAACAGCCTGTTTGTATCCCTTCTCTATACTCTCAGAGAACTATTTTGTTATCAAGCCACTATATTTAAATCAAGTGTTACGATGCCCATATAGAGATATACTTCAAGACAAATGCAAACTGATGTGGTTTCTTCAACAAGTCTGCCTTACATCTACCTTTGACTTGATTAGGTAGAAGTTTTTCACTGTGGACTCAATGTCATAAGCCTTGAATCCTGGAAGCGCCTCTGTCCTGTGTCCAAGTATGGTCAGTATAAGATAGCTGTCACTTAGAGCCCTTGAGGGAAATTAATGGCTGACTGCAGAGGGCAGAATGATAGGACAGATGGCTCTGTCACCACCACCAGGCTGAAAGGCTGCAAGAGCCTTGGGGTCTGGGCAAATACCACTGCCCGCCTCGCTTCATACACTTGTCCCTTTGTGAAGCCAGCCTCCCTGTGAGCAGCTGCCCTTCATTGTTTGGCTTGGGGGAGGAGCTGTTTCATTTTCCACAAACATTTTCTATTTGTTCCAATTTGTTAATGACTCAAAGAACACATTTTAGAAATTCCTTAATATATCAAATCAGAAAGGGGTCCCGCTAGCGTTTGCTTAAAGAATGGTAAAATTTCTGTTTTTAAACAATGCAAAGGAAATATTGCCATGAGATAGTTGATTTAAATTCTGCAAAAAATCACCAGCTAAAGGCATTGAATAGCTGAGGTTTACATCCAGCTAATAAGAACACATAATTAGGCTACACTAAAAGGAAGGAAAGTGGTCAATATACTAAAAATCACTTGTATTAACAAAAATGAATGATTCATACATCTTTGCAGTTTTCAACAGAGTCTAACACACACACACACACACACACACACACACACACACACACACACACACACACAATGGAACTTCCAACCGAAGCAGGGTGGGGGAAGACATTGAAAACAACGCTGTATGATTTTCACGTCATCTTCTTCCCCTTCCTCCGTCGTCTTGGCTGGCGTCAATCTCGTTGTTCCTCTGTCAGAATACCTCTGGAGTTAGCAGCTGGCTGCTGAAGAGAAACAGCAGTTTTAGATTCTCAAGTGTCAAGGTCATGCCCCCACTGAATAACACAAATAATGAATCAGGAGAAGGCTCACCTGCACTCTGTTTTCTTCTCTTTTTAAGTTTTTATTTATTTGAAAGTTTATTTTTCGTTTTACATAGCAACTACAATTCTCCCTTCCTCCCCTCCTCCTGCTCTCCCCCACCCCACCACCTTCTCGTCACTCAACCCTCCATCCATTCCTCAGTAAGGGTAAGGCTTCCCATGGGGAGTCAACAAATTCTGGCATATCAAGTTAAAGTGAGACCAAGATCCTCACCCCTGTATCCAGGCTGACAAGGTATTCCTCAATAGGGAATGGACTCCCAAAATTCGGTTCATATACTGAGGATAAATCCAGGTTCCACCAGTGTGCCTACAGACAGCCCAAGCCACACAACTGTCACCCACATTCAGAGGGCCTCGTTTGGTCCTATGCAAGTTTCCCAGCTGCCAGTCCAGAGTCAGTGAGCTCCCACTAGCTCAGGTCAGCTGTCTCTGTGGGTATCCTCATCATAACCTTGACCCCTTTGCTCATATAATCCCTCCTCCCTCTCTTCAACTGGACTCCAGGAGCTTGGCCCAGTGCTTAGCTGTGGATCTCTGCATCTGCTTCCATCAGTTACTGGATGAAGTGTCTCTGATGACAATTAGGGTAGTCACCAATCTGATTACAGGAGAAGGCCAGTCAGGCAGCTTCTCCACCATTACTATCTTAGCTGGGCCATCCTGGTGGATTACTGGGAATTTCCCTAGCACCAGATTTCTCCCTAACCCCATAATGGCTTCCTCTATCAAGATTTCTCTTTCCTTGATCTCCCTCTCTGTCCCTCCCCAACTCAACCATCATGTTCCCTTATGTTCTCCTCCTCCTCCCCTTCACCTCTCCATCTCCCCCTCCCAATTTACTCAGAAGATCTTATCTATTACCCCTTCCATGCATGACTCTCTTAGGGTTCTTCTTGTTACCTTAGCTTCTCAGTGGCGATTATGGATTGTAACCTGGTTACCCTTTTCTTTATGTCGAATATTCACTTATGAGTGAGTACATGCTGTGTTTGTCTTTCTGGGTCTGGGTTACCTCATTCAGGATGATTTTTCTTCTAGTTCCATCCATTTGCTTACAAATTTCAAGATGTAATTGTTTTTTACCGTTGAGTAATTGTGTAAATGTATCTCATTTTCTTTAATCATTCTTTGGGTGAGGGACATCTTGGTAGTTTCCAGGTTCTGGAGATTATAAACAGTGCTGCCATGAAGACATTTGAGCAAATGTGGCATGAATGTGCATCCTTTGGGTGTGTGCCCAAGAGTGGTATAGCAAATGTCCTTGTAGTATGATCAAGCATCCTTTGAGTACATGTCTACGGCCCTCAGTGAGCATCCTTTGGGTATATGCCTAGGGCACTCTGGCTTCTTTATAAAAGTCTAATATGCATGCTTACCAGAAAAATCTCCAGGAATTTCTACTGTGCTTCTCCTTGTCATTGCTGATGTCTGATTTTTTTAGTTGCTTTTACTTTTTAAATATTTTATTATCATATGCTAATTGTGTGCTAGAATGAATTTTATTATGAAATTTTCATGAATATATAAAATATGTTTGATATATACACCCCATTCCCCTTTTATTCCCCCTTTCCTCTTTTTAATTTTAAAAAATTATTATTTTAGTATTTTAAGTGTATGGGTGTTTCCCTGGATGTATGTCTATGGACCGTGTACGCATCTGGCACCAGAGGAGGCAGAAGACAGTATCGTGCCCTCTGGACGTGGGGTTAGAGACCATTGTGTGCTACCGTGTAGCTCTGAAATCAAACTCAGGTCTTCTGGAAGGGCAGTCACTCCTAGGGCTCTGAATGAGAGCTGACCACAAATTTCACCAATAATCATTGGTTCATCCGTTTTCTTCTTGATGGTGTTTTTCTAAACAATAATGCTGGGGGTCTGAAGAGCCCATTGGTACTTCCACAAGCTTTTTGAATTGTAAGGATTGCATGCCTTCCCAACAGATTGAATACATGGCCAAGTTGACACACACGACACAAAATATTAAAAGCTAGTCATTCCTCTGGAAAGGAGTTTACTGCCAAGTGAGCAAGCCCCTCATCTGCCCAGCCCATTGTCTGCGCTGAGGAGCTCCCTAGCAGGTCACAGTGTGGTTCTCTCCCACTGCTTCATAAGCTCTTCTGCGCAGGCTCTGCTCATGGGGCCAGGAGCGCCTGGTTACTTAGCATCTCCATGCCTTTTACTAAACCTCATTAGGTGCTGCACCCATTCTATGAAGTCTGAAGTCTTGATGACAAGCAAGATTTCTTTCTCACTGTGCTCTCCAAATTTTCATTCTAGCTTTCCATGTCCCCAAAGACATTACCAACTCCCGAACACCACAGACAGCAGAACTCCTGACTCTGACACTTGCCTACGACGAGATCTTGAACAGATAACTTGACATTCTCCAAATCTTTGTTCTTTTCTTCTTTGAAATGGAGATTCGAGGGGGAAAATAGTACCTACTCTTTTGTAAAGGAGACCTGGTCTTACCTCAACTGGACCTTTCTGCACCCTCTATTTTCTTTCAGGTCTCTAGTGTTAGCCATCAGCTCAGATCATAGCATCCTCTACAGACCTCTTATAGTTTCTTTACTATGTTTTTATAGCACTGATTTGATAAAACTGTCTTACTAATACATATTAGGTTTACATCTGTCTGTCACCTCTATAATGGATACTCCGTGAAATCACCTATCATAGCTATTAAACAACCCTGGCAGAGTTGTTTCTGTTTTTCGAGTGGCTAGAATCAAGCCCATTCCATGCAGGTGCTCATTAACTGCTTGGAATACATGGGTGTGGTTGTCCACACTGACACCAAATGTGCAACCTCAGAGTTTAAACCACTTGGATACTATAATTACATTAATTGTTGCCTAGACTACATTACATAAATCATTAGATATTTAACCCAAAGTGTATATAAAATAATTTTTATTTGGGAGAGCATAACTAGATCTCCCATGGATTTAGTAGAACAAAAGTTCTTTCATTGAATACAAGTCAAGAAGTGTGCTGCTTAGCACTAATAAACCAAAGTAAGCAAGATAACATGGTCTCTAATCTCATAGAGTTTATAGATGATTGAAAAAGACTATTTTCAAAAGCTAATTTAAAAATCAGCATGGATACTATAGGGGGATTACAAAGTGGACACAGGGCATCTAACATGATGTGAGGTAGGGGAGGTGTTCAGAAATAGTCTCATAGAAAGCGACAGCTGCGAAAAAGAAAGTGACAGCTGAGTTGAGTTTAATTAAGAATTCAAGAGTTGTCTTCTAGGATAATAAAATGCTTAATGATCTTAAGAAGTCAAAGCATGGGCTGGAGAGATGGCTTAGCAGTTAAGAGTACTGACTGCTCTTCCAGAGGTCCTGAGTTCAATCTCCAGCACACACACGGTAGCTCACAACCATTTTATGGAATCTGATGCCTCTTCTGGCATGCAGGTATACATGTAGACAGAGCACTCATACATAAATAAATAAAATAAAGAAGTAAGTGGGAGGAGGAGGAAGAAGAAGAAGGAGAAGGAGGAGGAGGAGAAGGAGAAGGAGAAGGAGAAGGAGGAGAAGGAGAAGGAGAAGAAGAAGAAGAAGAAGAAGAAGAAGAAGAAGAAGAAGAAGAAGAAGAAGAAGAAGAAGAAGAAGAAGAAGAAGAAGAAGAAGAAGAAGAAGAAGAAAAGTCAGAACACTTGAAAAACCCAGAAAGAGTTCATAAAGTACTTATTCAGGAGAGTAGTAGAAAATTATGGGAAAATATCAAGCAGAAGACTAGCCTGAATTGAAGATGAAAATACCTGAATCTGGTTTCAAGGCTTAGGTTTGTGGACAGCTACTGATGAGTTCTGTATCTTCTGGCTTTTTCAGCATTTGGAATGTGTGGTGGTTTGGGTGAGAATGGCCCCCATAGGCTCACATGTTTGAATGCTTAGTCACCAGGAAATGAACTGTTTGAGAAAGGTTAGGAAAATGTGACCTTTTTGGAGGAGACGTGTTACTGGGTTTGGAGGTTTCAAAAGCCCATGCCAAAGTGTGGGTTTCTCCCTCTGCCTGGGGCTTGGAGATCAGGATGTAAAGCGCTCAGCTGCTGCTCTGGCCCCATGCTTATCTGCTTCCCACCATGATAATCGTGGACTAGACCTCTAAAACTGTAAGCAAGTGCCCAATCAAATGCTTCCTTTCATAAGCTGACTTCGTCATGGTGTCTCAGCACAGCAATAGAGCAGGAATTAAAACAGGAAGAATACATCTGTGTACCTCCTACAGACAAGCCCCATGTGACAACTACTCACACGCATGAGCTTCCACCACAGACAGTACTCACTGACTCCTCCCGACTTGCTCATGCCTTATTCAGTATACAGAGGACGCACAGTCGGCATGTCTATAATAGTAGAACCATCTGCCAGAAATCTAGCCATAATTGAGTTAACTGAATATTTTTACAAACATTTCCATGGAATTTTTTTGAGATTGTAATATAATTACATAATTCCCCCCTTCCCTGTCTTCCCTCCTATTCTTCCCTGATCTTCTTAAAATTTACGAACTCTTCATTAATTGTAATCATATATATGCATACATACATATATATATTCCTAAATATAACATGCTCAATTTGTATAATGTTACTTGAATTTTTGTTTATTTTCTGGGTTGACAATTTGCAATTGGACAACCAACTGACGCACTCTTCCCTGGGTAAGACCACCTATCCCACACCGGCTTTCCTTAGTTACCTGTAGTACTTTGAATAGTGTTGGTGCCTCGTGGGCTTTTCCCCATCCATTTTCACATGTCCATTGGTGTCATCCTTGTTTGGCTCTACTTTCCTTACATTATTCTCTTCGTCTTGGAAAATCCATTTTCAAAAATCACTGAACATATTGTCATCTGCATTTCTCTAAACGAAGCATGAGGTGTAGAAGAGATGATTCAGTGGTGAAGAACACTGCTACTCTTGCAGAAGGCCCAGGTTCAATTCTCAGCACCTACATGGCAGCTCACAATCATATATAACTCCACTTCTAGGAGATCCAATGCCTCTGGCCTCTACAAGTACCTGTATTCATGTGCACACACACACACACACACACACACACACACACACTTTGTTTCAGATATTTTTTAAAAAGAAAGCATGAGATAGTTAATCAGTCAATAATTCCTTACTTTATAAATACCTTCTTTAAATTAGCTCAAACTACCAATAAATTCTCTTTGTTGTAAGTTTTCTGCATTTATTTCTTGCATTTTCCAATAAAGTCTGTGTCCTTGGAAGAGGGCTGGCTCACAGCTTATGGTTTCTGGAGGAAAGTAAGTTTGCTCTCCTGAAGGGTATGGCCCCTTGTTGGTCAACCATGCTCCAGTAAATGATCCCATGCCAAAGAGTATACCAGTGGATTCAATGTTGTTTTTAAGATAACACAAAGTTGAGAGGGGTTGTGGAAGTAGGGAATGAATCTCTTGGAAGAGTTAAGGGATGGAGTAGGGGTAAATATAACAAAATGCATTGTATGCATTTCTCAAATAGTAAAATGTTGTGTTTTTAAAAGCCTATGCTCTTTAAGTAGAGGGGGGAAAATCACTCTGGTTTCCTCATAATATGGCCATTGTTAGCAGTCAGAAACTATTTAGTGAGAAATTTGAAGAGGAGTCTGCAACATTTTTATAGATAAAATTCCTGTGGTATAAATACAAGGAACTGATGTTGCTACTCTGCAGCTTTAGTGTTTGTGACCATCCCTTTTATCATATCTGTCGCATGATTCTGGGACCACTATTTCATTCTTGCCATGACATCAAAACTCCCTAAACTTTGACATCTCTGTAACAGAAAGTTACACTGATCTAAAAGATCTAATTCTATCTGTTAGCACTTATGTTCACTGTCCATGTCCACCGTTCATTGCACCCTTCTACCTTTTAAACTTTCCTGCATCTAGATGCAACCATCTACAAGAAAACTGAGCCGTATGGTATGAGAATAGCAAAGACTGTAGTCTAGTTTTCCAGTTTAATTCAATTTACATGTAATAGAAACAGTCTGAAGATTCTTGCGACTCCTCATGATCCATGGGCAAATCCGATCTTTCTTAAATAGACATCTCTTTTTTATGATAAACATGCCTTGTCACAATTTGGTTCCCTAATTTTAGCTCCAGCTTGGGTTTGCTTAGCCACCAAGTTCCAAATCCAGGCCAGAAATAGGCAGAAGAGTGATGGTCATGTGTTTAACAAGATCCCAGGCAACAGGCCAACACACACTGGAGCTGGATGGAATTTCTTGACCCATGAATATGCAGTGCTAAACCTTCCTCTCCTTCTTCTCTCTCTCTCTCTCTCTCTCTCTCTCTCTCTCTCTCTCTCTCTCTCTCTCTCTCTCTCTCTCTCTCTCTCTCTCTCTCTCTCTCTCTCTCTCTCCAAGTGCATCTCTCCTGCACAGTGAGCTGTCACCTGAGACTAACAAGGAAGAAGTGTCTCCAGGCAATCTGGGCTAGAGTCAAAAGTGCATCACCTACCAGCCTGGCATGCCAATTTGGGCAATGATTTCTGGAATGGTTGGGAAAATGTTTTAATGCAGTTCATCTTGCTATACTATTTCATTAATAACTTTTAAAAATTCACAGGCTACATCTTCAACATGCTCAGCGTATGCCATATAGAAAAGTCACTCCTTGTCCTATCACTCTGTCTCACCACCTCCCTGGACTCCTGTGACATGTGAGCACCCATCATCACCTTCTCTCCCTTCTTGTCATTAGTAAGAGAAGCATTTTCTATAGAAATTATCTATCACAGTATGCTTTATAGATATCTGAATTTTAATACTCGTTCATGTCTCCCCAACTCACTGGCATCCCCACTTTCCTCCTTCACGGGAACTTTATGACATGTTAAGTTAGTCTGCAGAGCTCAAAAATCAAAAGAGCATATTCATACCTTACTATTTTACTTCCATGGCTAACTTCTTAGGAAATTCAAGAAAGAATTGGTAAAAAGGAAAAAATCCTGGGTGTAAAGCCAAACACCATTGTTCTGAGAAATGAATCTAGCAATTAAGTGACTCCTAACAACATTCTGCTATACTCATAGATCAATGTCTTGCTCAGCCATCGTCAGAGAAACGTCCTCCTGCAGTAGATGGGAGCAAATACAGAGACCCACAGATGAGCATCATTCAGAGAGTGAGAGACTTTGGAGCAATTAGTTGTTAATGTAAAGTCTCCATCAAACCCCTTCCCCTAGAACTAAGGTCTATATCGAGGGAGGAGGCAGAAAGATTGTAAGAGTCAGAGGGGATGGAGGCACCAAGGAGACATTGTCTTCCAGACACTGTTTTTTATTATGGTTTGTTTACTTGTTTGTTCACCTGTTTGTTTTCTAAAGACAGAAAGAAATCACATGATGCTGGGTGGGTGGGAAGATGGGAAGGATCTGGGGGAAAGGGCAGAACCGTAATCACAATGTATTGTATAAAAAAACTTATTTTCAACTAAAAATATTTTTAAAAAGAAGGAAACAACCACAATATTCTTTCAGAGTTTTTAACAAGGGATAGAGAAAGCCTATCACCACATGAGCATAAAATCATTACTCATTTAGCCCTGGCTACTTAAAAATAGATAAAAACTATTTTTAATATTTTAAGTCATGTACCTGGAGAGATGGATACTGAGTAAAAGCACTTTTCTCATAAGCATGAAGGCCTGAGTTCAAATCCCCAGAACCCACATGAAAAGTCAGTACCATAACACATACCTATACCCCTTATGCACCTATGGAGAGATGGAAGGTGGAAGCCAGAGCTCCCCAAAGCTCAGGAATCCCCTTGGTGCATATGCTCTTCCTCTCTCTGGGTCATTGTCCCTGTCATACCCTCTTGCTGTTCTCTTCACCCTTGCTCCCCTTTTGTCTGGATGACTTATTTATTCTTCAGGTGTTAGGTGTTGTGTCTTTTAATTTTTGAGCAAACCAATAACAGGGACCATCCGGAGATACACCGATCAATATCTCAGCCAAATTATCAACATTGTGGGTTTATTTTCCTCTCAATGCTTTGCATTTAGCCTGAATATATAGTCATGAAATTCCATTCATCAAAACTTGGAAAACATGGTCCTTGGTACTAAGAACTAGTAGGCATTAAAGACATGGAGTCCTTGTCCTCAATAGGGTCAGATTCTAGCAAAAGGAAGACTCAAACAACCAACAATAGCACAAAATAAGCTATGGTCAGTGTATGGCACAGTTCTGTAGAGAAGTATTTTTACAGGTGGAGCTGAGTACGAAGGTGAACAGAGGATCTTTACAGGTGAGGAGGCAGGAAGGATGACCTAAGCAGAAAGCAGGATCAACCAGCAGAAAGTGGACACGATGCCACTGGTGCTAGAAAAGTGTGCATGTGTGAGTGTGGACGTGTGTGCACTTGCATGTGTGTGCATTTGCGTGTGTGAGAGCATGTGACTGCATGTGTATGAGTGGACATGTTTGTGTAAACGTGCATGTGTGCATGTGTGTGTGAGAGTATGTGTATGCGTGTGTGCATATGAACATGCCTGTGTAAGTGTGTGTGTGTGTGTGTGTGTGAGAGAGAGAGAGAGAGAGAGAGAGAGAGAGAGAGAGCACCTCTTGGTAAGATGCAAGATTGTAAACAAGAAAGATGGTATAATATTGCTTGATGGATCCAATAGAAAAGGGAAATTTGAGGCATTTTTAAAGCACAGTAGACAGTTAAGGATACTGATATATTAAGCACTTTCCTTAAAAAATACTTACAGTTACATATGACTACAAATATGAACTACTAAGCAAGGAAAAATATAATTTGAGAGGGCCAGTGACACTGTTCAGTGAGTAAGGCATTTGCCAGCACGGCTGACAACTTGAGTTCAATCCCTACGACCTACACTGACCTACACTGTAAGAGGAGAGAACCCATATATGTTGTGGCATGTGGTATATGCAGGCACACACACACTTACACATGCATGTTCACATGCACACAAAGCAAATAAATAAATAAAATCTCAAATATATGCTGTGGTATCGTAATTGGTAACAGAATGAATAATGTTTTATCAATATGTTCTGTCGATTGATTATAAAATTTACCTAGGTCATTTTTCTACAAATTCATTAAAATGGTTAAAAATGACTCATTTAGGAATTTCATCCTCTTTTTAAAGACTTTGTTGAAAACTTCCGTGTGTATGTAGTACACATGTGAGTGCAGGTACCAGGGGGTCTAAAAGCGGGCATTGGTTCTCCTGGAGCTGAAATTCACAGGGGCCCGTGAGACTCCCTACATGGCATCCTTTACAAGAATAGCATCCATTCAGACTTTGGCCCTGGGATTAATTTTTCAACAACATAATTAAAAGAAGCATCAGCTATCCTTAGCAAATACAAAATCACAAATAACTTTTATAATAATTTTCAGAACAATCTCTCCTATAATACAAACTTACAAGCATTGTTGAGGGCTCATTTCCAACCAACTATAATAAATAGATTTTAGGACATGTAGAGCTGATGATTCTTACGGACTATGTCCTTAATATTTGACTCTGCATATAAAAAGAATTTCATATAGTTCTGAATTTATCCTTAAATGCAAATTTATACAGTGACATGTTCATGCGTCTCTGATGTCTTACTTTGCTTTCTAGTGCTATGATAAAACACCATGACAAGGAAACACACACACACACACACGCATACATACATACATACATACATACATACATATATATATATATATATTATAGTGATTTGGGCTCATGATTCCAGCTAGAGAAGCATGACACGGTGGCTAGAGCTGGACAGAGAGACCTGAGAACCCACATCCTCAGCCACAAGCATGAAAGACAACAAACAAACGAGAAGGGGTGGGAGGATTTTTATCTCTGAAACCTTGCCCTCCAGAGACACACTTCTTCCAGCAAGGCCACACCACCTAAACCTTCCCAAATAGCACCACCCACCAGGGACCAAGTGTTCAGACACCCAAGACTATGAGGAACACTTCTCATTCAAATCACCACAGCTGACATTTTGGTTAGTTGATTGTTGCTATTGTTGCTATAAATATTTTCCTGGGCTCTAGTCCTTGCCACCTTGTTGAGGATCCATGAGCCCCCAAACTACACTAGGTGTACATACGCTAGGAGGTCAGACAACCAGCCCAGCAGACCTGGAGACACCTTAGACCTCAGTCTGTCCATGTGAAATTGTGTACCTGGCTTGCCTTGGCCACTCATGTTGGTATGTGCCAGCATCTATGAAACACAACTTCAAAAATAACATCATTAGGAATTCTGAGAAGCCATGGCAGAGCATTACTCCAAACTTCGATCCCTTTTGAGAACAGAGGTATTATAGAGGTTTGGTTTGCAATGATGTAACGGTTTCAAAACCAGAAACTCTAAACAACCCTCTAAGGTGGGTATTATACATATGTTTTACAACGGAAGCAGCTGAAAGCCTTGGGATACATACAGGAGGCAGAACTAGCGCTGGGTCAGCCTCCTGGGTCAGCCTCCTTACAATGCACACCATTTCTTCCCAAGTCACAGGAAACAGAACATGATGAGTGACCTATGAAAAGCTTGAAGGGGAGAAAAGGAGCTGGGGGAGGAAGAGAGAAGAAAGGATGGAAGGGGAGGGGAAAGAGAGAAGTAGCAACGTAGGTAAGGTGACAAATATGTTATTAGTTTTAATATTTTCACAATGCATATTAATATCAAAACAAAGCACACATGTTAAGTATAAGCAGTTTTCCAATTATAGCTCAGCAAAGCTTAGGGTAAAGACTCAATGTGACACAGAGAAGGGCAGACTCTAGAAAAGGGGACACTAAGAAATTCTTCCATGTCACACCAACAAGTCCCGGTCTCGCAGTGCTCAAAACGATTCCATTAGTTCAGTTTTCTTTTCCTTTTTGCCTCCAGAGCTCCCTACCTACTCATCACCACCACTACCACCAATTGCAATGATTTAAATTTTCCCAAAAGTCCATGGGAAGCCTGTATATTTCCAGGCTGTAGAGACGTTGCCCTCATTCGGTTCAGAAATAGCCTGTTTGGGAGGCATGATTGAGAGAAGTGAAAGATAGGGATGTAAATGAGTGAGGTGATTAGCACTCAGGCAGCATCCAATAAATGTCAGCAGCCCGTCAGCCACAAGAGAAAGTCAGAGGGCTCTTCTGTTACCTTCCACGGGAAGTTGAGACTTTTTCTACCGTGCCCATCCTCCTGCTGCAGAGTTTCAGTGTTCCTTCTAAAACTCACTATGCATTCATTATTCAACAAAACATACTGAATGTCTACAACACCATCCACTCTGGTGAATATTGTGCTTGGCACAATGGTGAACATTAAAACTTGGGTCTTTCCGATTTATTTTAGCACTGAGATTTTGGAAACTGACTCTTACCTTTGATCATACATATAAAACTTTAGAAGAATGAGACTTTCTGGATTCTTCTATTAGGTCTTAGACAAGCTCTCCAATTGAGGAAGTCAGAAATTGTTTAAGGAGAGCTCCAAGTTACTGTGTTTCCCACTGTACAGATCCTTAAGATACTCCTTCAGAAACGTTAACGGCAGCCATTTTTCAGATTAAAATAAAGTCCAGCAACTGAATCCTATGTAATGGAAATTTATTGGAAGGAGAGAGTCACAGACTTACTGAGAAATGGATGAGTTTGGTCTGCACACCCAGAAGCCCCTTTACATATGTGTTCTCATTACATTCACAATAACTGCCTCACCTTCATTCCACAGAGGCAGAGCTCAAAACTTGAGAGTAAAGCAAATGAAGCCATGTCTGACACCAGTGCAAGGTAAAGCCAGAATTTGACATCTCTCTATTTGATTTCAAATAACCTCTGTATTTCAAAATTCAGAGCTTCTATAGGCATACACATTTGATTTGTGGTCACTTAATTAAATAGGACAAAACTTAATACACAAGGACACCCCTGCTCCAATCCAAACACGTGGCCATATGAAGATGGTGTCAATGCTATTTCTATTGTGACCTCTCTAACCCAGAAAACTGAATGCCTCTTCTGCAAGACAAATAAGTAAACAAATAAATAAATGACAGAATAAAGGTTTGCCTTTTCAGATTTGAGTAACATTAAAGTCACAGGGCTACCATGTTCTTAACAAGTCCTGAAGGTGTGTCAGCGTCTGCGGTAAACTGGGAAATCATTGCTTCCCCACTCATAATCCATGCAAACTGAGAAATACCAGGCATGATCTTGAGTTAGACAGTTGGCTACAGTTGTGCCCTGTATACTCTGCTTAGCAACAACTGTCTGCTCTCCTAATGATGAAAGAGCACTGGGAGCTGGGTACTGACCCCGTGGAATGTGTGGAGCGCTGGGTGTGCAGAGCTCAGGGAGGGAGGCAGGGATTAAAGGAGGGTTGGCAAGTATGTGCTGGACAGGCTCAACAGCACTGAAAGATGTGTCTGTGTCAGTGTCTGTGGAGGGAGGAGAGCTGGGCCACATGGAGGACCCTGAAGGACAAAGAGGAGGCCAAGGGTACCTGGCTGATGTTTGGAAAGACAACTAGAAGCTGTGGAAGACATTCCGTCTCTTAAACTATGCCTCTAGATGCATGCTTTTTAATTCACACACACACACCAGCTTCTCTTTTCTTACCACACCCTGTGAAACCTCTGCAGAGATGGTGTCCCGGCATTTTTGTATCCCACATCTTATTGCATCACAATCATTGCTGCCAATGTGCTGCACCTTGAAGAAGACCAGCCATAAGATCTCCCTCCTTACTCCTTTCTCCCCATCTCTCATCTGTTTCCCTCTGTTTCCCAATATGACTCTGGAAGGAATAGAGGTGCTCACAAGTGGTGAGGTGTGAGGCTTTACCTCAGCACCTGTTTTCATTCAATGAGAGCCTGAAAATGACTCCCTTCTCATATTGGGGAAAGAGCCCAGTAAATAAGACAGGGAAAAGCCACCTGTAATCTAATCACCAATAATAAGTAATTAATTAAATGATGTTGTCTCAGAGCTACTCCTTGATCACTTGGATATTTAAAAGTGGTAAATAATCTTGTTATTTTTACAATATCACACAAATACCAGTTTTAATGAACCCTGTTAGTCAGAAGTTTCACAAGTGTTTGCACAGTCCATTTATATATTATGGAACTGAGATTGTTCCTTGTCCTCCACTATGATGGGGGTGGTTCATCCTGATGATTTTCCTCTACTTGTATCGGATTCACCTTGGACCCTCTGTTCAAACTGTGCATAGCTCTTTTTGTTCGGTGTGTGGTTACATAAGCAAATACACATAGGTCTCTTTTAAGACAGACTGAGAAACTGCTTGTTCTAACGCTGCATTGTTTTCCTCTTGGAGAACTGACCTTCCTTTTAGCTACTGAATCCCAATCTGAAACCTGACTCATAGCCAGATAATGAGCAAAATACATTGATTTGTTTTTATTACAGCAGTTTCTTTGCCTTCTGTTGATTTGTTTTCTTTGCATGAACTGAGTGGTATCTTTGGTGGCTGCCCAAATATCTTGCTCTCAGGAACATTGTGTTTCATTAATTGTCTTCATACCTTTCTGCCAGGCAGCCCCACCAGAGGCCAATCTCATCTTTTCATTGAAACGAGTGAACCCTCCTTGTTTCTTGTGGCTAAGGACTCCCACCTGGGCTTTTATTACTGTAGTATCTGTGATAATTACTTTTCTCCTTCCTGGAAACATCTTGAGATGACAGACTTATATTGGCTTATGAAAACAGAAGATACAGAAATAGAGGGTACAGCCCATTGTGGTGAGGAGGCAAGCAGGTAGAGTGGTTTTCTATTTATTGCCAAGGAGCAGGGAAGGATGAAGAGACGGATCAGCAGTCGAGAGCACTGGCTGATCATCCAGAGGATCTGGGTTCAGTTTCCAGCGCCCACATGGCAGCTCACAACCATCTGGAACTCCTGTCCCAGGTGATCTGACACCCTCTCCTGACCTCTGTGAGCACCAGGAATGCCTGTAGCACATGTGCATACATGCAAGCAAAACATTTATATACATAAAATAAATAAATCTAAAATATTTCCTGCTCACATTGTGGTGGATCAGGACACAGAGACAGATAAACTAGAGCTGGGATTGAATCATCACTTTAAAAGCACACCCCAGCAACTGGTCTCTACCATCTAGGCCCTAACTCCCAATGACTCCACAAAATAGTGCCACCACCTGCGGACCAGGTGTTCAAAACATGAGCCTGAGGACCTTCCAGTTTTACACCACAACAGTATGTTGTGACATCCTGCCAATAAAGATGATCGATAAAGGAGTATAGACGATGTAGCTCATTTTCCAAACCTTCTGGAACTGTGAAGGGATATCCTCATTTCAGATCTCCTCTTGGGTTCAGTGAGGTCTTCATGACCTGCGTCATCCGTCCTTGCCTGTGCCTTCACTGTCCTCCTGCTTTCTGCACTCCTCTGAAGGCACTGAGCCTCCAAATCATACCCTAGTAACATCCTGAATACAGGGCAGAGGAATCTTGCCAGTAACTGTAAAAGCAGATATTGGAGCTGGGCTCCTAAGTGACTGAATATCAAAGATGACTCCATCATTACCCAATTCTTTTATGTTTAGACAAGGTTTGAAAAAGATCTCATCTGATAGCTATTGGCTGCAAATGTTCACAAAAGGTGAATCAATTACTGCTTCAATTCTAGAAGTAGAAATCCATGTGGTACACCAGTATGATCTCCTACATGGTTATTCTCTGATTATTCTTCCTCTATAATAGTTATTCTAGTTTTATAAATATGCTGGCTTCTCATAGGTTATTGATGAACATGTTATATATACACCCACATGCATACATATATGCATACACACACACATATATATATGTATATATACATATATATATATATATATATATATAGTTGTTCCTTAAATTGGTCGCTTTAAAGACAGTGAGTATTATATCACATGTTATTTGTGATTCGGCAGTTATATTTCTGGCTTTCTTCAACACCAAACTCCTTGGTTAAGATGAAAAGTGTGTTGATTAGTGTGGAAGTTGCCCTTCCACAGGTTTGTCTCCCCAGAGTGCTGCTCCATCAATGGACGTATTCAACCTCAAACAAGTGGTGATATTACATGGTAGATTCCACAGTGGGATAATGTAAGTGTCCATGAAAGTGGTCTACCCACTTCATTCTAAATGTCAAAACAAGGGTCAGTTTACTTTGGACCACTAATTTCCACTGAAAACACTATTTTCAAGAAGCTTTCTTTAAAGAAAAGCGTGGGGAAATCGGAAAATGGTAGAGGAGAATAATACATATTTTTAAGTTTGATACTTGCTGCTTTGTGAACTCTTCCCACTATTTTATCACACTCTTGAAGGCACAAAATACTACTGCTTGAAACTGTTTCCTGGGATTTCCAACCACTGCCCCTTTCCTTCTAGTCTTTCCTTCCAACCCATCTCCACTCCCTTGTGATTCCCACAGACCCACACAAACACTCTCTACCACAGCTGCTACACTAGTCTGGGACTCAGTTAGCCAGCCTTTTTGTTCCTCTTTGTCTTCCATTCTGGTCTTTCCAGACTTCCTCTTAGCCCTGCTACAGCCTGCCTGCAAAAACCCTTCCTCCCAACATGTCTCCATCCTCTAGGAACTGGCCACTTGGTGTAGACCTAGAGTCTCCCTAGTTTTTTCCCACTACCCCTTTTATCTTCCCTACTAACCCATCTTCATGACTCCTGCCAACCTACAGCCACTCTCTACCAGGACCCTATAGCCACCATGTTAGTTAGGACCTAGAGTGGACAACAGCAACTGAGGAACAGAACACCCACCCAACAAAGACCAGACCAGATATGGACAAGAAGAAATGCTTCAAACATCATAACTCCAGATGCCTAGATCCTAGCATAAAACACAAACATGAACAACCAAGACAATGTGCCTCCCTCTGAAGACAGCAAATCCACTATAATAGGCTCTAAGAAAAACAACTTAGCAGAAGCACAAGGCAAGAACTTCAAGCAGTAATTATGAATATGTTCAAAGACCTTAAAGACCTTAAGACACATAAATGCCTTCATGAAGACTGTGAACATATGCACAGTTGAGTAAAATAATGAAAACAACCCAAAGCATTAAAGTAAAAGTTGACAAATAAATAGAACTACTAAAGAAAATCCAAAGTGAAATAAAACTGTAAATTAAAAATTCAGGATGTCAAACAAACAAACAAAAAAACTAAAAACTCAAAGATAAGCCTCAACAATAGTTTGAAAGATATATAGAGCCAGGCCTAAGCTTGATCAGTGAAGGATACAAATGGCTCCCCCTACATGTTATGGTGGGGGGAACAGGGAGCTGAGCACAACCAACCATGAACCTGCCCAGCTCTGGGCAGTCAGGCACTATCAAACCAAGTTCGAGCCATTGTTTCTGGACCAGGACATATGAACAAAGAAGAGGGATGGCTCTGTACCATGCCTGCAGCTGGGGTGGCCAGTGAGCGAGTGCAGAGTGGGGAAACGGAGGCGAGAGAGAAGGGGCCGTTTGTGGGCTGGAGAGAGGCAGTTCTGGGGAAGTGAGGGTGGTAAAGAATGGGCTTGTGTGAATGTCCTGCTGCCCACCTGTGGTGGTTTGAAAGAAAATGACCCCAAAGAGAGTGGCACCATTAAGAAGTGTGGCCTTGTTGGAGTAAATGTGGTCTTGTTGGAGGAAATATGTCACTGTGGAGTCAGGTTTGAGGTCTCATATATGTTCAAGATACCACCCAGTATCTGAGTCCACTTCCTTTTGCCTGCAAGAGGTAGGACTCTCAGCTCCTTCTCCAGCACCATTTCTGCCTGCATGCTGCCATGTCCCATCATGATGATAATGGGTTGAACCTCTGTGTAGCTGGGTTTTTTTTCTCTTTGCTCTTTGAGGGTCTGCCACCCAGCTCCCAAATAAATATACAGAGACTTAGTCTTATTTATGAATGCCCAGCCTTAGCTTGGCTTATTTCTATCCTTCTTTTCTTAACTTAAATTATTCCATCTACCTTTTGATTCTGGACTTTTACCTTTCTCTATTAGATATACCTTTCTTTCCCTCTTACTCCATAGCTGTCTATGTGACTGGGTGTCAAGCCCCTGGCCTACTCCTCTCCATCTCCTTTTCTCACTCCTCCCTCTTCTCTTTTTCTCATTTTATTTATTCTGTCTGTCTGGAAGCCTCACCTATCCCTCTCCTGCTTCGTTATTTGCCACTCAGCCCTTTATTAGACCAATTAGGTATTTGAGGCAGGTAAAGTAACACAGCTTTACACAGCTAAACAAATGCAACATAAAAGAATTCAACACATCTTTACATTATTAAACAAATATTCCACAATATAAATGAATGTAATACATCTTCAACTAATATTCCACAACACCTCTATACTTTAAGTGAGCCACCCCAACTAAATGTTTTCCTTTACGAGAGTTGCCATGGTCATGGTGTCTCTTCACAGCAGTAGAAACACTAAGATAGAAGTTAGTACCAAGAGTGGGGTACTGCTGTGATAGGCCTCACCATGTTTTTCTTTGGAGAAATTTGGACTTAAGTTCTTTGGGTTAGGAAAGTACTACTTAATGAGCCATTCTAGTAGAAGCATAGAAGATAGTGGTGCTAAGAGTTATTTGAACTGTGGATGGCTGGCTCAAATGGTTTCAAAGGAAAATTTTAGTTTGTGCCTAGAGATAGTTCTTGTGATAT
The DNA here is from genome assembly GCF_017639785.1 of Mesocricetus auratus. Classification (NCBI taxonomy): domain Eukaryota; kingdom Metazoa; phylum Chordata; class Mammalia; order Rodentia; family Cricetidae; genus Mesocricetus; species Mesocricetus auratus. The sequence goes on from NW_024429199.1 coordinate 9,472,101, forward strand.
TTTGGTGAAGTACATGGCCACTATTTTTCCCTTGTCCAAAGAATCTGTCTGAGGATAAATGAATAATTTTGGATTAATTCTGTTGGCAGAGGAAATCTCAACACAACCTAGTATAGATTCTGTTGTGTGGTTATTAGTAGTAAGTCTAATGGAGACTTATAATGACAAGGAGCAAGCTGGGCTAACAAAAATACAAAATGTACAGATTGAGGAAAGGGGCACCAGGAAGTTGAATATAGCTAAATCCTGGGTTTAAGGAGATAAGTAGATTAAGAAATTGAACAAAGGGAGTAGTGACCTCTGGGCAAGATTCCACCCAACTAAGTTTCCAACTTGTGAAAAGTAATTAAAGAAAAGCTTAGAGCCAGGTATGGTGGTACACGTCTTTAATCCCAGCACTCAGAAATCAGAGGCAGGTGGATCTCTGAGTTTGAGGGCAGCCTGGTCTACAGAACAAGGTCAAGGACAGCCAAACTTAAGCAATAAAGGTAACAATCAAAAACAGAAAGCTGGTGAAGATGTAATTGAACTAGGGGGCCATGTTCCAGTCACAGCAAGGAGAACTTGGCAGCTTCAGTCATGTGCTTCTGGTTTTAGAGTTAAAGATAGAAGAAATTGGTTATGGAATTTACCTCCCCACCTAAGGAAAGTCACTGAAGTCAGACATCTGTCAGGGGTGTACCTGAATGAAGGTCTAAAGAGGACATTCCATGAAACTAAAGTTGAAGCCTGGATCGCCTTGAAGACCCCAAGATTTTAGACATACAGAATTGTGGGATAGCTGCCAAGAAAAGCTGCAAATGGGGTGGAACCAGCCCAAGAGAAAGGAGTGTGTTGCAGTCAACAAAGCTGAATGGAGCTGGAGACTGAGGAGGATTTTGACATCAGACATGAAGATGCAGAGTTTGGAGTTTGCCCAGCTGGTTTTCAGTCTTGCTTTGGTCCAATATTTCCTCACTATGCTCCCTTCCCTGTGCTTGGGAATGGTAATGTATTTCCTGTGTCATTATATGTTGGAAATATATTATCTGATTTTTTTCTTTTTGTTTTACAAGTAATTATAGTTAAGAGAGTACATGAATCTCAGAAGAGACTCTGAACTTTAGACTTTTAAATATGTCAGGGACTGTTATAGACTATGGGGACTTTTGAAATTGAACTGAATGCATTTTTGCCTTATGATATGGCTACAAGCGTTTGGGGGCCAGAGAGTAGAGTGTGGTTGTTTAAAAGAAAATAGCCCTCAAAGGGAGTGGCACTGTTAGGATGTGTACCCTTGTTGGAGTAGATTTGTTCTTGTTGGAGGAAGTGTATCACTATGGAGGCAAATTTTGAGGTCTCATATAAGCTCAATATATCTACTTCCTGTTGCCTACACAAGACATAAGACTCTTAGCCACTTATCTAGCACCATATCACTGCACACTGGTCCACCATGATGATGATGGACTGAACCTCAGAACTGTAAGTGAGCCACCCCAAACTTTATAAGAGTTTGCTGTAGTCATGGCATCCATTCACCGCCATAGAAACCCTAACTAAGGCACAGCTCATCATTGTAAGTCAAAATGTTTGTAGCTTGGCTGGTAATCACCTTTCTCCACTGGTAGTGTACACAACCAGCACCACTGACTAGGAGGATTAGACAGTAGGGTTGAAAATTCTAGGTAGGCACCAGCTTGACCTCTCCATGTTCAATGAGTTGTGTAGGTGTTGTCTTCAGCACTGGGGCTTTACTGTCAGATTTTAGAGAGCAACCAATAGACTTGTCAATAACCTGGGTTGTTTGTGGCTCCAGTGGGGACCCCAATAACTTGGTTGTTGTTGGACAACTTGGTTAGATGCAACCCTTTCCCAATTTTGAAAGCTTCATTTTGTGATACTCAAATGTTTTCCTTTATAAGAGTTGCTGGGGTCATGGTGTCTCTTCACAGCCATAGAAACCCTAACTGAGATACTACCCAAATCTAAGGTGATCTCCAGGCTTGGGCTAATGCCAAAGGCCAGTTCTTGGTCTGAGACCCTGAAGCAGCCAAGTGGGCCTGTGTTGATGTCTATGGTTCCTGTCACCAGTGAGGGCTGTGCAAGGGCCTGTAGTCTGGGGCCATGTTGCTGTCTGAGGGATATGCTGTCACAGGGGACATGCCAATCCAGGTGGCCTGAACTGCCAGCTGGAACCATGGTGACATCCAGGCCAGGGCTGCTGCCTAGGGCCATGTCTGGGTCCATGGTCCTGCACCAGCCAGGATCTGGGGTGGTGTCCACAACTCCTATTACCACCAAGGGCCTTGCAGATGCAAGGGGTTTGGTCTGTCACCTGACACCATGTTGGTGTCCAAGGGTCATGGTGCCACAGGGCCACACTGATCTGGGCGATCTGTGCTGCCACCTGGGCCATTGTGGCATCTAGGCCTGAGCTGCTGCTGAGGGCCATGTCTGGATCCATGATCCTCCTGCAACTGGGATCTGTGAAGATGTCCATGGCCAGAGTTAGCACAGGGGGTCATTGGAACCTTGTTGTGCTGAGGCAGCCCCACCCTTCGCTAGCTGTGGGATAGCTGGCTCTGCCTCTCACTGGATACTGCAGCAGGAGATCTGGCCCCACCCTCAGGGGAGAGCTGACTCCCCTATGCTAGGAAAAGATGGCCCTACCCCTCACCGCAGTTGTGCACTTCACCTGGGCAGCACGTCAGAGGTGACCCTATGGTTAGGGACACAGGTGAGCCAACCCTGAGGATGTAAGAGCAGGAGAGCTGACCCGTCCCACTCATCTACCATGTGGTGGCACTGGTGAAAGGAAGATGCCCCCCCTTCACTTAGAGTCACCTGTGGCAGGTGAGAGAGCTGGCTCCAGGGTCACAAGAGTGGAAGAGCTAGCCCTGACCCTCACCAGCTGCAACACACTAGAACTGACCCTGTTGTTGGGGGCACAGGGGAGTCAACCCTGAGGGAGTGAGAGCAGGAGAGCTGACCGCCCATCCCATGTCTCCTACAGCAATCAGGAGTGAGAGCCCTGCACCTCACCAGGGCAGAGCAGCAGAGCTGGCCTTGCTGGTGTGAGTGTGAGTGTGAGAGTGAGTGTGAGTGAGCTGGATCTGAGGACCTGAGAGCAGGAAAATTGACTCCACTCCTTGCTGCAGGGTACATTGAGTGAGCTAGCCGAGGCAAGGCAGTGTTGGAGAGCTCGCCCCAATAGTGACAGTGAGGAAAAGCTGGCAGATAGACCAGCCCACAACAAGGACTATGAGTTGGACACCTCAACATCCATCCCATCTATGAACTGTTGGAGCACGTGAAGAGGATGAGACTATGGATCCAAAGCAGCAGAACTGTGCCAGCAGGCACAAGACCTGCACAGATTCAAACCAGACAAAATCCAAGCACTGAGAAGGGGAAGCTAGACAAAAAGTCCCAAAGGGAAAATCAGTTTTCCCTTCGGAGTATCACTGGGTCTATCAGCCACACTCCAAGGCAGTCCTCATGCCCAGAAATATTTAACTAACACAAAACAGAATCCATGGGAGTTTTTCGTTTGTTTCTTCCTTTTTTCTTACTGTTTTTGTTTGTTTGTTTGTTTGTCTTGATTTTGGTTTTCATTTTGGTTTTGTTTTGAGAAAGAGAAAGAAGATGAAGTTTTATGACTTAGGGCAGTGGTAAAGATCTGGAAGAAGTTGGGGGAGGGGATAGAATATGATCAAATATATTGTATGAAAATGTTTAAATAGAAATAAATTTTTGCGTGTTTGGTGAATAAAAAATGCTACATTACCATTTTATTTTGCATAAAGTGTCTAGTTTATCTACTTACAAACTGACAGTTTTATTATACTTATTTGTTGGGGGAAGTATCGTGTGGGCTTCAACATGGCATGGCCTGGGTGAGGAAGTCAGAAGACAACTACAGAGGCTGGATCTCTCCTCCAGCTATAGGGGCCGCAGGGGCTCTGTTGTCTCTGCTATTGTACACTTCGTGCTAGCTGATACATGAACTTCCAAGAGAGTCTCCTCTTGTCTCTCATCTAGTTGTAGGAGCCACAGGATTGAGTTACAGATGGACTCTACTGTGTCTGTCTTTTTTAATAGCTTCCCAGGGATGGAACTCAGGTCATCAGGACTGAGCAGCAGACATTTTTCTTCACAAAAACCTGTGCAATTTGTTCTAGTCACCTTTGCATTGCAGAGACATTGCTGTTAAAAAGAAAATGTTTTCTTGTCGTGCTACTTTAAAACATTTGCTCGGCCTCCCTAGACTCTAATAGCGGATAAGTTCATTTGTTCCAACTTTCAGCAGTCAGGGTTAGTTCAGACAATTAACGTTTCATATCTAAAATCCTCCACATTAAAGATACAGTTAGTCAGCACTCTGAGCTGTGTCAGCTCATCCAAAATAACACATTAACTGTAACCCATGCCATCATATAACAAATTAAGACATTACTATGCAGCGCCATGCTGTAAGTAAGCAAAGTATTTCTGAATCTGAAAATCATCCGATCTAACAAAAGACTGGCTTGTTCATGTGTTCCATCACGACATTGCAGTGGATTTTCTTGCACGCCTGAGTAACGATTTCCTCGTTTTCAGTTAGCAGTCAGCCCATCTCTCCCACAGGCAGATCTAACACTCTTCTCATTGGTCAGGGAAAGAATGATGGATGACAACAGCTGCTGCCTTTAGTCAGTCCCAAACTCTACCTTCTGCCTAATAAGATTTTCACTGAAATGCACCAGACACTACTCAGCTGTTCAGTAAAGAACCACATCCGGCTCTGGATTGTGCACTTACACACGAACTGGATCTGATGGTATCTGATTCACAGAAGAAACTGAAGCTGGGTCTACCCCCAGTGATGCTTGCAGGACCATGTCTTCACTTTGTGAGAGTAGCATAGTTCTCTAAGCAAACTGGTGGTTAGTAGAACAGCCTTAGTTCTTGAATCTTTCTGGACTGGAAAAAATAAACTAAATCAAAGGTTTTGTTTAACTAGACATCCTGCAGCCCTGTGACCACTGTGCTCAAACTGGCACTTACAACACTTTCCAGGCATGCACTAAGAATAGTGCAAGGGTTAAATCTATGAGACAGAGTTCAGCTGATGAGGAGAAAGTGACCAGAAAGGAGACATTGCCCCATCTCAGAAACTCCTGAGTAGGGAGATGCAGTGAGTTTTACATATCTGCGTTTCTGAGAGTGCAGGCTTTAGAGGGTATATTCAGCTTCAAGTTTCAGTGTAATAGCTAAGAGGAAATTCATATTATAGTGCAGAACTTAGGGGCAGAATGACTATATTGATCCCGGGTTCCTCTACTGAGCAGCTGACTGCCACTAATGAGTATCAATAATCTCTAGGGACTGAGCCATGGAGCCAGGCTGACAACAGCATCTGCTGCTCGTCCATCATCCCACCCAACCAATAGAAATGGGCCATGACCAATGTGGCCTGGGAAGGCCCTCACTCCTTCTCCAGTGGTGGTGCCAGATGAAGAAGTCATTACTACTTGGAGCTGAAAAAAACCACCATTGGTGTCTGGAGGGAATAAAAGAATGAGAGAACAGGATACAGTCAACCAGTTGGTCACCGAGGCACATTACATCCTCTGGGCACTGTTTCCAGATGCCTCGCATTTTTCCATGTGCAGCCACTTTCCCTACCCCTTCACTGGAGGAGTTCGGGGTTTCAGCATTCTTACACAGCACAGTCTTTGGGAAAGTGACAAGGAAGTGATGTGGCAGCCCAAGAAAAGATCTGAAGCTCATTCACTGGCTTGGGGTTAATTTTAAAGGCTTGGGGTAGCAATGGGTCTATGAGAGCCATGATATGTCACATAGGGAAACTTAAAAGTGATCAGACAAGTAGTCATCGAATGCTTCTTCAGACACTGTCAACATGAGCTCATGTCTTCCTTTGCTTAGAATGTGTGATCGTTCAGGACTGTACTTCACCATCATCCATGTCCATTATCCATATCCATTTCAAATCCCCCCTTATTCTTAAAACTTATATACTACTAATGGGCATCTCCCTTGAGAACCTTGTAAAGCACTTTATACATCTAGAGGCTTTGGACATTCACAGCTGCATCTGAAAAGTCTTAGGAAATAAGGATTAAAAAAGCATTGCAGTCTCTTTTTCAGAGAGGAAAATATGAGAAGTGAGAAAGCATGTCATCTCAAGTGTATTAGCAAAGCAGCCAACATGCCCTTGACCTGTGATGTCATGTGTCCATGTCCAGGGGCTTTTCCATACACATGATTCACATTACATATCCCTGCCCACAACTCACATATCACCAACCAGCACGATGCAGAAGTAGGGACAGGTGAAACACATAGTACCTGGGAAGTTTGTCTGGGGTGCTCCCCATGGTGTCACTTCCATGACAGAAGCCACATCCACACCACCAGTAGACTAAAATTGAAATCTTTCCACTAACCGTATCACTGTAGAATGGCTGTGACTCCATGGAGAATCTCTCTTCCTAGTTAAGAATCTGCATCAATTTTGCAAATCCTTCAGGCTGAAAATGGGCAACTCAGTGCACTGGTGCTGAGAGGTTTAGGAAGCAATGTGACTCACTTGGCTAGAACATAAAAAATTCTTGACATTTGTGCAGAGATGTGCAGAGAAGTTAGGTGTCCTGAAGTCACTGCAAACTTCAATTAGTATCTCCTTCACCTGGGATCTATACTTCTAAATATCCATCCTACCCTTCTCTTTTTACAAAATACGAAATATGAGAATAAAACATTTCTCCACACCCTCAAAAACATGCAAGAAACAAACCCGCTGTTGACATGAATCAGACACAGTCAAGAAGCTTGACCAACCAATATTGCACTATTTTGAGGACATTCTCTGTTTTGACTTTCAACTCCAATTGAGAAATTTGACACAAAAATCTAACAGACTTTCATGGACCCTCTGAGTACCTCTACCAAACTGATTCATAAACCTCAGAGTATGTGACACACTAAATAAACAACCACAAACCACTTCAGTTAAGAAAGAAGACTAATGATTATTGATCTCCTCTTTAGCTAAGTATCTGTAAGATTATGACTAGGAGACCATTAAGAGTGCATGAAAATGAGCCGGGTGATGGTGGCGCACGCCTTTAATCCCATCACTCAGGAGACAGAAACAGGTGGATCTCTATGAGTCTGAGGTCAGCCTAGTCTACAAAGCAAACTCAGGAGAGCCAGAGCTGTTGTACAGCTGTCTCAATAAAAGTGTGAAAATGAAAATGTCATTAAGATATTACTTATTCTCTTTATGCGAAGAGCAATAAACTTTGACTCTTCTAACTTGATCCCAGGACACAATTTTCCCCCAACTTCAGATCTGTTTTCTTCTCACGTTGCATAAATAGATTAAAAAAGAAAGAAAGAAAGAAGGGAGGGAGGGAGGGAAGAAAGAAAGAAGGGAGGGAGGGAAGAAAGGAAGAAGAGAAAAAGAAAGAAAGAAAGAGAGGGAGGGAGGGAGAGAGAGAAAGAAAGAAAGAAAGAAAGAAAGAAAGAAAGAAAGAAAGAAAGAAAGAGAGGAAGAAAGAGAGGAAGAAAGAGAGGAAGAAAGAAAGAGAGGAAGAGAGGAAAGAGCAGTGGGGGGAATACAAACTAGTCCTGAAAGGTAATCAACTGCTATGAGCACAAACTGCAATATTCATTGAACCATCGCTTTATCTATTCCCATAAGTAGGAGGCTGAAATCTAATTGGTTCCTGATTGCATACTCACAAGATGCTGTCATGTTTGATTTAGTCCTGGATTTGTGTATGGAGATTGAGGTGGGTGAGACAGGCAGAACTCTGTCCTTCTGCAGCTTCTGTTGTGTTGGGAGAGACACAAGCAAGTCATGTGTGCTATGAAGAAAGTAGAATAAAAGACTAGAAATAACAGCAAGGAGCTGGTAGAGATGGCATTCAGTCAGCTCCTCTGAGAGGAGCCATTTGGACAGAGGCCTGGATCACATGAGGACATGAGCTGTGCTGTAGGAGACTGAAGAAGCCCTCCAGCCTGAGCAATCACAACACTCAGTGTTGCTATTACCGTTGTGTTTCCCTTCAGCCTACAAGATCGGAATTTTCCAGCACAGCTAGTCTTGGCCTAGAAAACAGATACTCAACCGAAAGAGCCCAGAACGTTGCTGATATTTACTAAAAACCACATGGGATAATTTCTAGAACTAAAAAGATGTGGAACAAAATAAACAGCCAAACAGTGGCGATAATGAAGAAATTAGATGACTGGTGTGGCATAAAAAATGTAATTTAAAATATGTGAGCATTATTTAAGCAAATGTTGCAGCAATGGTGCTCTGCACACAAAAGACAACCCAAAGATGGATCTGGATTTAAAAGAAAGACCTTCAAAGCACAATACCAGAATGCCAACATTTAAATTAATGGGAAATAATACCAAGGCAAATGACTGCTGTCAGGTTTGGCAGTGATTATCAATTTAATGAGTAATAAAAGCTTATTATAGATAGGATTTTTAAAATAGCAAGAATTGGGGTGAGAGGTGTTGCTCAGTAGTAAAGAACTTTGTCTACTGCTTGTCAGTCCCTGGACTCAATGCCCAGTAGAACCACAAAAAGAAAAAAAAAGAATTTTTAAAAATTTCCAACTAGACTACACCAGTGATGAAAGGTATGCTGAAAATTTTGCATTGATTTCGTGTATTAAACTCCTGGAGAAGAGCTGTGTATGTGGTCCAGTAGAGTACTTGCCTAGCATACATGAAATTCTGGTTTCAGTCCTCGGCACTGAAAAAAACCTGGCATGGTGGTATATGCCTGTAATCCTTGTACTCTGGTGGTAGAGACATGAGGATTAGAAGTTCAAGGCCAAGGTAAATAGAGAAGAAAAACTGCTGTAGAAGAAAGCAAGAATATCACAGATATAATTTCTATAATTTTGACTTGTGTGTAGCATGGAAAGGTAATTCTTAACTTAGACGTTTTCCTTTAAAAAAAAAAGGGTTTCAGAAATGAGACAATAAAAATAATGTTGAAGAAAAGAGTGAGCAAGCCAGAATTTAGCTGGAAAATAGAAGCTTTCTTTCTGCCTAATACAATGTATGCTTTGAGTGTGTTACTAGGAGACACAGCCTCAACCGTGTAGAAAGTAATGGCTATAGAGAGCCAGATAACAATTGCATAAAACATTTTCTGGATTTGTTCAAAGGTAGGACATCTGATGAAATATGCCAAATGCGAGTTTAAAGAATTCTCAAACAAGTAACAGGAACTCTGGCTGAAGTGGTTAAAGCAATTAAATTTAATTCAGGCAAGAACTGATGTAAGGAAAATCAAGGCAGACCACAGAAGCCCCTGAAAAAAAAAGCATGTACATTACCAGAATAAAAAATAACACTGAACTTCTGCTAGACAGTTTATTGGTATGGCTATTGTTGTAGTACAAATACTACTGGCAAATTTTTCCAGAAAAGATATAACTTCAGTTTCCTTTTTTTTTTTTTTTAAGACTTAAAGCCAAAGGTGGGAACTCACTGGTAGAACAATTGTCTGGCATCCACAAGGTCCTAGGTTTAATTCACATCACCAAAAATATTTTTTAAGTTTTAGATGTAGAGATAATTTTTAAAATAAAAACTATAAGGACCAGAATGTTTGCTCAACAGCTAAGGATCCTTGCAGAAGAACTTCAGTTTCCAGGATTTTCACCATGCAGCTCACAACCACCTGTAACTCCAGTTCCAAGATATCCAACACACTCTTCTGGCTTCCACAGGCAACCTGAGTCCACAAGCACACACACACACACACACACACACATACACACATACACACACTCGTACACCAACACTCACACGCACACTCACACACATAAGTTTTAAAGATGCTGTATAAATGACTAACTTTCACAGTATCAGAAGGTACCATGCACATTTCCAAAGACGGGAAGTAACCCAGCTATGATCCCTATGAACCACAACAATAACCAGCACATCACCTTAACCCTAAAAGTGTCACAAATACCCTAGAAGTAACCAACAGCTCTCTAACTGAATTTAAGGCACATACGACACGAGGGAAACATGCCTAGTGATAGAAACCTGATCAACGACTCAGGGCAAATAAAGTCATGAATCTTGAAGGAGAACCTACAACCACCACTTTCCTAAACCAGCATAATCCTTAACAACACTCTAAATATCTATCCTTACACCCATAGATAAGTGTGACTCTCACTTCACATTAAGGAAACGTCTCTTTGCATGGACAAAGTTCACTGCAGAAAACTACACTGATCGAAATGGAGAGTTGTGGAGTCCAGGACCAACTAATACATGTATAACACAACTCCTGCCTAAAGCTCAGAGATCATTTCAGAATAGGTGGTAGAAATATTGAAAAAGTGTCATGGGAGTCATGCAACCTAGTCTCAGATCAGCATATGCCTACCTGTCCAATAGGGTTCCTCTGGGCAAGACACCCATGGAAACAGATTCTCACTAGGCAAGGACCAGTAGAACACGGGACAATGTAGGAATTTCAAAAATTCATGCAGCTTGCAGGTACTCTTGTCACTCATTACACTGTTGATTATTTAGGTGGCTTTTAGTTTTACTTTGTCAGTCACACATGCAACAACTGTAATTCTCCCTGGAAATCCTGTTCTTTCCTGAATACTTCCCCCTAAGATTCAGCAGGGAGCTAATGTTTCTCAGATCTCTTATCTGGAATTACTAACTATAACACCTAAGCCTGGGAACTTTTCAGATTCAATAGAGACAGGTACATATGAGAATACAACGCTTGGAACAATAACCATGTCTCACAGTTATGAAACACAGAGTAAGGCATGCATATACAGAATAGGGGGAATGCCTCAGGAATACACATAGTGACAACTGTTGCATGTAAGTTCCATGAACACCAAGCATATATCAATGACAGGATCTAGCATGACCCAATGGGAAAAATACATTGTAAAATATGGGCTGGATAGATGCATCTTTACCATCCACAGGAGCTTATATTGGTGGAAGAAGTATGGTGTAGTGGGATGGGAAAAGAGTGCCTTACCAAAGTTGCCTTCTACAAAGAGATTGAGACATGGGACCCTCTTGTAGTAAAGGGAACTGTATAAAACCAGACATGAAAGAACTGTTTGGGTTTCAATATTGTTGTCCTTACAGCATTGTAGCCTTTTCTATAACTTTTTATTTTGCAACCACAAACAGCAGCCCGCTGGCATGAGTGCTGAGAGAGCAGGGTGTGTCTGACTCAATATTTAGTTAAGCTTGCAAAAACGCTGACTTCTATGTCTAGAATAAGGTTATGCAGGGGGGAAGAAAGTGTATTTGGGGAAGCATAGAGAAGACAATGGGGGCTTTTATAATGATTATGATGTATTTCTTAAAATATGATGTATTTCTTGTAAGCCTGCTAAGTTATAAATAAAGATAGCTTGAGCTACTTGGACCACTTTAGTACACTACACCTCTTGGTGACAAATTTTCCTTGTGCCTATGCCCATTCCCCATCTCGAGACCTGATCCTGAGCTGAGGCTGGACCCAGGCATGAAAGCCAGAGGTACAGGTAACTTGCTATGATGCTTTGTCTCCTAGAAATGTCAGAAACTATACCCATAAAGTCTCACCAACGTGCAGGCTTAAACATGACCTGGACAAGGATGACACCAGTAGGCATGCTTATGTCAGGAAAGTTAACGAGGCCTCAGAGCTAACTATAGGCCACAAACAATGCTGAGAGTAGAAGAAATAGCAATCCCCCAAGAAAAGAACACAAATTGGACCCACACCTACCAGGAGAGGTGAGTACGGGCCTTCTCCTGTCCACCCCCCCTCGCTGGAATCCCCTGACCCAAGCATGTAGTCCCACCCTATCCACCAATCCCCCAGAGACCTAGAGGCAGATTAAACCATCTAGAATTTGCTGCCATCGGAGTCTTGGACCCACCTGCACCACTGGGAGGAAGACTTGGGACAGACAAAACCATCTAGAATCTGCTGCCACCAGAGTCTTGGACCCACACCCACCAGGAGAGGGAGAGACCCCACCTACACCCACTGGAAGAAGGAATGGGAAGACAGCAGTATAAGAACACATTGAACAACATAAAGACTATTATGACAACACCAGAGTCTAGTGGAGTTTTTTAAGGGAAATTAAAAACATGGGCCTGAATCCAAATACTCTTCAGCTAGTGAGTAGACAAGGAAAGAGTGAAACATTTGTTACAATGGAATATGCCTTAGAATTGAAAAGGAACAGTGTAATCTTGCAAGTTGACTGATTCTCAAACATATACCGCTAAATGAAAGAAGCCACAGAAATAAAGCTATAACAGTGTATGGTTCTCTAGAGAGGCATTCTCTTGATAGAGAGATCAAACCAGCAGGGAAGGACAGAACAGGTCTCACCAGCTGCTATTAGAGAGAGCTGATGATGGTAATGGAGTGGAAACGTTGGCTGTAAATGAGCCTGAAGAGAAGAGTTTGGGGTTTGGCTTATTTTTGGTTGGAGTCTGTGTGCAATCGAGCTGTTCTACATCCTGACTGTGATAAGTACTAGAGTCCTGACGGTAGTTGTCAAAATGTATGACTACATACTGCAAAAAGGAAGCATCGATGTATGCATATTACACCTTAATAAAAGTTGTCTTAATTTTTAAAAGGAAGGAAGAGAAAGGCATACAAAGAAATTTTTACAGTGCCATAGTTTGGTGGCAAAGTTTTCTCTGAGTTCCAGCATCTTCAAATTCTTGACAACCCACTTATGCCCTGTGATACTTAATTGGGCAGCAACTGCAAGTTAGAAATGAGTAGGTGTGAGTAAGTAGTAAATCTACAAGTTCTCCTGGAAAACTCAGCAGTTAGGCTAAAATTTTAGATGCCAGGTAGGTCACTCTGGCACTATTCAAATACATATTCTACTCCATTTAAATTCTGAATTTGACTTGAAGTCTGTCTTGTTTTTGCAGGAGTGTAATATGCGTAGCGAAATGTTTTGAAAATCCTCATTAGATGATAAGGAACGTAAATGAGAAGTTACTACAAGCAGAAACCTAATCCTCTGGCAGGTGAAAGGGGGCTGAACTTTTACAACAAACGTTTTATGGGAAAACTCCTTGGATTGGTTGGCATGATGATCCACGGGATCAAGTTGGTATGATGATCTAGTTTAACAACTCTATTTTTCAGCCATAGAAGACCTTTAAAAAGATCATGTTCTTGAATGGGATATGCTCTGTGTCCCTGGAATTTCTTATTAGGCTGTATTTTATTGCCTACTCTAAATTAGATTTCCTTAATTTTCCATCAGCTGAGGATCAAGGTATAGTCACTGTTGCTTAGCAAACCACTTTTCCAATACCTTGTAAAAAGATCCAGAAATTTAAACAAGACTTTCTCCCACAAGATGCTGAATTCTAGGATTGTAAATCAATTGAGAGATAGCAAATTAGCAATTTACTTTTTCTCTAACTCTAATTTTTATGCAATTTCCTTCACAAATATGAAGCACTCATAATAAAAGAAGGACATCACTTCCCTCCTAAAGACAAGACTAATGACAGAACCAGGAAAGGATACTGAATCAACTCTGTGTGCTCCACTGCTATAGTTTACTAAAATGCTAATCTTTCAAGATAGAAAGAATTAAATTTCATTTGAGGAGATGTATACGACGTATTTTTTAAAAGATTTCAAGAATAGGTTCATCAACTTTTGTGTCAGCCTCTGAAAGCAGTAGTGGTAAATATATTGACCACAAACAAGTATTTTTAGGAAATAAAAAAAAATCACCAGTTCTTTGAGTCTAACATAGTCTTGATAACAAAACCAACCAAAACTTTAAGAAACAAAAGTATCTCCAGATATTCTGGTGAACTAGAGAGTGTCTCTTCTGTGATTCAGAAGAGCAGAAAGCCAAAACACCATGGCTGGTACTGTAATCCAGTCAAAATGCCATGTCTGTGGAAGTTACAGGTCCTACAAGCAGGGAGGACTCACCACTATTGTTTACTTAAACTAACTAAGGATCAAACTGCCCTCTGAGTGTCTCCCTTTGTGTGCATGATAAAATTGCTTCTCAAGGTGCTGAGAATAAGTGACAATTGGAGGGTCAGCCTTAAATAAGGCACGTATACTGCCCAACCTAAAGTTAGAGGGACATTTCAGAAAGAGCTGGAGGGCACAGAGGAAGGCTGCAAAATGCCATTTTCTAGGCATAACACAGGCATTGCAATCACAAACTCCTAACACCGGCTGTCACCTTCTCTGGGCCCAGTCCTGTCAAGGATGAAGGAGGAGGAGGAAGTCAGTCATGGATGAAGGAAGAGCACACAGGGCCCTGGCCCATGAATGCTCAACTAGTGGCTGCTGACAGATTCTGGGAGAGGGAGAATCATTGTCTTCAGCTGTGTATCCACTGGTGAGCCCATCAGGCTCCAGTAGACAGTTCCAAACCCAGATTCACACAGATAGTGCTGGCCAAACTCAGTGGGTCACAAAAGAAAATCAAAACCAAGCAAACAAAAGCCTTGAGGGTGGAAAAAAGATTTGTTTAAAAGTGGGGATTAGTGGGGAAGGGAGGGAGATAAGAGGAGGTTCAGTCTAGGAGAAATCAGAACACTGTGTGGGTGAGAGAGAGAGAGAGACAGAGACAGAGACAGAGACAGAGAGACAGAGAGACAGAGAGACAGAGACAGAGACAGAGAGACAGAGACAGAGACAGAGAAAAAACTGTCAAAGAAATGTAATTAATTTTAAACATATATGTATTTTTTATTTTTAAATTTAAATTTAAATTAGAAACAACGTTGCTTCACATGTCAATCCCCCGTCCCTCTCCCTTTCCCTCCCCTCCTCTCAGGCCCTCCAACCAACCCCCCAATATCCCCTCATTTCCCAGGGAGGGTGAGGCCCTCTATGGGGGTGTCCATAGTCTGTCATTTCATCCAGGGCAGGGTCTAGACCCTCCACCAAGAGTTCAGGGTGAGAGTACACCTCTCATTGTTGGATGGCAGTCCAAAGTCCATTTGTATACCCAGGATAAATACTGATCTACTACCCAAGGCTCAATAGATTACCTAGGCCTCCTCACCGACACCCACATTCAGGGCGACTTGATCAATCCCATGCTGGATTCCCAGGCATCAGCCTGGGATTCAAGAGTTAACCCTTGTCAGGTCAGCTGTTTCTGGGGGTTAAACCAGCCCAGTCTTAACCCCTTTGCTCATGTCTTCCCTCTCTGTCACTGGGTTCCTTGAGTTCAGCTCAGTTAAACATATATTTTAAAAGTAGATGTTATCTTAACAAAAGAAACAATAAAATTTTCAGATACCCACCAAAGAAATGAAAGGATACTGGAAAAGTTCAGAAACAACGAGAAGTGAGCCAAACATAGAGAAACAGCCTCAGTGATATATATCCTTGGCAGAAAATCAGAACTCAGAACTCATTTCCAAAGGGAAACAGTCCCAGTGCAGGACATCCTATAGCCCTTACTAGCCCCTCATGCAGTTGCAGGTTAGGAGAGACAGTGTTACCTCCAGCAGATAGGTCAACAGACACACTTCCCAATTTCTCATACTATATGACTCAGAGGACAGTGACTGAGTACCACCTTGAAAACAAAGCTATTGGTAAAAACTGAGCTACCTTGTGGCCTGCAAGAACAGAATATCCCACATCACTCACACCTGAGAGCACAGAGCATCCCATGTCCTACAGTCTGTAAACACAGAACATCCCATGTCACACAGCCTGTAAACACAGAGCATCCATCCTATGTCACACAGTCTGTGAGCACAGAAGATCCCATGTCACACAGTCTGTGAACACAGAGCATCCATGTCACACAGTCTGTGAGCACAGAGCATCCATGTCACACAGTCTGTGAACACAGAGCATCCATGTCACACAGTCTGTGAGCACAGAGCATCCCGGGTCGCACGTGCCTGTCAGCACAGAACTTCCACACATCTTATCTCATGGCTTGTTTGGTCCTCTGCAGCTCTTAGGTTGGGGGAAGTCCCAGAGAAGCCTTGTGGGAGAGCAGGAGGACTACACATGAGCTGAAGGCCGGGCAGTGGAAGGCTGGCTCACACTAGGAAGTGCACAGGAGCTCCCCCTTCACCAGTGGTCTGGAAGAGGCATGTCCAACTTTCCATGACCCAGAGACGCTGTTCCAATACTTTCTCTGTCCTTCCTCATGCTTATTCTGTCACTGTTTACACGCTTGGCAGGACTTCACTTTATTCGTTTTTTATAGTTTCTGTATTTGTTAACCCTCTTCATACATTCATCCAGCTTTGTTCACATATTTTCTCACTTAGTGGGAAATATTTTCTCTTTTCCTTAGTTCCCTTTTTCCTGTTTTGCCTTAAGTAATATTTTAACTTTACCAAATTGGCTTTTATTTCTTCTTAACTGAAAATTTTTTCATATGGTATGTCCTAATCACAGCTTCCTTTCCTGGTGTCCTCCCAGGTCCTCCCCACTCCTCATCCACCCAATTCCACGCCTTCTTTCTCTCTTTCATTAGAAAATAAAGAGACCAACTAAAAATAATAATAAAAGAATGCAAATGAGAAGAAAAAAGAAAAAGAATAGATACACATGCACCCAAAATACATAGAAACATAAAATTAGAATCTATAATATATGAGTAAAAGAAAATGTTTTTAAAAAAGTCCAAAAAACTGATCCAGCCCCCCTGAATGTGGGTTTCAGTGAGGAGGCCTTGTATAGTAGATCAGTATTTATCCCTGACATGCAAATGGACTTTGGGTGCCCATTCCACAATGAGGGATCCTCTCTCAGCTTGAGGTAGGGCCTAAGCCCTGACCTGAATGAAATGACAGACCCTGGAGATCCCCCATGGAGGGCCTCACCCTCCTTGGGGAATGGAGTAGGGATTGGGTGGTGGCTGGGGGGCCTGTTGGGGACGTCAGGGGAGGAGGAGAGGGAGAGGGAGCTGGGATTGACATGTAAAGCAAGCTTATTTCTAATTTAAATTTAAAAAATTAGAAAAAAGTCCAAATAAAGCATTATGAGACAAAACATCTCCAAAAATGTCATTTTGTGTTGGCCATCTAGTGCTGGGCATGGGGTCTGCCCTTAAGTGTGGTTTCTATAACCAGTAATGCTCCATTGGAGAATGATAGGGCAATGTCCTATGTTTCTCTTATTGATTTAATAAAACAATGACTGGCCAGTAGTCAGGCAGGAAGTATAAGCATGGCTACCAGGCTAGGAAAATTCTGGGAAGAGGAAGGCAGTGAGTGAGTCTCTAGGCATATGCCATGTAGCTACCAGGAAGATAGGACTCCATGCATTCACCAGTAAGATAAGGCCATGTAGAAATACATAGACTAATAGTTATGGGTTAACAATTAAGAGAGAGCTAGCCAGTAAGAAGCCTGAGCCATGAGACAAACAATTTATGATTAATATAAGCCTTGGTGTGTTTATTTGGGACTAACTAGCTGTGGGACCAGCCGAATGACATTAGGAGTCATTTTATTGCTATGTCCCTTTAGCAGAGCAATAACATTTGGTTTTCCCCTAGGTCCATGGCCTATCTAGTCTCAAAATCTTGTCCACCCAAGCAATGTCTGGCATGGGTTCTACCTCATGAATGTATTGGCTTTTTAAAAAACACCTTTATGTCTTTTTATTCCTCTTTGTTTTCATTATTTTTAATTAATTTTTTAGGTTATCATACAAAGTAATGGACTTCACCACGGCATCCTCACACATATCTGTCCTTATACTTTCTCATTCATTCCCCTCCCCAGCTGCCCTCCCGAGGTGCCTCTTAACCACCTATACCTAGTTCCCTTTCTTCAATCAGTTAGTCTCCCCCTCCTGACTTCCTGTAACCTGTAATTCATCACCTTCTACCTCTCACCTCCTACAAGATCTCTTCCTCCCCTCTCACAATCCCTTGGTAGTTTCATGACCTACAAATACACATGTGTGTATACACACATATACAGAGAGAGGGAAGAGAGAGGAAAGACAGAGGGAGATATTTTTTTCTTCCTTTTTTATTTAAATTAGAAACAAGCTTGCTTCACATGTCAATTCCAGTTCTCTCTTCCTCCCCTTCTCCCTCGCCCCTACCCCAACAGGCCCTCCAGCTCCTCACCCAATCCCCACTCCATTCCCCAGGGAGGGTGGGGCCCTCCATAGAGGATCTCCAGAGTCTGTCATTTCATCCAGGGCAGGGCCTAGGCCCTCCCCCAAGAGTCCAGGCTGAGAGGGCATTCCTCACTGTGGGATGGGCACCCAAAGCCCATTTGTATGCCAGGGATAAATGCTGATCTACTACCCAAGGCCCCATATATTTCCCAGGCCTCCTCACTGACATCCACATTCAGGGAGTCTGGATCAGTTCCATGTTGTCCACCCAGCCATCAGTCTGTGGTCCAAGAGCTCCTCCTTGTTCAACTGTTTCTGTGGGTTAAACCAGCACTATCTTAACCCCTTTATTCATCAGTACTCCCTTCCTGTCACTGGATCCCAGGAATTAAGTTCAGTGTTTAGCTGAAGGTGTCTGCCTCTGCTTCCATCAATCGCTGGATGAAGGTTCTGTTTCCCAGACATTTTGACAGTGGGATTGTATGTTGGCACTCTCCTGATTCATGTCTGAAATCCATATATGAGTGAATACATACCATGTTTCTCTTTTTATGACTGGGTTACCTCACTCAGGATGATTTCTTCTAGTGCCAACCATTTGCCTGCAAATTTCAAGATTCCATTTTTTTCCCACATTTTCTCTATCCACTCTTCAGTTGAGGGACATCTAGGTTGCTTCCAGGTTCTGGCTATTACAAATAACGCTGCTATGAACATAGTGGAACAGATGTCCCTGTTGTATGAATGAGCATCTTTTGGGTATTTGCTTAAGAGTGGAATTGCTGGATAATGTGGTAGACTGGTTTCCATTTTCCTGAGGAATCTCCATACTGATTTCCAAAGTGGCTGTACGAGTTGGCACTTCCACCAAAGGTGGAGGAGTGTTCCCTTTTGAGGGAGAGATTTTTAAATCTATGTTCCACAGCAACAGCAACCATAGATGTGCTGACTCAGCAAGAGGAAGCGCAGGCAGGCACCCCACACTGCTTTTTCCTAGGGCCTCTTTCCATCCACGCTGCTCATCGGAAGTGGTTCAACGAGGCTGCTCATGTTGAAGACAGGCTTCATCTGCTCAGTTGATCCTCTAGAAATGCCCTCACAGTCACACCCAGAGCAGTGCTTCTTAGGAAGCTCCAAGTCCTGTCAAGTTAGCAATCAAAGCTAGCCATTGCCTGAGGTAACAGTAGGCAGAAAGGCCCACAGTTGTCTCCTATGTCGAAGTTGCAGGGCTTGAACCACATGTCCAACGGGAGAGCCAGGACACCACTGTGTCAGGACTCCACTGAGCTTTTCAGGGTGACTGTTGATGGGCTGAAGCCTTCAACTTGTCCCCGAGTGACCTGGAGAGCTCCATGCCTGTCTCTCTGTCTCTGTATCTCTCTCTCCTCTCTGTCTCTGTCTCTCTCTTCTCTGTCTCTGTCTCTCTCTCGTTCTCTCTCCCATATGTCTGTCTCTCTCTTTTCTCTCTGTCTTTGTCTCTTTATCATTCTCTCTCTCTTCCTCCCTCCCTCCCTCCAACACCACTTGCTCAGAGAGTCTCCAAACAAAGGAAAGGTGCCAAAAAGCACCTTTCTTGGTGACTACAACAGCTTCCTCTCCTGTTGCCCCCAGCAGCCCAAGTGCTCAGTTTCTTACTATCCTTGGGCACAAACCCAGCTTGTGGAGGACACATCATCACCCCTCGCCTACAACCTATAATCTCCCTGCTATAGTTCAGGGATGTGGCTTCTCCAGGCTCCATCTCTAGGACTGGAGAAATCTCTTGGGAGTTGGTTTGTTCAAATAAACCTGTTATACTTTTAAAAAAATAAACATCTAGGTTTTCACATATAGGGGGGAACCTAAGCCATTCATATTTCTGGGTCTGAATTATTTTCCTTAATGTATTGAGTCACAGTTGTACCCATTGTCCTGCAAATGTCCTGATTTCTCCTTGTGGCTGCATAAATTCTACTGTGTATATGCACCAAGGTTTCTTTATTTGTTCCTTTGTTAATAGGCATCTAGCCTTGCGCATCTCCTAGTTCATTTTGAATAGTACAGAAATAGGTTGGCAAGGATGTGCAAATATCTCTGTGGCATGCTTTATCGGATGCCTTTGGGGATGTATTTGAGAGTAATGAATCTCAGTTATATGTTACTTCTCTTCTCAGTTTCTTGAGGAACCTCCCTCCATAGTGAGATTCCAGTCTCATCAGCAGTAGTAGCCCCTTCTTACCTTTATCGAATTCTGGTTTTTGGTTTTTGTTTGTTTGTTTGTTTTTTTACTATTGGGAATTCTTTAAGAAAGTTTATTTTTTCACTTTGTCTTTTCTCCTTCACTCAATTACTTTCTTCTCTTCTCTCTTATTTTGTCATTTAGTTTATTTAACCCTGCTTCTTTATCCCACTTCCTCTGTCTCTGTCTATTTCCTTCATCTTGCTTGTCTAAATGATTTACTCTAAATCATTTTTAACTCTACAACACATTCTGCAAGAGTTTCACCATTTTCAATTCTGCAGTCTGGTCATTGGTAATGTATTCATGGGCTGTGATGTATTTAAGTTTGTAGGGTACTGTTCTTGTAAAGTTTGATCTTGTTGCTGTTGTAGAGTTTGCTCCTCAACAAATTGTACTCAGGACTGAACTGGGGCTTCCGGAATAACCTGCTCCATAAGAAAATGCACCCCAATTCAGAAAGGACATCCACACTAACAGAGGCACAAATCACAAGACTAGAAACATAACAAAGGAAAATGCCAGGTAACAGGACTCCTCCAGAAGATCATAAAACTTCAACTACTTAACTGAAAGACACTGAAACAGGTAGATTATCAGATGAAGATTTCAAAAGTTTTCAGTGACCTGAAAGAGAATACAAGCAGACTAATTCATTTCATACGCTAATGAAAAAAGTTGGCAACATGGAGGAACAGACTGTCAAAATGCATGAGGAAATCAACAATATGACTGAAAAAAGTAGCAGCATGGAGAAGATTTAAGAAAGGAAATTGAATTTTTGAAAAAAAATTTGAATGTTAGAAATAAAAACATCAATGAATAAGATAAAATATGCAATGCAGTGCATCAGCAATTGTCTCAACCTAACAGAAGGAAGAATATCAAGGATGGAGAACAGGGTTGAGCAAATACTTCAAATGTAGCTAAGGAGGAAAAAATGATATTTACTACAATGTCCAGATACTATGTAACACAACCAACCTAAGATTTCATGGACAGAAGAAGGAGCTGAGATAAACACTAAAGCCCTAAGTAACTGGATCTTCTGTTCTTGGTTTATGAGAATTCAGAAAGCTTGATGCTTTCTTTCAAAAGAAGAAGACCATTGACAACATGTTATCTGATGCTTGCAGAAAGGAAATGCAATAGCTTCCGATCACTGGTTACCAGCTATGTCAGCTTCACCCATCAGATGCTCAGAAAATCAAAGTCTTTCTTAAATTGTTCTTCCTTGGAATTCTACATGCTTTCTGGCTAGTATGGCTAAGCCTTTGAAAAAATATGCATTTCCTTGAAGAACACTGACTCACTCATTTGAAAGTTAAGTTATAATGTACTATCCTTCGAGAACGATCTTGGGACAGAAGTAATATTCACGTTGAAAATATTCATAAACACTACTTTCAAATCAAATGTGAACTTATTCCAATTTCAGACACTAATGCCATAAATGTCTTTAAACAGCAGCAGCTAGTGCAGTTTCTTCATTGTACATAAAAATAAACGGGGGACTGAAGGATCCCCATCCCATACCAAGGATGGGGTCTGGCTCCTGATCTGCAGACAATCACTCACTCCACAATACTCCCAGCCTTGTCTAAGAGTAGCTAAGCTCATTTCATCTTGTTGAGTCTGTCTTGCTTTCTCAGAGGAGGCAAAGCAACATCCCTTGAAATGAAACTAGTGGGCTCTGTTTCAAAAATATGTGACCTTTAGAGCTATGGACACCCAGGGATCAGATCTGACACTTCATGTGTTTTAAGGTGGCAACTCTCCCCCTCCCTTCCATGCCCTGGGGGTTCTGTCCAGTGTCTGGCTACTCGCCCATATAACTAGTTGACAACAAGTACTTCTACATGTCTTCTTTCTGTCACCTACTTCTGTCACCTACTATTGTGATTTTCTTTTTGCTGAGGTTAACTCCCTAGTCTTCATGATTGCCACCAAGGAAAATCAATCTCTACTTCTCTTTAACTTGTTCTGTTTGGTGCCTCAATTTAGTACTTTTTTTTATTACTTTCAATTCACAAATAAATGTTTATGTTTTGCCATAAATTCAAACATGGTGATTTGTAAAGTATATGTAACATACAAATGTTGGAGTAGGTAAATACATCTAGTTTAAAAATTATTTCATACACTTGGAATTTTGTGATAAAAACTCTTAAAATCCATTTTGTTAGAAACTTTGAAGGAGCTGGATTGCAAACCCAGAACCTTGCACATACTAAACAAGCACTCTGCCACATCCTGGTTTATCTTTTTAAGTATTGATTCCTCATTGCTAACTGTAGTCACAATGTTCCACGATAGTTCTCTGCAAATTATTCCTCCTGCTCAGCCGAAACATTGTATCCATTGACCCACATTTCACTAATCTCCCAATCCTGTGACTAGTCATTGAAGGGCACATAAACAGCCTATTTGCCCAACAGTAGTTGTTTAGGAATGGGACTATTATGTTATGTTACTGTGGGACTATTTTGCTACCTCCATTACCAAAAATAACAAAGGGCACTACCTTGCAATAGCTCTCACCCAAGGGTAAAGCCAGATACATGAATGTAGAGTAGGGCTTCAGATTCATTTTGCCACTGAGTACCTGTGGGGTAAGTGAAGGTTAAGGGCATGTAGCCCTACAGAATCACTGTCTTTAACTACTTTCAAGTGCTCACAGATCTTACCAAGGTCATGGCCATATTCAGAGTGCACATGTTTGGAAAAATAATTAGCTATGTCTAGAAGATAGACAGCAGCTATCTCAGAAGGAAAAATTGTCCTTAGTGAATGCCTACTGTGAGAGCTGTACTTTTAGTTTGATACATTACAAGGTCATGGTTAGCTAAGTTTCATTCCTAATTATATGAACAACTGGCAATTTTCTGGGTTTTGTTTGTTTTTATAGACTTCATTATTTAAAGAAACTTGCAAAAGAATAAAAGCATCACACACTAGCCAGGCAGTGGTGGTACATGCCCTTAATCCCAAAACTCTATAGGCAGAGGAAGGTGGATCCCGTTGAGTTTGAGGCCAGCCTGGTCTACAAAGTGAGTTCCAGGACAGCCAGGTCTGTTACACAGAGAAACCCTGCCTCAAAAAAAAAAGAAAGAAAGAAAGAAAGAAAGAAAGAAAGAAAGAAAGAAAGAAAGAAAGAAAAGAAAAAGAAAAAAATCACACACTAAAATAAACAGACTCTACATCTATCCAACTTAATAAATGTCTAAGTAGAATTGCCATCAAAATGGAAGTTGTGAAGCCTCACATTAAATTTTATGCTTTGGTATAAAATATATTTTATGCACTTATCCACCACCAAAACCAAAAACTGTACAAGAGAATTAGAACTAGAAAACCACCTAACTTGCCATCATCCTGATTCTTGTTGTGGAAAGACTTGCATGAGGCTTTAAAAATGGTATACTACACTCTAAAATTTACATTTAATTTGGTTAAATTCAGATAAAGTTATGGTGGAATTATTTACTCTATACTTGGTTGGCTCATGCTGCTCTTGAAAAAAATGAAAATACAGAGCCAGTGGGTGAAGTCTGGATTTCACAGTCAACAACTAACTTTCCTTTTACGATAGGATACTGAGCATTGGTAATGCATTAAGAACAAAAATGTAAGTGTAATCTGCTTTGCTGGGCCAAGACTGTACCCCAAGGATCCTGAAAAAAGCAAATTAACATTTATATATTTAAGACACAGACAAACTTGCTTTATTTATGCCACCATTAAATTTATTTTAAAACCAGTCATAATAACAAGTAACTAAAAACAGACAATACAAGTATGGTATTCATTGCTTGAAAATTCTTCCATGCACATCAAGAGAAAGTTCCTAGGAGCTCCTAAGAAGCTGTCTGGAGACCTCTTGGAACATGCAGCAGGACATCATACTCCAGGATATCCTCACTTTCTGTCTGTTGGTCCTGTGGTTTCCTTTTAATCCTTTCAGCATCCTGCTGAAGTGAAGTTTGTAAACACAAGTTTGGAAATGGATCAACACCAATACTGTCAAGCATCCAAGCCACCAGTCTGAATCCTTCAGCCAGATTCCACTTCCCAACCTTCAAATCATGCTCTGGACCCTACACCTTTAGATGAGGAGTGAAATGAATAGTCAGAAATCAAAGGTGGTTAGACTGTAAGCAAAAATGAATATAGTAACAACTTCTACCTATCAGCAAATGATTGGCACATGCTCTCTGACTTAACTCTTTGCATCCAAATAAATATTACAGAATGTAAATTTATTTCAGTTTTTCCTTTCACGAAAATATGACCATCCAAAATATTTAATATATCTACCTCAATTGTACATTTTAGTACCTGGAACTCATCATTTTTGAAGGTTTGAGTCATATATGCTAAATTTATATAATCATACCTTTTATGAAATATCTCATGAAGAGTCAATAAAAATTCATTCATAAAAGATAAATATACTTTTAACCATTCTTAATGAGTATACAAACTCAAGGGAAAATGAATTTCAGAAAATTGTAACTCTTCCATCAGATAAAATTGATTTGTAAATTATATAAAAATAATATCAAAAACATGAGGCATGCAAATTTAACACTCTTATAATAATTGTGTGTGTGCATGTGTGTGTGTGTGTGTGTGTGTTCATTCCCAAATTTCCACTTATTTATCAAGTAGTCTCAATCATTTATTTGGTCTGAACCATTAGGAACTTTTTCTGAACATTGTTAGGATGCATTCCAAATTTTAGTGAAAACAATTTTTCTTGTTTTTTCACTATAGATTTTTAATAAGGCTTCATATTTTATAAGTGTCTTTTTCCCTCATTTTATTTCTCTAAATAAAATCACCACCCAGACGTCCCACTAGTGGGCTGTCATTTGTAGGTAGCACACCACACCTGAAAACCCAGCATTGCAGAAATGTACCCACTTAATATTATTAACAGCTTGAATCCACCAAATCTAGTCAGCTGCTCTCCTAAGTCCAAACACATCTCTCTTCAGTTAAAGTGGTAAGATGGCTTTAGGGAGGGAAATCTCTGAGATTACCATTGTGTTCAACCGTCTGGTTGGCAAAATAAGGCAGCAAATGGTGCCAGCTCTTGTGATCCCAACAAACCACAGGCAACTGAGGGCCTAGCTTGACACAGTTTGCTCGTCTAGTATTATTCATATGTCCTCTTAAGAGAAAAAAATGCATCTTGGGGCTGGAGAGTTAGCTCAGCAGTTCAGAGGACATATTGCCTTTGCAGAAGGTCTGCATTTGACTCAAAGTACACACACCAGGGCTGGCAACCATTGATAACTCTAATTTCAGGACATCTGATTTTCTCTTCTGACCTCTGTGGTCAGAAGTTAGTTTACTAACTTTGGGAGGGCTGGTAGCTTCTTTTACAATTTTAGATCCAGTTAGAATTGCAGGCTATAAGTGGGGAGCATTTTCTTTGCTTAGTCTGTCTTTGGCATAGGGTCTCCTTCTGTAGCACAGGCTAGCCTTGCTTGAATCCATGGAAATTCTTCTGCATCAGCCTATCAGAGAAGTGGGATTTCAAGCATGATTCCCCATACCTTAATGAACTAGTGCTTTAAAAGAAAACCCTGGGTGTCTAGAAAGCTTTTTTCAGTGCTTTTCCAGAGGACTCAGGTTCAGTTCCCAGCACCCATACAGTTTAGGGGGTCTTGTGTCCTTTTCTGACCTCTACAGGAATAGAATACATGCATAGCGAGCGTGTGCGCGCGTGGGGTGTTCTTTCACCAGTGAACAGTGAAAAACTCCAGTGTCCACCCTCGTCCACCCCCTCACTCACCCCACCCCACCCTCCTCACCCCACCCCAGTTAAGCCACCTTGGCCTAGCCCCTACAAACTGTACTGGGAGGTTATTTGTATGGATTCATATTTATTTTGGTTTTCTGAGATGGTGACTTGTGTAGACTAGACTGTTGGAAACCTGGTGACCCTCCTTCCTCATCCTGTGAAGTGTTAGGTTATAGTTTGTACGGTCCAGCACAGTTTTGGCATTCTGATACATTACCTTGTAGTCAGTTGAGGATTCCCCCAGGATAACTTCCCATTTATAAGCTGAATTAGATCCCCTTTTCGAAAACCACAAGCCGAAAATCCAATACAGAAGCAATTTCATTTCAAATGCTCCACTTCTCGAAAAGAGGTGTGTTCAAAAGTTAACTGTTCGCAACTGAATGAGAATTTCGACTCTGGTATTTAAACTGGCGGACAAGTTTCTGTTCACTTTCATCTATCCATGATGTCCATTCCTCGGTTCTGGGTTCTCAAAAGTCACACCAGGGACCTGGGCCCTCATCTAAAGAACGTTTGCCGCTTGACCTTTCCATGAGGTAACCTTGTGTCAATTCACTCTACACTACATCCCCCTCCCCCAAGGGTTTCTGTTGGAGATTGAAGCAGACACTTGGAAACCTGCCCCCCCCCCCACAACCTGCAATAAGAGCTCACACCCCTTGGCATGGCTGGTCAAGAAAGGGAACCACTACGGGGCATGTTTCACAAGGTCTGACTTTCTTAAACGAAACAGACCTTCGCGGTTTTTAAAACCAACCAAGGAGACAACCTCTGTACCGCAGTGCCTACGTGCGACTTAGAACCAAGGAGTCCTTGCTGTAAACGTTAAGGAACTTTAAAGGACCAGGTCGAGACCAGGGATAAGAGGGCTGGGTAGGAGCTTTGGGAATCTTGGAAATTAGTTAACACAGAACCGATGCCCTAGGCGAGGATCGAGTTAGTTCATTGAGAGCAACAACGAGAATAGGATGGGATCGAACTTTAGAAGGCTTTAAAAGGAACGACCCAAGAAAAAAAGAATTAAATTTGAAGGCGGGACAGGGGCGGGGGGGGGGGGGGGTGCTGGGGACCGAAGTGACGGTTGGCGAAAGCGCACGGAAGATGGGACTGGGGAGAGGTTGCAAGTCTTAGCCACTGCCGATCACTTCCCCGCGGAGTCCCGCGACTCCTTTCTTCGCCCGTCTGTAACAACCTAGATCCTGCGAAAGTTCCAGAAAATAGCTCTGTCCCTCCCCCAAACGTCTTCTGGGAACTGCTGGCAGAGATTCTGCCAGGAGACCTGCCCGCCACTTCCCCGCTCTCGGCCCGGACCCGCACCCTAGCTTTGTCACTGTTCCTGGTCTGTCTCCGTGTTTCTGCAGTCTTTGTCCCTCGTGGAAACAAGGGAAGAGGGAAGTCGCTGCTCTGGGAGGGGAGCTTGGGGCCCCATTTTCAGGATCCACAGTCTCTGACACCGAGGCCATAAGATTCCCGCGAGGGAGTCCCGGGAAAACTCTCCTACCCCGTCGCTGTCTTTGGTCCCCGCCCCCTCGCAGCGTCAGCGCGCCAGGGGCTGCGGGGTTTAAATGCGCACAAGCGGGAGCCCGGGCGCTTCTGCCCGGGAGCGCGGCCCGGCTGGAACCGCGAAGTGGGAGGGGAGCGAGCTCGCCGCATCCCCAGCCCAGCACTGCCCCGCGACCCATGACTCTGGGGCTCCGGCACCACTGTGGCCGCTGCAGCATCCTTGAGCTCCCCCAAAACAGCGTTGATGAGAAACCACTCAGCTGCCTCCGCGGCGGGGAGCCATGAGCTGTCTGGATGTTATGTACCAGGTCTACGGTCCCCCGCAGCCTTATTTCGCAGCTGCCTACACTCCCTACCACCAGGTATGAGTCTGATCGGGTGGGGCGGGGACCCGTGGAGCACCCCAGACTGCGAAAAAACCGCTATGCCAAAGGTCGCCTGAGCCTCCTCGCGCCAGGAGCGATAGACAGGCAGGCAGCCCAAGACGCCGGGATGCCGGGACCGCAGCTAATTCTCTTTAGCTGGTCCATTTGAGAGGACACGTAAGTAGTGATAATGTGCACCCAGGCCTTCCCCAGAACAGTTAGACGAGATGGTCGCACTGAATTTTCTTCTTAGAGTCTGGTACGAGTGGACAGGGCTTCCCGCAAAGCTCACACAGGGAAATCCGAACTTTGGTCTTGACCATAAGAATAAAACCAAAACGAGAACATCAAAAGCCTGCCTCTGTCATTCTAAGATGGAGAGCCCCGAGGTCATCCCGGGAATAATCTCCTCCATTTCAGTTCTCAGGCGACTGAGTCAACTAACTCCGGAACTGGTGGATTTGTTCTTCAGGAGAAATGCGCAGAAGGCACCGGTCTTGTGATTTGTGCTTTGCCGAGTTCTAGGAAGCATTATTCCAGTGTGATTGACCCGCCCAGGGAGCTCGCCTTTCTGGCACCCAAGTGGCAGAATCCGACAACCTAAAGTCACTTTTTAGGTTATTTAACCCCGCTCCTGCAAACTGTTCAAGTTTCCTTCGATTCTGCCGATTTCTGATTTCTCTTTTCCGCGGTCTGTGTGTGTAGCCACCTACTGTTGACTTCCGTGTCCACAGCGAAGGTAACAGAACAGTATTCCAGGGACAGAGCAAAAGCACACACCTGGGGTGGTAGAATTCTAGACCAGCCTGGAAAATGAGACCTGGTCTTCTCTTTGGGGAACAGTGAAACCAACTGCAGTGTTTGAGTCAATACTTCAGTTTTGTTTTGCAAACCCCAACAATGTGTTAAGACAATGAAAATGAGTAGATTTTGCGTTAGCCCGAACACACACACACACACACACACACACACAAAATCACATACTCCCGCAAAAACTTTGCAACCTAGAATTTGTAGTCCTGATTTGTGTTAGGTTTAGGAATCACCACGGCTTCTCATTGTAAATGAAGTGGAAATGTGGCATTCAGGGTGTGGTGGTGGTGTTAAAAACTGGAATCTTTGGGCTCCGGAGATCAGGAGCCCGTTCCCAGTGTGGGACGATCTACTGCAAAAGGGATACTTAGATCTAGCTGGCCCTTTCTCCTCCTGGGCCCCAGGCCGGTCTACTACGTCAAATCTACTTTGTATGACCCTGCCCTTCCCTTCCAGGCCACCTCTGCCTTGAGAATGATTTAATTCTGCATCCAGTCGATGGTTCATTTCTAAGACAATGTTCTTAGTAGTTGCCTCTGGTCTTAAAGTTGCTCTGATACAGTGATTAACTCAGGACCCAACCTTCTTCGTGCTCCTTTTTATAACTTCTGTTTGGGGATGCTAATCAGCTGCCGACTTTTCTGTTTGGGGATGCTAGTGTGCTGTTCGCCTGCTGACTTTTCCTTACTTAAATGATGTTTTAAAACTACAAATACAGAGAATATGCCTGCTGCCCCAGCACTTGGGAGGCTGAGACAGGAAGATCTTAGTTCAAGGCCACTCTCAGCTATGTGGCAAGTTTCAGGTCAGCCTAGGCTGTATGAAACTTGCATCAAAGCCAGTCAAATGAATGCAAACAACTGACACCGACTTTGGATATTTTTGTGGGTACGCATACAAAAATCAACTTCATTTATTTTTTTTAAAAAAAGGATCCATTTATTTAAAAAAAAAAGATCCACAATTTCCCTAAGTCATGATTCTGGAACTCTTTCGTGTTTTCTGTGGCAGTTCATTCCTGATTGTGTCATGTGGAATCCTTTTTTCATTGTTGTTTTTCTATTTCTCCATGTGAATACCTAATCTCGTGGTTTGTGCTTCTGCCCTGTGTTCTCATGTAGAGAAGAGCCGCCAACTTAATTAACTTGGGTGCCCGGTATCCTTACCGTCTGATTTTAAAAATCTATTTGCCCTGAGCGCAGCTCTGAAAAAGGAACTCAGTTTACAGTCCTCACACCCTGGTTTGGTTTTTCTTATTTTGTTTGTTTTGTTTTGTTCTCTTTGATTAATCAGTTGATTTATTGTCTTCTGAGATTTCCACCCCAACATTTTAAGAGTATTTTCCTGCAGGCTAGCTGCAATTCTAGGAAGAGAGGGCATCCATCAGGGCAGTTTTTCCTTACCAAATATTGCAGACAGAGAGGCAACTCTGTGTTGTCATCTATTGCTGGGTTTTTGCAACAGGCGCAAGGCTTAGGCAGAGATGCCTGTTACCCAATTGATACCTTAGCGATGGGACTACATTGACCATCTCTTTCTCTCTCTGGACAGAAACTAGCCTACTACTCAAAAATGCAGGAAGCCCAAGAATGCAGTGCCAGCCCCAGCAGCAGCGCCAGTGGGAGCTCCTCGTTTTCCAACCAAACCCCAGCCAGTGTAAAAGAAGAGGATGACAGCCCGGAGAAAGAGCGCCCACCCGAAGCTGAGTACATCAATTCCAGATGTGTACTCTTCACCTACTTCCAGGGCGACATCAGCTCTGTGGTGGATGAACATTTCAGTAGGGCCCTGAGCCAGCCTAGCAGCTATACCCCCAGCTGTACCAGCAGCAAAGCTCACCGGAGCTCCGGGCCCTGGAGAGGTGAGTAGGACCCATCGAGAAGGCTAGGAGGTTTATCAGCCTACAGCCTACCTGCAGGGTACCAAAGTACAGCCAAAAGAGCAGCAAGCTTAAGAAGGGGGTGAAAGGCTTTGGGGGACATGAACAATTAGGAGGGAAGGGGCATGGATGTGAGCTCTTCTCTGCAGAGGAAAGCGGTGGCCTGAAGGCAGTGAAGGGAATTGGAGGTCTTAGGTGTGTGCATTGGCTCTACCAAGTCCTAGCAATATGACCTTGGGCAAGTCTTTTAACCTCTTGGAGGTCAGTATTTACTAGTCTCTAAAATTAGAATAACACTTGCCCTCCTAACCATCCCCAGAGAAGACTAAAAGAGTAAAAACTTGAAATGTCTGTTGATGTCCTATGGAAACCTGAGGTTTCCACAACCAACCTAGCAGAACCTTCACCAACAATCTACAAGGCTCCTTCTTCGACCTCCCTGAAAGCAAAGTCTGCTTGAGATTACTTCCTAACACTTGTCTGGCTTCCAATAGTCGAGAAATCTTAAAGCAGAAATTCTTGACAATTCAAGCCAGTGACAAAGCAAAGAAACAAAATACTTTTAACGGAGAAATGTTTTTCTACACTCCCTACTGAGAACCAGTCACCTGAATCATCCTTAGCTGCAATTCCCCTCTATTACCGACAAGAAGGTTAAGAAAGTCATCCATAAACACTTTCAGGCAGTTTAGTCTTTGATGTGTAACTAAGTTGAGAAGTGAAGACTATGTTGTTAAAAAAAGAAAATGAATTTTCATTTGTGCAGTAATCGCAACCGTTATTACCTGTTTCCATAGCAATATGTGGTATTTTGCACAAACCTTCAAGATTTCAAAGCATTCGTTTTAGACGCAAAACTTAGTCTTTTGTTTTTCTCCCTCTGCCTAAATTCGTTTTCAACGGGACATTTGTTCATCATTCAGAAGGTGACTTCCAAGTTGTTTTAGATTTTCTAGCGTGTGGTACCCATGCCTTCTCCAGAAGAGATGTGCCATAAAAGGGCTTTGAATCAAATGTCTTTCCTCCTCTACCCAAGGCAACAAACTTGACCTAAGCGCCCTTCTCTTACACTACCATACTCTAGGGAATCGACAGTGATACTGATGGCAGGATTATCATCATTATTACTATTATTATTATTATTATTCATTACTCCTGGCATCTTTGATCCGGAAGTTTGTTTATGAAAACTTGGCATTTTTAAAAAGCTGTCTATGCAAATAACACGGCCGCTCTTTTAATATACCTACCTCTCATTTCCTTAAATTCTCGCAAGAGGAGGAATATTTGAAAGGAGAAGTCTAGTAAATCACCACTAATAACAAACCTTGGAAGTCTGTACATGTTCTTCCAGTCTAACAGGCACTTACCTTGAAGCGGAACACTTTCTGGAGCAGGGAGGATTGAGATGAGAAAGATGGTAGAGGTAGCTAGACAACAGACAGAGGGACAAGGGTCTTCCTCTGCAGCCTGGAAAAGAGAGGTCGAGTCTGCCCTGGACCAGAAGGAAGAGGGCAAGCTCTCCTAACATCTCCAACTTCCTCCACCATCAGAAATTCTGTTGCTAGGTTTTCTAGACAGCTGGGTGATTCAGATGTCCTCTGGGGGACTTTCGGGGACCCCTCCACACACTTCTCAGTGCCCTGCAAGTCTCTTAGAAGACGCCCAGAGGTGAAGGCTGCCGGTGCCGCTCCTCTGCGGCCTTCCAGCCCTAGATCCCTCGGGCCCCGGTCGGGTTGCCTGGCATGGCCTCGGTGACACACTCCTTTCTCGCTTTCCTCCCACCCCGGGCCAGCAGAAGGCACCTTCCCGATGAGCCAGCGCAGCTTCCCCGCCTCCTTCTGGAACAGCGCGTACCAGGCGCCGGTGCCCGCGCCCCTGGGAAGTCCTCTGGCCGCCGCGCACTCGGAGCTGCCCTTCGCCGCAGACCCCTACTCTCCAGCCGCGCTGCACGGCCACCTGCACCAGGGCGCGGCCGACTGGCACCACGCACACCCGCACCACGCACACCCGCACCCGCACCATCCCTACGCGCTGGGCGGCGCCCTGGGAGCGCAAGCCTCAGCCTACCCGCGGCCAGCCGTGCATGAGGTCTACGCACCCCACTTCGATCCGCGCTACGGGCCGCTGCTCATGCCCGCAGCCTCGGGCCGCCCCAGCCGCCTGGCTCCTGCCTCAGCGCCCGCTCCCGGCAGCCCGCCCTGCGAGCTCGCCGCCAAGGGAGAGCCGGCAGGCGGCGCGTGGGCCGCGCCCGGGGGACCCTTCGTGAGTCCCACGGGGGACGTGGCCCAGAGTCTGGGCCTCAGCGTGGACTCAGGTAAGCGGAGGAGGGAGTGCAGTCTTCCCGCAGCCCCTCCAGCACTGTACCCGACTCTGGGCTGAGCCCCAGGCACCCTGACTTCCCTTGGGAGACCTCCCAGGACCATGTGGCTGAGAGATTGCATGCCATCATTTGTTTCTACGGGTAGATGTCTCTAGAAAGTAGCACCCTGCCCTCGACCTGGCTGCTCGGTGGTACAGAGGACTCTTTTTGTTCTTTGAATAAAGTTCGATGGAAAAATTCTAGCCTGTGTTGATCAGAACTGTAGCCACTAACCACACGTGACTACTAAGCCTTTGCCCTGTGGCTAGGATGGACCGTGATGTGCTGTCAGACATAAAACACACTGGATTTCCAAGACTGCAAAAGAAAAATGATGTAAAACCTCATCTCGTTAACATTTTATACTGAGTTTGCATGTTCTAATATGTCCAGCAGTTGCCTATTGGTGTTATTGGGTTAAATAAAATATACCATTAAAAGGCTCCATTGTTTCTTCTTCGGTGATGCCTGTGGTGCGAGAGCTTTGATCCAGAGTACCTGTGACTCCTGGGGTCTCTTTGTCAGCTTAACTGCTAAATTAAGTAAGACTTTTACACGAGCAAAATTCAGACTGGTTTTGATGCTAAGGCTAAGAGCCTGGCTGGCTGGCTTAGAGTTGAACTTCAAATGGGCGCTTTCATTCAGATGAGAATTGGAGAGATCTGAGGGTTTTACCCCCCCCCCCCCCCCTTTTTTAAGAGCAAATGACAAATGTTTAAAACAAGCCCAATTATTGGCTAGCCCTTTGCGCTGCCCTCCTTTCCTCAAATGAAGGTTCTATTTCTCTGTGTGTTTCACCGCCTGTAGATGAAGTGTATAACTTTCACACTCAACATTAATCACCTGTAGATGGTGTGTAGCTTTCATAAGAAAAATGGTACATTTCTCTTTTTTTCCCCTTTCAAGCATCCTGCCTCCTCCAGCCACCCCATCTTTTATTTATTTATTTTCAGGTTTGCAGACTCAGGACCAAGGCGAGGATCTGTATGGGTTTAGACAGACCACCACCTTTCCTGTAGGTCTCTGTGTGAGCTAACTCGGGGTAGGTTTGTAATGGCTTCTGGTCTTGGTTTGCAGGTCCTTGCTATTCTCAGTGAGCATCTTCTGGGCTAGCCTGCTGAGCCACAGTTTCCCCTCCCCCCTTCTGTCTTCAGACCAGCAGTGGGGACTCCGCGCCTGGCTCTCACTTGAGAGCTCAGGAAGGCAGTCGTCAAATGTCCCTGTCTGGTGGGAGAACCAAAAACCGCATTTACAGAAATATTGTCTCGGATTAATCTCTTCTAAGTTACACTTAATGACTTGGCTAAGGCACTGGAAATGTCTGTGGTGAGACTGCTGAGCGGGCTGATGTTTTATAAGCACTCTTGGAATGAAAGGAAGAAAATGAGATCTTTTGGTGTGAATATTTTTTACACTGATGTGGATTTGCAACAACAACAAAAACATGATAGAGAAGTACAAAGACTCCAGACTTCCTCGTCATGACCCAGCCTCACCCATAACCTCACCACAGTACCCACTGCAGACTGAAGACACACTCTTTCCTGTGAACTGTGAACACAGACGCCTCAGCCTGCATATGAGTGGCAAGTGGCTGGTCTGGAGCCACCTGCCCAAGTCTTACTGAAATGCAGCTGTTGTAAGACAGCTGTTTAAAACTCCAGAAATACATCAACCAAGGTGGAACTTCATAGTGTCTGGCAGGACAGTTGTAATTGCACTGGATAGATTATATATAAACATGTATATATAGCTTCACTTTTACAAGAAACGTTTTGCCACAAAAAGAAAACTTTGTTCCACCTTCTCTCCCACAACCCCCTCTCTGTGAAAATGCAAACAGGGGACACACATACACACACACACACACCTAACTGTCTCGATGGGGAGGAACTAGGAATCATAAGGAGGAGAGGTGTCCACTGAATCAGCAAAACAAACATTTTTTGCCTTAATATCTATGGTTGTATTGGGATAAAGAGAGGTTCTACCTGGGGCAGAACTGGAAATGATGAGGAAGAGGAAATGAGCATTATTGATGTCTATGTATTATGAGAATGTTGCATTGTTCTATAAAAAATAAATGTCTCAGTTTTACTAGAATATTGTAATTGATAGTATTATGATCTGATGTCCAAAATCTTGTGGTGCAGGGTGTGTGTGTGTGCTGTTTTTCTGAATGACTACTGAGTTATGAACTCTTGTTAATACCTTTCCATCTCTCAAATCACCTAGGGATAAGAAGTTAGGTATGACTCCACCGACACCCCACACATCCCTGTTTTATGGGTGAGGAAGCCATGCCTGGAAGAAGCTAAGGGCTCACCTGCTGACATTCAGGAAACTAGGAGCAGAGATGCCATACTGTAGGCCATTTAGTCAGCTACAGATTCATCCCTTTGCAAGAAAGATTGCCTGTTAGTTCTTAAATTCTAGACTCTAGACAACACAGCCTTTGGTTGAAGGTGGTGTTTGTGATTTTTTTTATTTGTTTTTGTTTTTTGAGACAGGGTTTAGCTGTGTAGCCCTGGAACTTACTCTGTAGACCAGGCTGGCCTCAAACTCAGAGATCTGCCTGCCTCTGCTGGGATTAAAAGCATGCACCACCACTGCCTGGCCTTAAGGTGGTTTTTGAGATATTGGTTATTTTATATCTTAAGAAGATAGGCTATGGAACCAACCGAAAAGAAAGAAAGAGATCTTTTAATTGATAGCACTTTTTTTATTATTGTCGGTGCCAGAACTATTTGCACTCTTGCATTAAAATGCCTGGGACAGACGTTCTGTATTATGCTCAAATTGCCCTTTGTACCTGAATAAAGCATAAATTAAATATTTTAGCATGTATCTTGGCTTTCATTGTAATGTGAGAGGCAAATACGATGCATCTTGGATAATAGTCTGAGGAACAGTAAAAGGACCCTACTCACAGTGCAAGCCTGTCAATCACCCATCCACTTTCTCTGTCTTTTGGAAAACCGTGAAGTAGACTTGATCAACACAAAAATGATACCTTTGTTTTTGTGCAAACAGAAAGTCCTGTGTGTTCATTCTGTTGTGATAACAAATGAGTGATGTTCATTATCATCTACCAGGAACTGATCTAGATGCTTGTGGATGGATTACCTCAGTTAAGAGCCCAGCATCTCATATACCATTTCTTACTGTGATCTCCTTCTCTCTGTGAGGAAGCTGTGGCACACAGAAGGGAAGCCCGTTACTCGGTCACAAAGTGTCTAAGTGGCAGATTCAGGATAAGACTCAGATGGGCAAGCACGGAGGTTAAGCTGCCACATGCTGCAGTCGCTGCTTCTCGGAACTCTTATTCTCTCTGCTGTTCAGCAGTGAGCTGACTTCATCCTCTGCAGCAGAGAGTGAAGGAAGGGAAAGAGGTAGAGAAGTTAAGGCAGAAACTGTGAAGAACACACAGGCTCCTGGGGCTCAGAGGAGCTAGCTGTCCCTGGATATGGTCTGAACTCCATCAAATCACACTGCCTGTAGGTCTATTCTTCTCCAGAAAAGAGCAGGTGCTTATTAACTCATTTCAGTATCTAACAGCATTTGTTGCTCTCAAGTTCTTCACACCCGACCTAACTAAGACATGCAAGAGGGTTGGACCCTGAAGCAATCACTAAAATTAACTTTGGACTTCTCTGTGGATTTTTTAATCCATGTTCCACTGGCATGGGTCACTGGTATATGCAAGCATAAATATGATGCATGAAGTCCCAGTGTGCTTCTCAGAAGCCGCCATTCACTGTGCCATAGGAGAAGAAGGTGTCACAGTCTGTTCCTGGCCAGGCACCCCCTCTCTGTGTACACCCCACCGAAAGGAGCTATGCTGCACCTGCAATGGCACTCCTAAGGGCTGTGACCACAACCTACAGGAGCATTTCCCCAGCCACAAGGTTCTGATTGCTGAACCTGCCTAAGCCGCATCTGACCCGAATATCAGGTTCCTTGTGGGAAGACTCATTCACTGGAACTGGCCTTTGAGACAGTCTTGAACAGCCCGTCCAGACTGCTGAGCCAGCCCAGGCTCCAGCGACCTGGCAGGGACGGTGTTTCATTCTGCTTTATAAACTTCCCAAAGTAGAAGTGTGAGATGATCTACAACTACTGTGTAATGAGAGCGTCGACAAGAACTTTGGAATTAATGAGCCTAGTAGGCACGCTGTAAGGTCACCGTGTCTCAATGTAAAATAACGTCCATGCTTGACTCATTAATATTTATAAAGGCCCCAAAAGTTCCAGTAGTTGGAGGAAGAAGTATAAGAAAATGAAGGATGGCACGGTAAAAGGCAAGTACAGTATTTTTATGTCTTATCATGCCTGGTGGAGGGTCTGAGAAAGTTTAGATTCCCCAGCAGTCACGTCTTTGGCGCTGTGTCCAGCTCACCCACAGCCTCCCGTCTACACTTGGCCTAAGCAGAGGAAGAGGTGATGAAAAGGGGAGAGACTCCTGTCCACCACTAAGTAACCCTCCTGCCCATCGCTCTCTGGCTGAGAACAGACTCAGCCAGCAGGAGGAACTCTATCTGCTCTGTCCCTTTAGTTGAAGGTTGCTATCCTATCTCATTTCCCCTTTGAAGTTCTATTTCAATGTGTGGCAAACCCTTAACATGATTGATTCCCGGCCTGGATAGGAGGGAGGCTAGAACTGGTGAGTGAAAGGACTCGTGCTCCCTGAATACAGGCTGCTCTAGCCACTCTCTCTGGGTGGATACTGTATTTTCTGTACCATTTTTGCATTAGAGGAAGGGACTCAATGTTATTTTAGTTTCCATTTTGCTTAGATTTGGAAATTGTGTTTTTGTAAATTCTATCATAGTAAACAATCTGTCTTTATTAAACACTCAGTGATTTAGAAGAAGACAAATGACTTTCAATATCATTTCCATAGAACCCATTTTCAATGCACTTCATAGAATTAAACAAAACCGGAAATGAGATTAATTTATAAAATCATTTCAGTAAGTTTGCTATTACATGCAAGTAGTTCATATTTGAGTCTCATACTCTTTGCCCCCATATACCATTTCTCCTTACTAGAGTTTTATAAAATATTATATATGTTAGTATTCAGGCATCTGTACTGGACTGTCCTTAGGGTTCTGACAGGATAGGCCCTCAGCTGCAGCCACTCAGAGCACCACCTGTGCACATTCACTATGTTCCCTTTCAAAAGAGCCCTGTCCACTTCCCATCCTTCTCTCCCTCTCCCTCTCTCCCTCTCCCCTCTCCCTCTCCCCTCTCCCTCTCCCCTCTCCCTCTCTCTCCCTCTTTTTCTCTGCCCCTCTTTCCTCTCTCCTGCTGCTCCTGTCTCTAGAAGCCAGTCTCCTCTCTCCCCTTTCCCATTTTCTCTTTTTATGATTCCTTTCCCTAATTAAAAAAAAACCCTCTGCTTGAACCCTGTCATATGGCATCTTTCTCTCAAGAGTTGCTTTTCACTGAGCATTGGTGGCTCACGCCTTTAATCCCAGCACTCGGGAGGCAGAGGCAGGCGGATCTCTGTGAGTTCGAGGCCAGCCTGGTCTACAAGAGCCGATTCCAGGACAGCCTCCAAAGCCACAGAGAAACCCTGCCTCGAAAAAACAAAAAAAAAAGAGTTGCTTTTCTTTTACAACAATATGGTCCTAAAATCTGGAATTATAACGAGTTTCATTACCACAGTTGCCACTTATGTGTAATAGAAGTTATGAAACTAACAAGGGTAAGAGGGTTGAGCAAGCTATTTTCATATTTTCTGAAACTGGCTCTTCCTCAACATACATTAATAAAGTCTGGTAATACAAAAACTGTATCCTTAAATCTTTACAGAAGAACCTATTTATCCACAAATCACATGCATGAGAACACACACACATACACACACACACACACACACACACACACACACACGCCTCAAGAGAAGCTAGAGACCTCTTGCCCTCAGCTCAGACAGGCACAGACACAAATGATTATTCCCACTTGACAGACCAACTGTACCGTTATTTCCTTGTATTTCACTCCAGCCCAAGGGCTGGATAGGGAAACAGACACTTGATAGCTGCTGTTTCCATGGTTGAAATATTTGTGAAGTTAGCACATAATCTGAAAGCAGAAGCTAATAAATTATAGAGTGCTAACTGGAGCTGGAGCGGAGCTGTCAATCATCTAACCGTAAGCATAGAGAGACCCTCACAACCTAAAAAGGCAAGGCAGCCTTCCACAAGGACTCGGTTGTTTCCAGCGGTGACCTCCAAGCCGTGCATTCATGCAGAGACAGCACAGGCAACTCTTGAGTCAAGTTCACTTTCCCATTGACACACTTCCCATTCTGAAAATAGTCAAATGCTTTTGCTGGGAAATTTGTATTTCATCTTTAGAGTTACTTACACACATGTGCACACATACATCATTGACTAGACTATCCATTACTTTGGTAAAGCATTATTAGTATGCGTTTGAAATTTTTCACTTAGGAAAACTAACTCAAAACAAACAAAAACTAACATTTTCATAAGAGCATCGATTTTTCCTCAGATCATAGCATTTCCACAAAGTTTTCCATATACGTGTTAAAAACTAGTTTCCGTCAGCTAAGATGTCCAAGCAAATATCCTGACTTTGCTAGAATCCTGTCTTTACCCTGAACAGTAGCTGCCTGTTTCCTACTTTGTTTTGCTTTCATGATATCTTAGGAAACACTCAATAGATTTGTCTCAATCCATTCTCTCGTCTTACAATTCGTTCATTTTACTTCACATGTGGATGTTTTGCATTGCTTGCATGCAGGGTCACCATGTGTGTGTTTGGTGCCCATGGAGGTCAAAGTTCTCGTGGAACTAGAATCACGGATGCTTGGGAGCCAGGGAACCACCATGCATTTCCTAGGATTCAAACCTGGGCCCTCTGTTAAGAGCAATAAGTGCTCTTAACTACTGAGTCATTTTTCTAGCCCGTTCTTTTCATGATTGTTTTTACCTCCTGTCAAAAATACATAAATGAATATATATGCAATTAGCCTTACACAAAATCAATTGATGTTAAAGGTACATTGAATTCAAAAAACAAAACTACTATTTGATTTCTTATAAATAATTGTGTGGCTGGATAATCTAGTTACTAATTAGCAAATTTTATCAACATTTATGTTGGAGTTTACATTTCATACACTATGTATTTACTAACAGGAAATGTTTCCATTGACTATAATTTGAAAGCTTTATTAGAATATTCCAAGAGAGGAAAAAATCAAGGTTCTTAAACTTCTAAGCTACACTTTGTAGAAATAACACTTATGACAAAAGTGTTACAAACTCAGTTCTCACACAACGGTCTTTTGACCTCCTCTTTAGAACCGCCCTATTGGCCCAGTGCCAAAAATGGTATTACTAAGAAGTAGGACAAAAACTAAACCAAAGGCTTTGTCTTGTTACTCTTTATTTTGCTAGGTGTAGTCTCATTTCTTTTTATTTCTGCATTTTTCTCACTATATAATCATCTCAAGAAAGCAACGGGATATTTTTACTGCAGTGTCACATGGCTTATTTCCCCCACTGTGCCAGCTATTTTGTGGAATTCCTTGGTGTCTTTGTAAACACTACCCAAGAGGTGCTCTGTTGTTAGGCTGAGTCTCCCTGGTTTTCTTGTTGAAATCCTGCTTTACCTCAGGCATTTTCTTCCCCACACTCAGAATGATATTGATAGACAAATTTGGGTAAGAAACATAGGGGACAGAGAGTACGATTTGTTCTTCCTTGTTCAAGGGTATCTTTTAAAACCACATTCTTCACTCAGCCTTTTTTTTAATGTAGTCAAGATCAGGAAAATGGGTCCACACCCTGGGGTGGGGGTGGAAGTAGCTGTAAGCTATCTTCTAGTTTTCAGGAGGATATAAACTCACCATCCAATAATTAAAATTATATTCAATTTGAATTAGTCAGAAAAATCATTCCCAATTTTATACTTAACAATATCAATCTATGTAGATAAGCAAAAGTGATAACGCTTTATTTTCAATGCATTGAAAATGTGGGGCTGATCATTTAATATTTAAGGAATCATTATAGAAGTTTAAAAAAAGAATCATGAAAAAATGTTTAAATATCACCAGGGAAGGTTGACATCTCTCTTATTTTTCATGAGTGTAATAAAAGCAAAAGGGGAAAAAATGAGTGACATTCACAGTGGTGACGTACCCCTGTGCCACCAGTACTGTAGATGTTTGGTCTTAGGAGACTGATGCAGAACACACTAGTGCCACCAACCCTGCTGTTCTGAAGGACAGCAGTACAAGGAGGACAGGACATGCTTTTTAATCACCAACTTCACAGTATTTACATTTTCAGGTCATGATGCCTCCAAATACATTTTTGTGGCTTTTGGAGGGCCATGTAATTTTTGTCACCCCCTCAATCAGAAGGATTTCTAACTCAAGCGCAACTACATGCAAATTATTCCTATTCTAACTAGAATAAACTCTGAAGGTAATGGTGGGAAACCCAGACAGGGCTGAAGATGTGGCTGGGTCAGTAGAGTGCTTGCCTAACATAGACATAGCTCTGGTTCCATTCCCAGCACTATGTGAGGGCATGGTGATGTACATACCTGTGATTTCAGAGCTGGGAAGATGGAGACAAGAGGATCAGAAGTAAGCTCAAGAAAATGGAACATGCTTTGCACATGATCTTCCGGTTTTCTGGTGTTGTCTATAGGAACCCCACAGAAGCTCTGAGATGTTTCCATCTCCTTGTATTTGGCAGGAAATAAATTCACCATCAGATGTTATCACAGACCATAATCCATAGCCCAAAAATGACCATACTGCCAGAACATAGTTGTTACAGCTGGCTGCTGCCCCGGATGAGAGGAGTCTTCCCTAAAATCCCTCAGAAGGGTTCCCACCTCCCACTGTATTAAGGAGACTCATAGCTCACTTATCCAAAGACTGTTCCAAAGGTTTAAAGTTTTTCCTTCCCCGCAAAGCTCGTCTCCATCC
Organism: Mesocricetus auratus; assembly: GCF_017639785.1. Lineage (NCBI taxonomy): Eukaryota > Metazoa > Chordata > Mammalia > Rodentia > Cricetidae > Mesocricetus > Mesocricetus auratus. The sequence goes on from NW_024429199.1 coordinate 9,514,178, forward strand.
TAGCCCACAGTGAGCAACCACACCTTTGCAGGAATTCCCTTTGTGGGAATTCCTGTCAATCATCTGTCTGTTTGGCACTTAAATAATGACACCATCTCTAATTCAGTGTTGAGGAGGCTGTCACAGTGCTACAGTCTTCTCATTCACTCTTGACTCCTGACTTTTTTAACCCTAAACTTGATGTTACCATCTTGAGAAGTTACCATCAACTACTGCAGAAAATGGTTGCATTAAAGTATTTCATTTAATCACGTATGAGCAAATTTTAAAATCTTGATTGACCTGAGATTTGGAGGACAAGTTTTAAAAAGGAAAATCTGGAAGTCTGCTTCGGGAAAGAAAACCCCCTTATTAAAAGGAGCTGGGAAAGCCTGTCATACTCAGGAGGAGCCAAGCAGTGTCAAATGTCATTTTGTCACACATGTACGCAGACCCTCCGTCTGTGTCTCCTGCTCAAAGATGTCGCTTGGGCAGTACGTCCCCTTCTTGCATCTTTGTTCTTCCTTCTCTCAGGGACCACTCCCGTTTATACAACACAGGCTACAATATTTCCTGTCTTTAAAAAGCCAAAATAACACACACAAGAAAACTTTATTATCTCTCACCCTGTACCAAAATCATTTCCAAATGGATCAAAGCCCCCTAATAGAAGACTCGAAACTGCCAGAGGAAACATAGGGAAACCACTTCTGAAAAGGACTCTAATGGTTCCGGAAATAATACGGAGGATTGACAGAGGAGAGTGCAGGAGATTAAAAGGCTCCTGCCCAGCTAGAGAAACCATCACCGGAGGGAGAAGAGAGGCTGCAGAAAGAGAAAAAAAATCTCCCTGTCTACCATCTGACAGGGATGAATATCTAGAATTTATATAGACTGCCAAATGTTAAGCAATAAAAACCAAATTGTCTAATCAATAAATAGGCAAACAAATTGGACATCGAGTCCTCAGAAAAAGAAATATCTAATGAATAATTGAAAAACTGTTCACTCTTATCCATCAGGGAAATGTACATTAAAACAGTTTCACGGTAAGCATGGAAATACACACCTATAATCCCCAGAAGTTGGGAGGTGGAGGAAAGAGGGTGAGGAAATGAAGGCCAGTCTTCAGCTTTGTGAGACCCTGCCTTTTTAAAAAAAAGTTTATTTTATTTTATGTGTGTATTCTGCCTGCATGCCTGTTGTGCGGGGAGGTCAGAGGAGACGATCAGATCCCCAGGAACCAGAGTTACAGGTGGTTGTGAGGAACCAATCCAGGTCCTCTTAAGTATTCCTAAACTCTGAGTTAAGACCAGCCTTCTCTCTGAACCCAAACCCCACCTTAACAATAACAACCAAACGAAAAACCAACTACATAGCAATTCCATCTCACCAGAGTCTCCAAGAACAACAAATGGTAGCTGGGATATGGGGAAAAAAAACCATTACACACTGAGAAAGTAAACTTACAAACTTACGTAACCTGTATGGAAATCAGTATGGAGGACGTACAGAAACTTACAAGTGGATCAAGCAAATGTTGCAGTTGTAATTTTCAGGGGCACCTGAATCCAGTTGAGCACCACACGCCAGAGACACATTCATACCCCACTACTCCAGACAGCCAACGTGTGGAACCAGCCTCGATGCTCACTAGCAGAAAAAGCAAATATGGCATATATACTCATTAGAGTTTCACTAAGTTGTAAGGATATGAAATAATGCTGTTTGCAGAAAAGTGAATGGAGCTGGATGGAAATCATCCTGTTAAATGAAAGATGCAGAAAGATGTATTCTCTTGCCTCTCACATATGAACTGCCCCCTCACAATAAATAAATAGATAATATGTAATAAAAATATTGCAGATATGAAATTGGCAAATAATAAAAATATAGAAATAAATCCTCTCATTTCTAGAGACCGAGAAATCAAAGTAGAGACGAAGCTACAAGGCGTAGGACTCGCTGGGTAGTCCAGCAGTGGCTGTCTGCATGCTGGAGGGGTTGAGAACCTCACTGGCGCCCACTCTGCAAGGACAGATGCCTCAGCAGCCTCATCCTGGTACTGCAGGCCTGGGGGTTCCTGGAGACCTGCTAGTTTTCAGGCCACATTGGAAAGCCAGAGAAGCTGGATTCTGGTGCCGGAGAAGAACAGCAGGAGCAGAGGGATAGATACACTTGCCAGCAGGGAGCAACGGCGGGTAGTCAAAAGCAGCCCTGCTTTTCCCTCAGAGACTTTTTATCTGGGCCCCCACCAGAAGGTGCTCACTACAGGAGGGGTCCTCCCCGTAAAGTTAGTCTCTCCAAGAAATACTGTCATAGGCCTGCCCAGAGGCATGTCTCCTAGTTGATCTTTGATCTAAAGAAGCCGACAACCAAGATTAACCATCATGGTGTCTAAGGGGAGATAGGTGAGGAGACAAGAAATTATCACAGTATAGACTTGGGATTATGCTTGAAAGAAGAAGGGGTCCAGAAAGAGTGGGAGGGAGTATGCTGGAGGATGGGGTGGGTGTGACCAAAACACACTATAGGGCAGATGACATAGCTTAGCAGGTAAAAGCCCTTGATGCTGAGCCTGACAGCCCGAGACTGATTCCTGGACCCACATAGTAAGAGAGGAGAGAACCAACTCCTACAAGTCGGTCTCTGACCTCCACACATGGCTATGTGGTGTGTGCCTGTTCACACATGTACACATGCAGATAGATAGATAGATAGATAGATAGATAGATAGATAGATAGACAGACAGACAGACAGATATATGATAGGCAGACACTCAGACATGCAGAAGAATGATAGATAAATGACAGATAGATGATGGAGGAGGATGGATGGATGGATGGATGATAGATAGATATAGACAGATATAGATGATGGAGGAGGATGGATGGATGGATGGATGATAGATAGATATATATAGACAGATATAGATAATTTAATAAGAACACTACACATGAAATTATCAAATAATAAAATCATTTTAGAAATAAATCCTCTCACATCTATTTACCAATCTGTATATCCTGTTAAGTTGTATTTCTCAGGCTGGAGAGATGGCTCTGTGCTTAAGAGTACTTGGCTGCTCTTCCAAAGGACTGAAGTTTAATTCCCAGCACCCACATGGTAATTCACAACCACCTGTAACTCTAGTTCCAGGAGATCCAATGCCCTTTTCAGACTCCCAAGGGCACCAGTGGCACATACATGTACACATGCATACATGTAAGCGAATACTCATGTACACAAAATGAAAATAAAATCTTTTTAAAAACATATTTCTCTGAAGAACCCTGTTCAACAGACTTTCACTAGTTAGAGATGCTAAATACTGACAGCCCTATTATGCCATGGGACCAATGTATTTTTTAAACCATTTAATAGCCTTTTATGAACACGTCACTTTGCTTCTCTCAAAGCATGCTCATATGGATCCTGTGGCTCCTAATGGTCAAGTAGAGCCATCTGGTTGCCCTCACTACAAGCCTGCATCACACCCATGGGTATTAGCAGCCCCAACTCTGGGACCTTGCTCCTGCCATCCGCTGAGGTCTGCAGATGTGGCTGACTACTGAGCTTCTTGGTGATCTTGGGGAGGTACCTGTCTTACCAGCACTTCTTGGAGACTGGTAAATTAGTAGACTCAGGGATCTTCTGACTTCACACAGCGTGCCCATTCCAGCATCCCCACTTCCCTCAACCTTTTTGTTCCTTCTTCTTCCTTCCTACAGGGCATGGCGTTGACTTTCATTGGCTCCAGACTTCCAAGGCCAGACATGTGGCTCATCTCCATGAATCTTTATCCAGGTCATGAAATTCGTGTTCAGTTCGTGAAAACTCTCACCCAATGAATGAAGTTTTGCTTGTACAATCTTACCTCCACTGGGTAGCTTTAGAACATAATTCTAACACTATTCCCTACCAAATCCCTACCAAATCCTTGCATGACTTGGGTCCTGGAACCCTGACTAGGGGCAACAAAAGAATGAAAAATGATAGATGCACAGACACATGGATCAAAACGCTGGGATTGGGTAGTCTGCGCTCTCTGATGGAAAAGCCACAGCACCCAGGAGGCTCAGCACGTTTCTTATGTGCAGGTGAACAGGGGGTCACATTACTGCATAAAGCTGACCAAAAAAGCACAGCTTACAAGTAAACAAGGGTGCAGGGTTTATTATATAGAGCTAAACAAGGAGGCAGGGCTATTATACACAGCCAAACAAGGAGGCGTTTAGCAACTCTCAGTAGGAGCAATCACTGTAGCAAAGAAGTCTTCAGGCAGCAAACATCTGGAAGAGAGGACTATGGTGGACATTTTCAGCCCACAAGGTCAACACCCACACACAGACCAGGAAGGCTCTGCCTTCCTTCTAAGCCTCACCTCCCACCACCAGGGGAGGACTTTGCAAGGGTCTGAGGCACTGGGACCTTTGGCATGGCTGTATCTGTGTTAACAGGAGGCATTCACTCAGGACTTCACAAGCTCCCTACAAGCCCCCAGCTCCCACCAGCACATGTTGGTTAACCCTTAGAGTGCCCTTCTTCAGATGCGGAATACTCTGCACCAAATTCTACTGGCATTTAACTGTAGCCCTGAATAGAGTATTTTTTTTTTTGGTTTTTACGAGACAGGGTTTCTTTGTATTGTTTTGGAGGCTGTCGGTCCAGCCTGGCCTGGAACTCACAGCGATCCTCCTGCCTCTGCCTCCCGAGTGCTGGGATTAATACATACATATTACACACACACACACATATATATATATATGTATATATATATATATATATATATATATATATATAGAGAGAGAGAGAGAGAGAGAGAGAGAGAGAGAGTTTAGGTAAACCTTTGTTCAGTTGACAAAGCTAAACTGCACGTGTGAGGTGTGTGTGTGTGTGTGTGTGTGTGTGTTGGATGTGCATATGCTCACACACACAGGTATTTAACAAGCCACCCCAGTGTCTTCCTCAGTTGCTCCCTGATCTCTTTTGGCTGTTTTTAGTTTCCCGTTTCTTTGTTTTGAGACACAGTCTCCCACTGAACCTGGAACTCACTGCGTCAGTTTGGCTGGCTAGCTACAAAGCTGAGTGTCCTCCTGTCTTCACCTTCAGTGCTTGGGTCACTGGGGCACAGTGCCATGCTAAGCTTTTACATGAATGCTGGGGATCCGCACAGATCCTCATGATTGCTTAGCAAGCCTTTCTCCCAGGGAGTCATCACTCCAGCCCTATAAATTATGCTTCTCGTTTTCAACATACTTAGGTTTTTCTTAAAGATTATTTCTTTCCCTTAAATGTTTGTTTTTGTTTTTGTTTTGTTTTGTTAATTGAGATAGGGTTTCTCTGTGTAACAGCCCTAGCTGTACTAGAACTATCAATGTTAGACCAGGCTGGCCTCGAACTCACAGAGGTTCTCCTGCCTTTGTTTCCCTAGTGCTGGGATTAAAGGTATGTACCACTTCCGCGCCCAGCTCCCTTGAACAATGTTAAGTGAAAATTAAATTTACCAAGCCAGCTATTTCATATAAAACTTTACCACTCGTAGCTTTTGCATTTGCAAGCATTGTTTTCCCCATCTCTAACATTCCCAGGTCAGACCTTGAAAATGAAAAATTTTAAAAGGGTTTATTATCTGTTAACAATTAATAAATAGTACATTTTAACACATGTAATTTTTATCCATTGCCTGTTTTTCTCTCATTTTTTCCAGAATTGATTTCCACTTATAGAATTACAATTATGTAATCAACAAATCAGTTACATTTCAACAATTATTTTTCTCTATAGCACAGTTTACATACAAGATTTTCAGCCACTATTCTATTTTTTATTGACTGTTCCTGGTAGTGTTTTCCATTATGAATTGTTTTAAGACTGCTAACGTACTCTTGGCTGGGACATGAGACTTACACAGCCTGTTACCCTTCAGATATCTGTGGATTCTCCAATGTCTACATTGTAGCAAAAAAAAAAAACCTGCAAATCTGCTTCTTTTTAGCATCTAAGATCCATTTGCATTTTCCAAAACAGAGGTCTGTGGAGCTGGCAGAATGAAACCAAGTTACAGGTAACAGAAATAACTGTGATTTAGAAGCATTTGCTGAAAGGGTTTGGAGGTGGCAGGGACAATTCCAGGAATAAAGGGAGGCCATGGAGCATTGAGGGGAAACCGTCAGAACCCGTCCAGTCTGGCTATCCTGACTGCCAAGGCAGACTCCCTCTGCTGCACCCTCAGGTGCATGAACTCTGAGTGAGCAGCCTGGGTGCATGGGTTTGTATGATGAAGGGAGGTTGCATGTTTTCCTTCTTGTGACAGAAGATTCCAAGGGAGCAACTATGAACCAGCCCTACTCTGAGAGTAGTGTAGGATTCTTTAATATAGAGAAGGAAGGGTCTCATGACCTGGACTAATTAAAGGGATGACAGTTGTCCACTAGAGGTTTCCATGTGCAGAGAGGAAACATCCTGCCTCAGTCACAGGAGAATTGGGTGTGTGGCAAAATGAACGTGAATTCTGTACCTGAACTCAAAGGCTGTCCACCCCAAACTAGGACATTCACTTCTCTGTGTTCACCTTCTGCCAGTCACCTATGAAGGTGCTCAGGCACCAGGAAAAATCAAAGACTGTCAAACATAGAGGCAGATTTATGATCTTCCACAGTGGATTTTAGCAAATGTTACAATTAATAGTCTCTAAACATACAGACCAGCAACACCAATGTAGCTATGGGAGTGTTCAAGGCGTAAGATGTAAATGTATAACTTCAAAAACAAAGTGTCTTTCTGAACATCATTTCCACTGTTCTCATGTAGATGTTTATCATTACATGTGGCTGTTACAAATTACAATGCTGGAACTAAAAGTGTATAATCACATTTATTTAGGGTTATATCCTAGATTTTGTATGTAAACCATGTCTGTCAAACAATAATGGTGTGTGTGTGTGTGTTTATCTGTATGTGTCTTTATGTGTGTGTCTGTGTGTGCCTGTGTGTGTATATGTGTCTGTATTGTGTGTCTGTGTGTATTTATGTGTGTGTCTGTGTATATGTGTCTGTGTGTGTCTGTGTGTATTTATGTGTGTGTCTGTGTATATGTGTCTGTGTGTGTCTGTGTGTATTTATGTGTGTGTCTGTGTATATGTGTCTGTGTGTGTAGTGTGTGTGTGTGTGTCTGTGTGTGATACTGGGAATAGAACCAAGAGCATCATTCATGCTAGTCAAATGCTCTCCACTGAGCTATATCTGTCACTTTCCCCAAACAATCTTTTCATTTACATTAGTTTTCATTGTAGCATAAAAATCATGAGACAAGAGCTAGAGAGGACGGTCAGCAATCAGAGCTGACTGCTCTTCCAGAGGACCCAGGTTCGTTCCCATCACCCACTGTGGCAGCTCACAGTCAGCCCTCTACAACTCCAGTTCCAGGAGATCTTACACTCCCTCTGGCCTCTGTGGGCACCAAACACACATGTGGTCCACATACTTACACTCAGGAAAACACTCATGCACACAAAATAAAAACTATATATGAATTATTTTTTAATCACAATATAATTTTTATGCCACCCAAGACCCACAGAATGTTCATATTTGAGATTCGGAGGTTTCCAAGGTACTGTTTTCACTATGCCTAAAGGTGTTCATCCGAGTTTCCAAAAATACAGACTATTTTACAGTGGTAATTAAAGAGAATATTTTAGTGGGATAATAGCATGCCCAATGATTTCTCATGGCACGGGGCAGCCCCCTCCTGTATGTGTTTCTAATTGTTTCCTGCATCCCTTTAAAGGTAATCTGTAGGACAGGAGGTCATTAGCAGACTCCCACCCACCCCATCCATTCCCCCACCCCCATTCAGGTCCTTGAATGGACCTATCCCTGTCGCTAACCATTTGGCAAAGATGTTTTTGCTGCATCCCAGACAGCAAGCCAGGCAGTGCTCTAAAGTAAACAGTTGTTTCCTTCCCAGACTTAGGAATTGTCCTGGGATTTCCAAACTCAGGAATGTTTCTCTCATAATCCACTGAAGGTTGGGTAACGGGTAAAGAGAATGCTGTGACTGAACACAAATGGCTCTTGGAACCCAGATCAGAGCTCAGGGAACTTCACTGTGTCAGTTCAGAGCTGTAGACAACCACCACCACACCTTTGTTCTCTTCTGCAAGTAACTTAACATGGTGTTTAGCTCAGGATTGTGTTTCCTATGAGATGCTGTCAATCAGACTCATCTCCACGTCCACTGTGCGTGAGACAGGCATAATTCAAGCCTTCAGACCTGCCGGGAGAGCTGGAAGCCACCTGTGGTTCTTGGCAGAAATCTTCGTCTGCATGTGACCACTTCTCGTCTTTCTTCAGACCACAGGACAAAGATTCGGTAGGGCCTAAAGGACCCTCCAGATTTTCCTCACCTTGGCTACATTTTGTGGCAAGTACCATATAGCTTAATCCTTCTTGGTTCTTGGTTTCCATCAATGCAACTGGCATCCCATCATCTGAATTCAAAGCAACCATTTTATCATCTTCACCTGTGAATGAATATGGAAGTTAGTGTAGTATCCATCTCACCTTTTGTTTGTAATTAATACACAGGCTGAATAAGAACTTGGACAACTTCAACTTTCTATTGTTGCTTAGCAGACGTCGATGAGGACAGCTAAATGCTAGGAATTCAAAAGTAAATGGGGTTTGCTGCCTATCCCCTGGCCTACGACATTCTAGAAAAGTAGACATGTCACTGTAGGTAGTAATGTGCGATTACATAAAGGACTGTGTAAAATACCATGATACCCCAGAAGTGAAAGACTCTACTTAAACATGTAGAACAGGTCATTGCCTTTATGATAAAGGTTATGAACCCCAGGAAGCTCTCCTTGTCTAGAATGGCCTTTGACCTTTCATGATACTTTATCATACAGTTTACTACCTACCTTTAAAAGTTCATTCCATTATATTGAGTAATTTAACTACTTGTTTTCAAAAATATATTTTTCTTTTCTCTTTTTTTAAGATGTGGTCCTGCTTTGTAGACCATGTTAGCCATGAACTGGAAGTGATCCTCCTGCAGCAGCCTCACAAGTGCTGGGATTCCCAGGTGTATACCACCATGCCGGGTTACTAGTTGCTTGTTGAGATAAAAGATATACAGTCTACCAGAAGTGAGATACGTACTGCTTATCTATAATGCGGTCATTGCTCTTCAGAGTTTACATTCTGATGGAAAGAGGTGGCAGTAAACTGACAGATCGTACCTCAGGTGACAATAGTTACTGTGGAGAGGAATGGGCAGAGTAAAGATCTAGGCCCGTGGTTCTCAACCTTTCTAATGCTGAGGCCCTTTAATACAATTCCTCATGCTGTGGTGACCCCAACCATAAAATTATTTTATTGCTACTTCATAAGTGTAATTTTGCTACTGTTATGAATTATAATGTAAATATGGTATGCAGATGGTCTTAAGTGATCCCTGTGAATGGATTTTAGACCCACAAAGGAATCACAACCCACAGGTTGAGAACAACTGGCCTAGAGAATAGCAGTATGCAATGGAGTTGGTAGTTTAAGTAGCAGTCACAGTCACAAAGTATCCCATAAAGAGATAAAATGCTAGCAGAAACGCAGATTAAATAAGGGAACTTTCCATGTAGCTCTTTCATGTTTCCTTCTTGTTCAACACTGTGCAGGAGGTTGAACCTAGCTAGGGTCAATCATGGTACCCAAGTCATCTTCCACCTAACTGCATCCCTGGCCTTCTGTAAGTTTTTGGGACAAGGTTACCCTGAGTTTCCCAGGCAAGACTTGAACTCACAGCCCTTCTACCTTGACCACCCAAGTGTGGGGGTAACAGGACTGTGCCACTAGGCCTGCCTCCTCCTTTAGCCCTGTGTAGGCTCAGCTGTGTGGCAACTCTAAGAGCAGTAAAAGAAGAGAGAAGAACAAGGCTTCCAGACAGGAGTATGCTAGATGAAGTAACAGCAGGAGGCCAGAGCAGCTGGTCGTGTTCAGCAGGACACACAAGGGGAAGGAGGGTGACATGAAGTATTTTAGTGATTACTGTGATTATTGTTCAAGTTAACTCTTATAGAGTCCTTATCGTGCACCGAGAAGTGCACTAACCAATAGTCATGCATTAACTCATTTTCCCCATTAATTAGGTACTGCTACTGTCTGCACTAAACAGGCCAGGAAGATGAGGCATGGAGGAGCTTAGTAATGTGCTCAATGGCACACAATGAGAATGAGTTTGTATCCTGATTTCTCTCTAAGGAATGGGTTGAATTCCCATGCTGTGTGAGAAGTAGTGAGGATAATGTGCCCTTAGTGAGATGTCAAGTTTGGCTAGTACCTAAGTTCTGAATACCAAGACACAACCCAATTTGTACTAACTGTGGCTCTAGTCAATATGTACTACAGACATATAAACAAATAGAGGAAATAATGTATCTAGCATGAAGTCGTTCAGTGGCTCCAATGGAATGAAGAGCAATTGCTCTTCACTAAGATGGTTTCAGGAAGCTTGGCAAAATAACACAACTACATCTACAGTTCACACCTTCCCACCCCGTAAGCTGCTTCACTGACATCCATGCATTTAATTCATTCAGTAGTATATTGGACCACTCCCACCAAGCATAAGTTTAATAATTTTTACTTTGTCGGATGTGAGGGGAAAAATAATCATTTATATGAAAGAGATAAATTTCCCTTTTCAAATTATGCTTCTGTGTGCCTAATAAAACTCATTAACCAACTAACTTCATTGGTTCAGAGTGCTGGCAGCAATATTTAGTAACTTGACCCTGGCAAGCTTTCAGCAATTAATACATCGTGTTGCATAAAGAGAGCTCAGGAGAAATAGTGGTGATGGGAGAGCTTGTTTTGATACTTTTGTTTAAAAGGTACTCTCTATAAATCCTACAGAGCCAAGGTGGCAGGCACTCAGCAAGCTCTTTAAAGGGGAAACATTAAAAGGAAGACTGCCGAGTAAGGCAGGGCATTTAGAGGCAAGACATAACGGCTGACTGGCTATGTTTAGAACCGCACAAGAGCATTGAGATTTCTTTCCTGTAGAACTCTCTGGGCTGGTGAGGTGATGTTTACACAAATGTTAGGATGAAGTCACTGGGATATTTTTACTAGGTGCCCAGATATGTTACTAATCTCTCTCTCTCTCTCTCTCTCTCTCTCTCTCTCTCTCTCTCTCTCTCTCTCTCTCTCTCTCTCTCTCTCTCTCTCTTCCTTTCCCCCTCTCTCTCTCTCCCCTCTCTCCCTCCATGCCTCCCTCCTCCCCTTCTACCAGCTTCCCCTTCTGATCTCCTTCTCCCCCATTAGGTCAGTAGGGCCAGAGGATAGGCATAACATTATTGTTATTGTTGCTATAATCCTGCATTGCCTCATTTAAAAATGGAAGAAATCCCTTGGATTCTTATATATCTTATCTCCCACATTGACAACAAAGATGGACACATCAACGCTGTTTTAAATATGCTCATCAGTCTGCAAAACAGAAAACTATCATTCAATACATTCCTCTTGTGTTAAAAATTTGCATTCAGGTTTGCCTTACAGAAACTGCTCCAAGGTTTACATTTTTGCAAATATGCAAACCCGACTCCTACTCTGTTTCTTCTCTCTTCCCTGCCTTTTCTTCTCTCTTTCCTGCCTTTCTTCTTCAACCATAATATTGGGTGTCAAAGTTTTAGTGCTTCCCCTATTTCATTCCATTTCTTCAAAAAGCAGAGTAATGATTTCTCTTTTACTGCAGTTAGACTTCTCTCAGTCCAGATTAATCTCTAAATCATCATAGTTTAATTCTTTCCCATTAAAGTATTCTGAATGATTATGTCCACTTCTCTGATTTTGTTAATGATATTTATTTGTTTCTTTTTGAGGTTTTATTTTTTTTTGAGACAAAATCTCACTGTGTATCCCTGGCTTTCCTGGAACTCCCTATGTAGACGCAGCTGGGATGGTAGGCATGTGTCACTACTTTAGACTTTATTGCTAATATTTAGAACTTCAATTCTCTCTGTCAGCACTTAGCATCCAAATCTGTTTGGTATGACCAGACCAAAATGATGCATGGTGCATCATTTCTAGCAAGCAGCCAAGGATAAGTTCTTTGTTCTGCCTGGTTTTACAGCCCATTATTGCACCACAATCCAAAGAGCATATGAAGATGCCTTGATGACAACGTCATTTGCTACCTCTCACAGTGAACCATTCATAGGTCTATGGAAACCTCTGGTAGAGCCTCAGGAAGAACTAACCTCTCTGGTTCATTGGGGCAGCCTCTGTGACTTTTATAAAATACTTTTAATACACTGGGAAGGAAAGAGTCCATGAGAAAAAACTCAATTTTTCAAATATCATGTAAGCAGAGCTCAATAAGATTACTACTAAATTATGCTAGTAATCTTAGCACTCTCAAGATAAGGCAAGAGGATCATGGGTAATTCAAAGTCATCCTCGGCTGCACGGTGAATGTGAGGCCAGCTTGGCCTACATAAGACCCTGTCTAGAATAAAAACTAAAAGAGAATAATTAAATAAATAATAAAATGCAGGTCAACCATAAGATGCATGTGTCCCCCTGGAAGTCTGGCTAATTCTGCAGCATTCACCCACTCCTTCCTTCACTAGTGGCACACTGTACTTTGGGTTTCCATGACAACACTCCTTTGGGGGTTTTCTTCTTCCTCTGCTGTCTTCTCCTATTCATACACACCAACTTGTTGTGCCAGTCTCTCATATTCATGCATACCAAACTACATATTTTCAGGAAAACATACAAATAGAAAGATATTCATCAGAGTAATTAGAATGCTTAGTAATTGGCAGGAAAGAGGAAGTAGAACCAGAGAGGCACATGGAGACAAACGGACTAAACAAACGAAATAACGGAGAAGCCCTGCAGAGGCCAATGATGATAATGTGCCATAAACAGAGAGTCTCTAATTATCTAAGCTAAATTCTGCACTTGAAATACAACTGATGAAAGGTAGGAGGCCATGAACAGACAGAAGGGAAACAGCATAGCATGCAGACTCCTTTTACTACCTTAGATAAGGATGATCTTTTTAACATTTTAATATACAGTGCAAGGCATTTTTCAAAGAGGTATACAACAAACAGGATAATGATGGTACCAGTGTATTATTATCCTTACCTACCCTAATGTACATTCCACTGTAACCTTGCTCTGTCCCACTGGGGAGGAAATACTGAAGAATCAAGCTTACCTTCAAAGCCTTTATTGATGACTCCACTGGCATGTGCTTCTTCTCCACACTGAGAAACATTATTTAAGGAAACATTTCTGAATAGCTGAAGCTGGTCTTGGATGTTATGGAAAGTGGGTCTCTGGTCCGGTTCTTGAGCCCAGCATTGGGACATTAAATTCCACCTGGACATGTGGGTGAAGATGGGAAAGTACATGATGCCAGGGTGTCGTGACTAACAATCTAGAGAAGGGCATGGTAGCGAGCCCAACTTGTTCCCATTTCCCCATGTTTAACACAAATGAACAGAGTGAAGATTTCTTTTTAAGACTATCTACAATATTAGTGCCTATATAACACATAGGACAACCCTTTTGAAATTGTGACATTATCTCAGTAGTAATCGATCCAAGTTGACAGATGAGTAAATGGATGTTTGGAAGGTCTACTTAGCGCATCAAGGAACTAACACCTTGAAAAATGATTGAAGAAGTAGAGATTACGTTTTAAACTTCACAGATAGACATAACAAAATCTAAGGTTTACTACAGTCTACAGAGATGTCCAGAGGCAGAATGACAGGTGGAAACCAGATTTGAGTTCGGAGCTGTTCCTTATACACTGCCAGGATTAATTCAGCTCCCCAGACATTCAGAACAGGTTGACTGACTTTCTCTGGATGACTGCCTAAAAATGTCTATACAGCACTCACAGCAGCATATGTAAATATATAGATAAACATACACTCATCATGGATCTATTAGACACTTGTTTTACACCAACATTGCTCATGTGTACATGTGTTTAGGGTAGGAGCTAAGGTTTCCAGCAGTGTGGCTTCGGTCTTCATAGGTGACATGTATAGTAAATGAAAAAGAGTAACATTTTATCACCCTGCAACTCAAATGAACAGGGAAGGAAAAGGTACCTCTCTAAATACTGTCAACAATTGGATCTTTTTCAGAGTTCCCACCTAAAAGAAGACAATTACTTCATTTAAGACAGTGTGTAGTATATGATCTGGTTCAATCCACCATCTTAAACCATGTTCTTAGGTAATGGTCACATTTCTCTATAGTAAATTCCATTTGTCTTATTTCTGGGCTATTTCCACACCTTTGTTCTTCTTTCCTAACAATATTAGCATATCTGCCAGAAAAGAAAGAGGCATAATGCTGTGTAGTGGCACCATGAGGGATCCTCACTAATTTTCAGAGCCGATCTGCAATTCAATCCAGAGTGACAGATCCCATTCAGCCTGTATACAGCTGTAACTAATAAGGAGCCAAAGGACTCTAGATGCCTCTATTACTTCCATCACTGGTTTTCGAAGCTACAAACTTTCTGATGTTGTTGAGACTTTCATATATGAGAACCATATATACACTATTTCCATCCTTTCCCCCAGTGCCTTCCATGCTTCACACTCCCTGTCAACACCTTTATAGCCTTTTCTTTTTAAAATTATTGTTGAGACAGGTGTAGTGGGGCATTCCAGCACTTGGGAGGCAGAGGCAGGCAGATCTCTGTGAGTTCCAGGACAGGAAGGGCTACATAGAGACCCTGTCTCCAAAAAAAAACCAAAAAACAAAAACAAAAAAATTATTATTGACACACACACTCCTACTGAGTTATTTAGCATTGCTCATATGTACATGTGTTTAGGTCTGACCACTTGAGACTGAAGAACTCATCTCTGGCAAAAAAAAAATTTCCCCTAGCTAGGCAGTGATGGTGCACAACTTTAATCCCGGCACTCAGGAGGCAGAGGCAGATGGATCTATGTGAATTTGAGATCAGTCTGGTCTACAATAGCTAGTTCCAGGACAGGCTCCAAAGCTACACAGAGAAACCCTGACTCAAAAAACAAAACAAACAAACAAACAGAAGATTCTCTGACTTTCAGTAGCCATTGATTGCCTGTAGCTCTTTATCTAGGGGTAGGACCTTAGTCATTTTTCCAGTCCGTGTTCACAAATCAACTGGCATTGCATTATGCAGGGCCTGCTTAGGCAACTACCCTGTTAAGATTCCATGGGTACAGCTTCCCTGCCATGTCTAGAAGACTCTACCCATGATCAACCACTTGCTTTTCTTTCCCCAGAGCTAATGAAGCCGATTAGGGATTAAGAAAGGAATGAATAAATAAACATAAACTGAGAAGTATTTAAAAGTGTTAGCCGTGATGCCACTAAGCCCATGGACATGGAGGAGTGCACTAGAGGAGGGGGAAGCATGTGCAATGTCCTGAATTTGGAAAGAGCTTGGCACAGTTTAAAATCTGAAAAAAGGCCAGAATGGCTGACGTGCAGTCACGGAGGAGGAAGGATGAAATGGCATCAGAAGAGGAAGCAGGATCACTCAGGTCTCACAAACCAGGTAAGGAGCTATTGGAGGACCTCCAGTGGTACCCAAGTACCTAAGCTTAGTGTGCACACTTGAAATTGCAAAGGAACATTCTAGCTGATAGATGGACATTGGGCTGTACAGGAGCCAAGTGAAAGCTATAGACTAAAGACTAAGAGACATTGTGGTTTGAACTAAGATGGCGACAATGGAACTAGAATAAGACTGCATGCAATCACTAGGTGACAATTACCCACAAGTCACCACAGGTTCTTAAGTATCTATCTTAGGAACTATAATGCAGTCTTGAATTCATTATAATAAAACTCCGCTTGTATTTATTTCATTTCTAGATGTATAACTCAAGTCCTCGTTAGTACTGAATACCAGGATATTGTGAGAAGCAGCAATGGATGTTTTCTATGGGTTGTTCTGATGCCTTCAAGGGATGTACAGTCTGGTTAAAGAATGTCAGACAGCTTTGTTTTTATTGTATTAGAGTCATATCTGAGAAAGAACTGAATGATAACAAATCTATAACCTTTTCTTATAATCTGTGCTTTGTAGGAGCAAAGCTGACCCACATATTTCACTGATGGACCATTAGAGATAAGATTATAATTGACATCAGATTGTGGCTCTTGAGGCAGCAATTAAAACATAATCTGGATGGATGATGTAGAGGTTTTCTTAAGAATCAAAATGAGAAAATAAAATAATTCTTCAAGGCAGCATTTCTGAAAATAGAGATAATTGCCTAGATACTGACAAAAGTATGTCAAGACCTCGAGTTTCAGATGCAAAGTGCTAACTTATCTGTAACCTACTTAATAGACACGACTTGGGGGAACAGAAGGGAGAGGAGAACGTGAAGGCAGGCAGAGAGCTCACCCCTACAACTGACACTTAGCCCAGCACCCACACACCTGCTCTCCTCGGAAAGTGCAGCCTCATGTTTTAGCTGTGTAATTCGTTTACTCAGATATGCTTAATAGTTTTACCTAGGGGGAGGGGCTTTAACTTTACAATGAATCCGGTCATCACTCTTGACCTTCTAGACAGCCAAACACCACTCAAAGACCGTTTGTCCCAGTTCGCAGAGACAGAGGCGGACTAAGGAGAGAGGAACTGCAGCAGCTACAAGACTCAAATAGCAATAAACTGGCAATGGCATGAAGTGAAGAGGCTTTTAAGAATTTAATAACCCTAAGAAAGCTTTACTTGGGTCTCTTTCAAGTAAATTAACAATTACAGCTGCGGCTCAGGGGTGGCTTCTCACCAACACACGTCAGTGTTCAGGACTGTACTTTACACACCTCTACAGCCACAGTAACAGATACCCAAGTCTAGATGCATCTTCTATTTCTTGGTTTCATTTAAATTTGTGGGGATGCTTGTTTTAATTCTAGAAAAGCATTCGCTATGCTTGGAGTAATTCATTTGGCTAAGAATTGGGCTTCAAATCCCTCTACTCACTATGTGACCCTTTGATCTTCTTTACATCTTTGGTTTTGTTTTGGTTTTTTTTTCCTTCATTCCAAAATAGCATGAGACTCATTAACTGTGTTCAGTATTACTCTTCATGCATATTAAAGTCCCTGGATTCACGAAGCCATTGATGTTTGACAAAGGAAAATGTATGTCATAGCATCTTTTACTTTTAAGGGGGCAAGTGCCTGTAACTATTTAAATAAGACACATAAAACACAAACTTTAAGAATCCCGCTCTTCATTGGGTCCAATTCCAGAGAGACTTGCTGAGAATCGAGCTGAACATTTTTTCAGAGTCAGAATGATAGGGTATGACTGTTAGGCCTGCCATTGTTGCCTCCTACATCTGAGGGTCCCTCCAGGAAGTCTGTCAATTGCAGGGCCCCAGAAAGCTCTTGGCATGGAGCAGGTTTCCCTTTGATCCTGTTTCTTCACAGGAGTGGTGTGCTGGTCGTTCATAGTAAAAGCTGAGGAGAACACACTGACTGTGCTTTCCACCCTCCCACCCCCCTCTCCTCCCCGCCCCCACCCCGTACACCTGAGTCTTCGAACGGAATCCAGGAATGCTCTGAACTCCACATTCCAGCAATAGCTAAGGAGAGCAGGGCACCCGGAGCTCACCCGCCCCAGAGAGCACACAGGTGCCCAGAATTTAGCTGGTGGGCGGAGGTGCAACCTGGCTCAGTGCAGACTTTCAGCCTCTAAGCTGGGCCTGTGATCTCAGAGGAGCGCTTCAAATAAAACTTAGTTCCCTGTAGACTCCAAGAAGAGTAGTTAATCTTTATCATGACAACTTAAGGCCATGGCCAGATTGAATGGCATGAGAGCTTCGCTTCCCCGTACACGTCGTTTCCATGGTGGCTCCACTCAGGGCTCTGCAGAGTCATGCAGCTAGAAGTACTGCTTGCTTTTTTATGAGGTTCAAATGAATTTCAAAACTATCAATGGGCAGTCTTGGTTTCAAGGAAGTATATTTTTACAAAAAGTGGTCAATACTCAGTGACACTTTTGGAGGGTTTTTTATTTGTTAATGTTGTTATTTTGCTTGGTTTGTTTCTTTTGCTTATATATTATGGTCTCCCACTTGGCATTTAATGGGAACTCTGTGTTTACAGTGTGTGTCTTTGCATCTGAATGTGTTTCTTGTGCCTTCCTTTGGATCTTTATTTTTCTGCTCATTTGCTTGCTTTGTCCTATTGGGTTTTATTTGTTTCTGTCTTATTTTGTTATTTTTTAGACACCTGTTTGTTTCTAATGAGACAAACCAAGAAATGAAGTAAATCTGCATGGGTGAGGGGGTGGGGATGAACCAGGAGGAGTTAGGGGAGGAGGAACCGTAACCAGAATATATCATATGAAAAAAATCTACTTTCAATTACAAAAAAGGAAATCAACTAGGTCAAAAATGTATTCAACTGAGAAGTTAATTTAAAAGTACACAAAATGTTATCCCCAACTACTAATAAGAACATGCTAGTACTTCTTCCTCATTGAGTTTTTAATACCTTTGAATGAAGCAAAATCTTAAACACTTATGTTTTCTATTTCACAGATTATTGGTTTATACTCATCTCCATCATCCCAAAACAAAATGCCTGAACACAGTACAGCTGTGTAATTCAGTCATCTATTCCTTAAAAGCCTATCCAAAAATATTGCATGATTCTGATGGCATGTGTTGCCTACCCCTGGTGGGAGGGAATAACATGAAAGACAAAATTATAAGAGCGTAAGGAAATTTTGGTGTACTTAAGATTCTAGAAGTAACTTATGAATTTGAGAGATAAGTAGGAGGCAGAAAATAGTGATGAGTTTTCCAACTATGGGAGCAAAATTTATTTCCTGTTTGTGCATACTAGTTTTTTTCCCCTCTAGCACTAAATTGGATGTTTCATATACTTTCTTTAAGTTAAAGACTTTTCCTGTCTCTCCTCAAGAGACTCAAGAATCAGTTGAAGGTGCTGCTGTCAAATGTAGCCAAGTGTGTACACACCTGAATGCTTTAAAGGCTGAATCAGAAACGTGTGGTCATTTATATCTTCTAGCCAGAAGACGGAAATAATGCAGAAACATTCACCAGTACAACGTCCAACCAAGGTGTCCAGTTCTTAATCGTTCTTTGGCTCAAGTCTAAATAGTCCTCGAAATAACACGGCATCACCAAGGCAGTGCAACCATGGTGTGCGTCCGCATACTGCTAATTCCTTCTGCATTTGTCTGTACCACACAGTTTAGCACTTTATTACGTGCTGGCCGGCCATCTGACTGCCACCTCTACTGTCTCATTCAGAGCACATTCCAAGATGCACAAGAGCCGTGTCCCTGGAGTAAAGACATCTGTACACACCATGTTTGTCTTGGCAGTGTAAGCAATGTTTATACTTGCTTGTTATTTGTTTGTTTTTTTACAACCTGTTTTAAGTTCCAAGACAATATTTCTGTTGACAGTGTCCACAGGAAGTGAATTTGTGTTCACCATAGCTTAATTTTTTTCTTTGAATTATAATTGAGTTCAAATCACTCACACTTGGGGTAACTATTAGAACTCAATAGTAACCAGAATTAATATGACCAAGTCACTCACAGTAATTTTGTGTTAAGTGTACAAACAAATCAATCTGTACAATTCTTAGTAATACTATATCACATCAATCTGTATAAGCTAAATCAAAAAGACAATGCAAGTTTTAACTAATATAGTCGTACCTAATAGAATATTTTAAGGCACAGATAATATCCAAATAAAGACTCTCAAAGTAAAATGAAGTGCTCACACATGCACATACACACACACGCATACACATACACACAGAGACATGCGCACCATGCATATACACACAGAGATCTTATATTTATTTTCTTGAATTTACTTATGATGACTACAAATATATTATACTCTCCCAAATTTTGTATTGAAGCAAAATACTACATGCGTATGTAAGAACAAAGCCATACTGTATTAGGTAAATGAAATCCCATCCTCAGTTTATATTTTATGCAGGATGTACCAATATATAAATCCCGGGTTTTCTTTTAACAGGCCATGCCAGTGATCCCTAAGACTGCATGTGCACATGTTTCTGCTTTGGGGGTGCTTATGTTAGCATAATTAACTTACAGATCATCAGGACAATTTCTCGGTGGCTCCAGCCTCCCTCCTTCTTGCACAAAGTTTAAAACATCAAGGTTGGAATGCGCTGGATAAGGTTGATGACCAAGAGTTAAAATCTCCCAAACCAGAATTCCAAAGGACCTAGGATGTTAAAGGGTTCTCTTTAATTATATTTATTACAAACATCAGGTTTACAGTAGCTTCTCCAGCATCGTTGTTCCTGGGGCTACAGGGCCTACTTTGTGATTGGCATTACTGGCCTTATAAAAAGCAAATAGGAGACTTAAAAGGAGGTTGATATTAAGAAAAAGTAGAACAAGACACTGTGAATGAGCTACATTTCAAAGATGATAGAAGGGCTTAGTGGAGGCACACACAAGACCCAGACACGGGGCACACATGTACACAGAGACACAGTCATACCAGAGCACACGCAGACATACATGGAGGTAAGAGAGCTTGTCACTACTTCCTCCTCCTACCCAGAATGTGAAGAGGATAAAAATGATAATAAACATGGAGAAAAAAGTCATAAATAAAAATGGATTGCTGAGGGCAAAGTTTCTTCTCCTACACAATTTTTCTATGGCTTAAGCAACTTAAAATTCACTGGACAAATCTATAAACTTTTAGCAGCTCTAATCAAAACTTGGGGAAAAATTAGCAAAGCTTTAATAGTCAAAATACCAAGCTTCCCCAATGTCTACATTTTTTAATGACTTCAAGTCTATCTATAAACCACTCATGAAGCATCCCTTGTAGTCCATATTAGGGCACTTTCATGAACATTACTGATACGTATGTATTGCAAACATATACACCTTTGGAGTATAGCAAAATGTTTGAAATAAATGAGTCTATTTCATGAAAAAATTAAGATAAATGATAAACAATTAATGAGAGAGGTGTAAAGAACTTGAGACACATAGTAGTTCTCCTCAACTATCAGCCATAGGTGAATCATTAACCTACCTGTACACACGTATCATACACACACAGGGGGAGGGAGAAAATAAATAATTTTCAAAAAGAGCAGAATCATACATCCTGATATTAGAGAGTTTGGCCCCGTTTTTCTGTGTCCTGCTTAGCTCACCATACGTCAGACTGAGAAGTGAAGATGCTTAGCTCACCATACGTCAGACTGAGAAGTGAAGATGCTTAGCTCACCATACGTCAGACTGAGAAGTGAAGATTCCGTCCATCAAGTTTTCTGGGGCCATCCACCGGACCGGAAGCAGGCCTTCCCCTCTCTTTCTGTAATAATCATTCTTATAGATTTCCCTTGCCAGTCCAAAGTCACCGATCTTGACTACCCGAGGACTGGTATAGTCTTTCACAGACACGAGGCAATTCCGGGCTGCCAGGTCCCTACAGTAGAAGTTACATTTGACAAAGATGAACAGCAGTCCAGAGATCATACAAGTAATGCTAGTAGGTCTGGAAAGGAGGGAGGCACCTGGTTGACTAACACTGACTGACAATTTGACAGGATCCAGAATCACTTAGAAAACAGATCTCTGGGCATGTCTGTAAGGGAGTTTCCATTGGTCAGTTGAGGTGGGAGAAACCTACCCTAATTGTGGACAGCTATGGGGTAGGGCCCCAGATTAAATAAAAAGGAGAAACACAACTTAGCACGCTCATCTCCCTTTGCTTCCGAGTACAAATGTGAGTACAAAGGTCAGCTGCCTTACACTCCTACTGCCATGGCATTGCCCCCATGATGGACTGTTCCCTCAAACTATAAGCAAAATAAACTCTTCCTATCTCCCTTAAGTTACATTTGTTGGGCATTTTGTCACAGCAGTGAGAAAAGTGACTAATACTAACACAGAGGCTGTTTACAGTACATACTGGTCCTTTGAAGGAATGAAAATGTGTAACTCTCTAGTGTGGGCTACTCAAACTACACATGGTGGTCATGTGACCATCCAATAACCTGGTATCCAGATTATCATAGTACCTGTGAATGAAGTGCATCTGTTCCAAGTAGACACAGCCTTTTGAAATATCCACACACACCTCTACAAGGTCAACCAAGGTCAGTAAAGGGCCATGAAACTGTAAGAGATGAAGGAATTATGTTTTTTTGGTTTTTATGAGACAGGGTTTCTCTGTATTGCTTTGGAGGCTGTCAGTCCAGCCCGGCCTGGAACTCACAGAGATCCCCCTGCCTCTGCCTCCCGAGTGCTGGGATTAAAGGCGTGCGCCACCACCGCCCTGCCAAAGGAATTACTATAAGTACTTTCGCACCTGGCAGAACATATATACACATACGCATGAATATATATGACTACATAATGTATATATGAGTATATACCCTTATATATGATGTTCTAAAGCAATTTTTATAGTCACAAGAACTCAAGAGGAAAACACACAATTATACATGGTAGCAAACTATATTTTTAAATTTGAAATCTAGTTCTGCTATCCATTATGCAAACCTGTTCATTAATTAAGCAATTTTCTTGCATGTAAAATGGGCATTTTATGATAGGCTTTTTAAGATTCAAAATAAGATACACAGTATTGCCAACATGCAATAGGCACTTAATAAATAAATGCCATCTGATCACATAATAGTAGTAATAATCTAAAAATAACCCATGCTAGCTAGATTAATGATTGGTTCAATGACCTTTGATGACATCAGTCAGAACAATAGGCTTGTCCCACATAGGACCTCCCACCCTGTAAATTGTAAACAAAACTATCTTTCCAGATCATTTTTTTCATCTATAAGTGCCAGCAGAAATATAGATGAACTTATACTCATCGAAAGGAATCCTAGTGAGAAAAAAAGCCAGTCAAAATTTTTACTAGTATCATATGGAGAAGATTCAAAGCTCCTGCCTGGGGGCCGTAGCCATACACTGAGCCTTCCCATATCCCTGCAATTGCCTTGGTCCAGGCCTTTATCATCTGTCATCTGATGGATTCAAAGACTTCCCGTGTATCCAGCCTCTTGTCCTTCCATTAGCTTCCTTGTTGTGCCCAACTTCCTGTAGAACCCATTATCAGATTGGGCACAGCATCATGGCAGCCCCAAGCTGCATCAGGCTCTCTGTAGGTCCATTAATTTCCCCTTCTCTTCTCCTCTCAGAAGTTGCACTTTTGTTTTTCTGAACTATCTGTCCTTCCTTAGATCTGTTGTCCAACCCTCTTCTTTTGTTCCTGCTGTTTCCTCGTTAGTGTAGACCCTTATTCTTGGTATCTCCCACATCCTTCGCTGAGCAGCTCACACGACTCCTGAACCTATACAACCTTACAATCTGTCAATTACTCATGCAAAGGTGGTGCCCCCTGCTATGCTCACACCATAAAAGTGGAGGTCGTCTTCATATCTGGAACACGATACCACCAGGACCCCATGCAACACTATACATGGCTTATTCACCAGGCTGTGGCCTGTTGTTCTAAAGGAATCTTTATTAGGATTACAAGAATTCATGAGAAAAATATACAAATGTGCATGGTGAAACACTATATAGGTAGATTTGAAATATAGTTCTGCTGTTAATTCTTTAAATTTGCTTAAATTAAGTAGGCAATTTTCTCATATATAAAATGAACATAGTACAACCAGCCTTTCAAGATTGAAAACAAGGTATATAACATTGCGTATATATAACAAGCACTTAATAGCATCCCTTCCAAATCTAGCTCAGGTCCACCTGTGTCATGGCCTGTGTCTGACCCTGCCAGGCATCCTGGCTGGCTAGCTAGCTACTGTGTGAATAGAATCCTACTTTGCTCTAGGCAAACCTCACTTTACTCATGAGTACATTATGACCCTCTTAAAAACTTCATGCTGGTGACTAGCACCCTGTTCCCTACTGATAAGATTTTCATAGATTCTGCCTGCCTGTGTGACTCTCCAGCCACGTCTCCCCATCACCTATATTTGACCTCCTTAACATCAGATGCTTCCACAACCTGCTGCTTGTCAAATCCTGTGTGTGATGCCGGGAGCCGTGGGGCAGGGATGTGAGGAAGTGCATGTTAAAGTCCCTTCCACTTTAGGAAATGAATGGATTTCCCTTCAAGATGCCTTAGTATAAGCAGAGTATTTGGGAAAACAGGTGAGGGGAAGGAATGGGAAGAGAGGGAAAATTGGTTGTTATGTAAAAAAAGACAAATAATTGTTACTATTCCACCTTCTCTCTTGGTTTTGTCCTAAACATGCTAAATTCTCCAGGCCGTCCTCCCAGTTCTCCCAAACTGGAAATCACTCTCCTTACTCCAGGTTCCAGCAAGATATTTTCTAAACCACTCTAAATGATCTTTCTATTTTCTCCCTTACACAAATCACAGGTTCTATGGAAAGACACAGACAATGTATAACTATAGCCTCCATGAAGGAACTTGGAAATTTTCCATATGCTGTTAGTAAAATGCCTTGTGAGAAGCTCCTTTAGAGAAAAGCCACAGTCTCCACGGTCCCACCATTGCTACCCAATGAAAAGTTGACAAATTCAATTGCATTTAGAAAGCAGCACATTTGCTTTCATTTGAGGACATGTTTGACTCAAGGCTTCCTCGTACTCCTGTGTAAAGGTGACTGGTCACAAGGGAACGGGCACAAACAATAGAGTGGCAATAGTAGTATTGTCTGCCGTGTGGGGACAAAGCACCCAACAGTGTCTTGTCCTCCATGGGGAGAATAAGATAAGGCCCAGTCAGAAATAAAATCAGAGGAAGAACGGCAGTGCCTCGAAGACCAGTCATTATAGCTGACCATGGTGGCACACCCCTCTAATCCCAGCCTTCACGAGGCCCTGGGAACATGTAAGTAACATTGCACAGACTGAGCAGGTTGTAGTTAAGTATTTAGGAATATATACACAAAAATATACATATATATGCAACAACAATGAAAAAGAGGCTATGAATTTGAAGGAGAGAAAGAAGAGATACACGGAAAAGTTCACATGAAGAGATGGGAAGGGGAAAATGATAGGACTGTATTATAATCTCAAAAATGAAAAGAAACATTTAAAAGTAAATAATTAAGGGACAAAAAAGAAGCAGATGAATGGATAACAAATTCAGGAATCTGAATGTTGTCTCAAAAAGTTAAAGACACAAAAAAGCAAACCTTTCCTGAGTCAGAAAAGAGCAGTCAGGTGATGGATGGTAAATGGGCTCAGTGTGGGCAACAGTGAAGGGAGGCAGCAGGTGAACGGGAAGGAAGAGTGAAGGGAGGCAGCAGGTGAACGGGAAGGAAGAGTGAAGGAAGACAGCAGGTGAACGGGAAGGAAGAGTGAAGAGAGGCAGCAGGTGAACGGGAAGGAAGAGTGAAGGGAGGCAGCAGGTGAACGGGAAGGAAGAGTGAAGGGAGGCAGCAGGTGAACGGGAAGGAAGAGTGAAGAGAGACAGCAGGTGAACGGGAAGGAAGAGTGAAGGAAGACAGCAGGTGAACGGGAAGGAAGAGTGAAGGGAGGCAGCAGGTGAACGGGAAGGAAGAGTGAAGGAAGACAGCAGGTGAACGGGAAGGAAGAGTGAAGGGAGGCAGCAGGTGAACGGGAAGGAAGAGTGAAGAGAGACAGCAGGTGAACGGGAAGGAAGAGTGAAGGGAGGCAGCAGGTGAACGGGAAGGAAGAGTGAAGGAAGACAGCAGGTGAACGGGAAGGAAGAGTGAAGGGAGGCAGCAGGTGAACGGGAAGGAAGAGTGAAGAGAGACAGCAGGTGAACGGGAAGGAAGAGTGAAGGAAGACAGCAGGTGAACGGGAAGGAAGAGTGAAGGGAGGCAGCAGGTGAACGGGAAGGAAGAATGAAGAGAGACAGCAGGTGAACGGGAAGGAAGAATGAATGAAGAGAGACAGCAGGTGAACGGGAAGGAAGAGTGAAGGAAGACAGCAGGTGAACGGGAAGGAAGAGTGAAGGGAGGCAGCAGGTGAACAGGAAGGAAGAGTGAAGGGAGGCAGCAGGTGAACGGGAAGGAAGAGTGAAGGGAGGCAGCAGGTGAACGGGAAGGAAGAGTGAAGAGAGACAGCAGGTGAACGGGAAGGAAGAGTGAAGGAAGACAGCAGGTGAACGGGAAGGAAGAAAGAAGAGAGACAGCAGGTGAACGGGAAGAAAGAGTGAAGGAAGACAGCAGGTGAACGGGAAGGAAGAAAGAAGAGAGACAGCAGGTGAACGGGAAGGAAGAGTGAAGGGAGGCAGCAGGTGAACGGGAAGGAAGAGTGAAGGAAGACAGTAGGTGAACGGGAAGGAAGAGTGAAGGGAGGCAGCAGGTGAACGGGAAGGAAGAGTGAAGAGAGGCAGCAGGTGAACGGGAAGGAAGAGTGAAGGGAGGCAGCAGGTGAACGGGAAGGAAGAGTGAAGAGAGACAGCAGGTGAACGGGAAGGAAGAGTGAAGGAAGACAGCAGGTGAACGGGAAGGAAGAAAGAAGAGAGACAGCAGGTGAACGGGAAGGAAGAGTGAAGGGAGGCAGCAGGTGAACGGGAAGGAAGAGTGAAGGAAGACAGTAGGTGAACGGGAAGGAAGAGTGAAGGGAGGCAGCAGGTGAACGGGAAGGAAGAGTGAAGGAAGACAGTAGGTGAACGGGAAGGAAGAGTGAAGGGAGGCAGCAGGTGAACGGGAAGGAAGCCGGCACTGCCTTCTGGGAAGAAGTGTCCAGGAAATAAGCTGAAGTGCTCAGCTGCCATCCTGTGAAGGGTGACACACTTCTATCGGAGAGTTAATAGAAAAAGCAGATGAAGGAGAAAACAAACGACAGTCCTTAGGAACTAGTCCAAGATCAGAAGAAACAAAACAAACGTCGCGATCACAAGACTTGGCTGACTCAGCTGCCTGTAATGATGACGAATCCCACAAATGCAAACCTGGATGCGGGTAAGCAGGGAAATATGGTACCCATGGAGAATGGGGAAAGGTCTCCTGTGTGTGATGCCGGGAGCCGTGGGGCAGGGATGTGAGGAAGTGCATGTTAAAGCCCCTTCCACTTTAGGAAATGAATGGATTTACCTTCAAGATGCCTTAGTATAAGCAGAGTATTTGGGAAAACAGTTAAATACCAAAAGACATGTGCAGGTCTGGAAGTGCTTGTGAGACGGTGCATAGCCTCCTGGTTTTCATACCTTGCTATACACTTTGTTTAGCCATACAGGGTTCAATTAGCTTAGGGGGGAAAGGTGTCTTAAATCTATGGTTTTAAACTAAGTATTTTGCCTCTTGTCTTCTCATCTGAGGTATAAAGTACAATCCTGCAGGAAGTACTTCCTGACTCTGCCCAACAGGCCAGAGTATTTCCAGGATCTGCCCTGTGCCGGGCACTGCGAACCAAAGGATGGATGAACTGGAACCACACTGGGAAGGCTGAACTCTAGAATAGGGATTCTAGGGGCGGGTATCTGGGTGGGGAGAGCAAACAGGACACTGAGTAAGTGGAACGAGAGCGGATACACAAAGTCAAGAGTTTTGTTTCAGCCAAAATACGTTTGTGATGCCAATGGAGGACACCAAGAAGATAAGGCCTCTAAATCAACAGATCTATCATGTAGGAACTCACAGAAACTGAGACAGCAGCCAGGGGACCTGCAAGGTCTGCACCAGATGAAGGTGCTAGACCTGGAAGGGGAAACCCAAGATCCCACCCCTAAAGAGAAGTTGTCGCCCACTCCACAGGGAGGGATGCTCTCTCAGCCTAGACACTCCGGTGAGGGTCTAGGCCCTGCTCCAAATGATGTGACAGACCTTGAAGATCCCCCCTTGAAAGGCTTCACCCTCCCTGGGGAAGAGAAAGGAGATGGGATAGGGGTTCATTCGGTGGGGGGCAGGGGAGGAGAGGAGGAAAGGGAACTGGGACTGACATGTAAATCAAGCTTGTTTCTAATTTAAATTTAAAAATGGAAAAAATGATAACCACTTGAAAATAAAAGTTTACTGTTCTTCAAGGGAGTCTCACCCATAAACAAACCACGCTTAAGGGTTAACTGCATGCCGGGCAGTAGACGGCCAACAGAAAACGAAGTCAACAACGTCTTTGGAGGTTCCTTGACTTATAATGTCATCTCAGGGATTTTTCCTTTTTTAATTTATATATTTTTTCTCTCTTGCCCTACAGATCATTTTCATGTATAGTATTTTTGTGGGATTCATGAGTGTGTGAACATGTTGGTCTCTGCATTCATATCTGATTCCTGAACTCTTTGGGGGGAACTCTTTTCCTTCTGTTTGTTTTGTCCAGTTCCGACCTGTCAGTTTTTGTTTTATCTTATTATATTTTATTGTAATATTATTATCCCTTAAAAGTCTGTTTGTTCTCTAATGAGAGACAGATAGGGAGTAGATCTAGATGGGAGGGAGGTGATGAGGAACTGGAAGGAACAGAGGGAAGGGAAACCATAATCAGGACATATTATATGACAAAAAAAAATCTGCTTCCAATAAAAGAAAAATGAAAAAAAATTTAAGTCCAAATAGCTCTATCATCCTGAAGAATGGTGCAGCCTACCAAAATCAAGGTCAGCAGAACCATTCAACTGCAAAGTGTAGTATACTTCAAGACTGGAAATAAAATTTGGGATAGACAGAGTAGATGAAATTAAGAGATACATGGTTCTAATTCCACACAATCCTTATTGGGAGTATGCCTTTTTTTTTTTTACAAGAAGTTTGTTTTCTCGTTCAGTACTAAAACCAGGCTCAAATATTAGCTCAGGGCTCCAATTACCCTAATCAAACATGAAAAAAGATGCCCTTTCTTTCCATAGCCACCTTCAAAGCATCTCACTGCAATCAAAGCTACTGCACACTGAACTTGAAGGAAATCAATATGGATGTCTAACACCATGCTTTGGAATGCCAATACAGGAGATGCCACCCCTACCCACCTACCGTCGTGCCTCGGGCTTTCCTCAAATAGCTTAGAAGGTCTCCTCCTTCCATCAATTCCAGAATAATGTACTGGGGCTCACTCAGCAGACAGACTCCCAGCTGCTTCAGAATGTTGGGGTGATTAAACTTGCTGAATGATGAAAAGATACAAGCTGGCATGACATGACAGTGACAGCGGTCCCAGCTGGGGTCTTTATGGAACAAGCGTTTTACCCAAAGTGTCCTTTTGAAGCCCTCACTGACTTCCTCTAACATGGGAGAGCTTCCCTGGCCTAAGTCCCCATCTGTATCCTTGCCTTAAGAAGGGAACATGGCATCCCCTAGTGGCCAGAGCATCTGAGTAGAACAAATGGGGTTTTAGAAGAAATAATGTTTCTCATAATGGGAGTTTTATGATTAGGAAAGAAAGCAATTTTGACTAATAGCCTTCTTCAAAAGCTGTTTGGAAGCATTTCTGTGTGGTCACAATTATGACATGTAGCCTCTCCCTTTTAGGGGAACAACTCAGATCTTCAGGTTTTGGCGTCATTGGTTCGTGAAGACAATAGAATGAGTAAGCCCCCAGACTAATTAGAGGACCCAGTTGGACTTCCCATGAGCCTCTACCTCCCACTTCTCCTTAAGATGTCCTTGAGCAGTTCTCATGACTGCTGCAGACCGAAACCTTGCTGATAAGTTTTCTAAGAGATGTTCTTCCTAACATCAGATCTCATAAAAAGGCATCTTCCTGGATCTGCTTGACCCATCATCCCTCATTAAGAACAGGTACATTTTAAAAGCAGAAGGGTCTCAGAGTTTGCTTGCAGGATACACTCCTAACTAAAGATAAGAGATGGGAGGGTCTTTTGCCCGGGAGCTACCTACCCAGACTCTGAAGATTGGCTTCTATAGACCACTGAATGCTACAGATTTATTTCCTTTTAAAGTCTTTGTTCACATTTATTTTCAGAATGACCTAGTCATTTGGAGTATTAAAAATCTAACACAGAGAAATGGAAATTTTCTAATTTTCTATCCACACTAGTCAGGGAAAATTACTGTATGAACTATGCTATTACCTCATCAGGTGTGCCTCCTTCAAGAACTCAATCTTCTCCTGGTCTGTGGAACCCTTCTTCAAGGTCTGCGAGAAATGGAGGCAAGCCAGAAATCAGACATTGGAAGCCAGGTGGATTAGTGGGGACAATGTTTTGTTTTTACTTTGTCTTCTTTGTTGTTGTTTTGTTTGATTTGTTGCAATGTCCACTCTGATATCTGGAACTAAATCACAGATATGGCATGTCATATAATCTGTAAATCCCCAGCTGGTGTGGTGTGTGGTCTAAAACTTCCATAACTGCACTGTGCATTAAAGAATACCTCAGTCTGTTAGATAAGGGACTGAGGAACAAATATGTAAGGTCCCTATAAAACACGGAATGTTTTTATTTTGTGGGTTTTTTTTTTGGTTTTTTGAGACAGGGTTTCTCTGTATTGTTTTGGAGGCTGTATTTTGTGTTTTTAATTAATTTATTGTTTATTTATTTTATGCATATGGTTCTTTGTATGTATGTTGGTACATGACATGTGTACAGTGCCTGTAGAAGACAGAAGAGAGCATTGGATTTCCTGGAACAAGAACTACAAGATGGAAGTGAGCAACTATAAGAGTTCCGGGAATCAAAACTGGATTCCAAATTGAGCAGCCAGTGCCTTTAATGGTTGAGCCCTCTTTCCTTACATAGAAATACAGAAAAATCTAAAGACACACTAATTTGGGCATTCAACAGGTCGGCATCTTTTCAGATTTTCTTCTCAGTGTCAACTTTCCCACTTTGCTTGTAGTCACTCCCTGATTCATTTTGGGGGGGGGTTGTCCTTTACTAGTCAATAGATGTAAATTAGTCACAAAACTCTGTCCTAAAACTCTCTAGTCTCTTAACCATAAGTCACACCTCTCAGCTCCAGCAAACACAACACAAGAGAAAAACTGCTCATAAACAGTGGGGAAAACAGGAAGAGAATAGTATTTCATGACATAGAAAATTCAGACTTTCTTGTGGACCCAAGACTGACATCTGGAAAACCAGAATAGGACCAAACCAGGCCCCCTGAGCGTAGGTGTCAGTTAGGAGGCCTGGGCAATCTATGGGGCCTCTGGCAGTGTATCAGTATTTAGCCCTAGTGTATGAATTGCCTTTGAGAGCCCATTCCCCATAGAGGGATACTTTATCAGCCTAGATGATGTGATAGACTTTGATGATTCCCCATGGAAGGCCTCATCCTCCCTGGGGAGCAGAAGAGGGATGGGATGGGGTCTCCATGGAGGGCATGGAGGATGGGTGGGAGAGGGAACTGGAATTGATATGTAAAATAAGATTGTTTCTAATTTAAATTTTTAAAAGGTGGAAAAAAAAGGAAAATTCAGGCTTCAATATTTATAACTAAAGTTTAGTGGAAATACTTGTTGGTTTAAATGTTTACTGTGTGAGCTTCAGGAGCAGAAATCAACAGCTGAAAGAGACAGCACCAGGGCAGTAGGTTTGAGAAAGTATGCTAAGCCCTAGTCTGGTTCCTGGTGGATTTATTGAACAATTCTAGTTCATGTAAAATGAATTATTGTTTTGTTGAGACAGAATCTCTTGCAGCTCAGGCGAACCTCTGTATTTGTATGCAGTCAAGCATGACCTTGAACTTGGTTCTCCTACTTCCTTCTCTGCAGGGCTGGGAATACATGCACATCATACGTTGTTTTATGTGGTGCTGGAGACCAAGCCCAGGGCTTTTGAAGCATTAGGCAAGGACTCTAAAATTGAGCTATTATCCCTAGCCCCCCTTAGAGTATTTTCAATGGGAAATAGAACTCTGCTACATCTTACTTATTAATAGCTTTAGTAGTAACATAAGCCCTGGATACATTCTCCTTTTAAAAGTCCAGTAGAAATGGGGGAAGTAATGGACGGTTTTTGTAGCTAATGACAGACTTCTACCTTCTACCATTCTTAAATTTTAACTTAATTTTTAAATGCTTATTTATTTTATTTTGTGTGTGTTTTTGCCTGCATGTATATATGTGTATGATGTGTGTGCCTGGTGACATTGGAGGTCAGAAAAGGTCACTGGGATCACTTGGTACTGCCGTTACAGATAGATGCTTATGAACTACCATGTGTGTGCTAGGAACCAAACCCAAGTCCTCTTAAAGAGCAGCAAGCACTCTTAGTCACTGAGCCAACTCTGCCCCAAATGTATCTTATTTTTTTAGTTGGCATACTATTTGTACATAATTTTGCTATACAATGTGATGGTTTGACTTATATAGCCATTGGATAGTGAACAATCCAGGATACTAGCATATTCATCACCTTAAACTTTTACTATTTCTTTGTTACTAAGTCGATTGAAATTCTGTCTTAAGACATGCTGTGCATTTTGCTAGCTAGTTATACTGGAGGGCCTCTTTTCGGCCACCAGCGCTGGATTTTCATGAGGTCATATGCATGGTAGAGTTCAGAGATGCACATTACCTTCACTGCAACTTTGGTTTCGCCACTTCCCACTCCTAGGATGTCCACAGCTGTGCCTTCATACACTTCTCCAAAAGCCCCACTCCCCAACAAAAGACGCAGGCTCAGTTTCTCCCGAGGGAAGGTGGGAAGATTTTCAATCTCTTCTTGGGTTGGAAGAGTACTGTAAAATAACAATATGTTTGTTCTCCCTAAAGAACTTAGGTATATACATTTGTATTCTAAAGAAACTGAGGCAGCACTGTACATTCCAATATGGGAATGAGGAATTTTGTGTTCCTATACTTTCCTGATCTATCGGTTTTTACACAAACTATGCCACTTTACTTTTGAGCATGGTGGTTTCTACAGGAACATGACCGTGGAGGCTTCCCCGAGGCTCCCGGTACAAATGCCTATATCAAATGAGTGGTTATGAGATTCTAGGGTTGTGGATCCATGGGAAAGCTACTGCAGATGAGGAAAGCGGCAGGAGAAGCAGATGGACCCTGCAGCTTTCACGTCACCTGTCTCACACGCCTGTGTCTATGACTTTCATGACAGGATCTACTGTGACCAAAAAGTGGCCTCATCCATCCCCACATCAGCCCTCAGATGACCAGTCTTCACCTTGGAATGTTCTGCCATTGGTACTTAACCTAAATCAAGTACACTTTGAAGTTTTGGTCTTGGTTTTGGTTTTTTTTTTTTAGCAAAACTCTTCTTTTTAATGACTTATTTATTTTAATTTTGTGTATGTGTTTTGCCTGCATGTCTGTCTCTCTGTGTGTGAGGGTTCCAGATCCCCTAGAACTGGAGTTACAGACAATTCTAAGCTGCCTTGTGAGTGCTGGGAATTGAAACTGGGTCCTCGGGATGAGCAGCCAATGCTCTTAAGCCATCTCTCCAGCTCCAGTGTTTTCTAAAACAAACAAACAAACAAAACTTTCCTCTGAAGATCTGGTTTTGTTCATTTCACTTCTGTATCTATTTTATAGATTTCAGCAAGCAAGGCCTATGAACATAGAATTCTTTTTACAAAGAACATGACATAGTGTCTCGTGCAAGGAAATACTTATTTTCCTTAATGATAATGGGCATAGCATTATGATAATGGGTTTCCATAATAGAATAAGAAGATGCATGCAAGACATCTAGAACATTCTCCTGCTCAGTCATTCACTCTTTTCAAAGTGAAGCATTGCTCCTTCTTAAGTTGTTTTTTAATCACACGATTAAACAATGGAAGGCAATGGATTTGTACTTTGCGTATAGGATAACCACAATATGTCACCATTTGTCCCAAGTCACATATGAGGATGGAAGCAAATGTTACTGACAGTGATACCCAAAGATGCCTGGGAAATATGAGATGTGTAGACACCCTTGTTACTGGGCCCACACGTGGTCTATGTGATCCAAGAAGATGGCATGGGCCACATACTGTACTGCATAGCAGGCGTTGGCTAGTCCCACTCCAGCTGCCAGACCCCGCAGCTCCGCCAACTCCTTGTCGTCTTCGTTGAGAACTGAGAGCCCTTCCTTGGGAGCTTTGCGAGTTTTCAAGCCTCTATACCAGACTATAAAGAAAACAGACAATTTACTAAGTAAATTATTGCCTTTTCCCCCTTAAAAATGTTGGTGTGCTTTAAACACACATATGTGTGTGAACTCTGCTGACAGAATAACAGAGATTGATTTTCAAGTATTCCTGTAGCAATTTTTTAAAATTAAATCTTGGGAAAATTCCATAAAAAACCAACACAATTCATACACTTTTAATTGTAAAGTTCACTATATTTCCAACTACTACAAGTAAGTTTTGAAGTATCTTATTAAAATGCACTTCTCAAAATTAACTGTAAGCTAGAACCAAACTAAGTTTAAAAACTTGTAAAAATAAGTTGGCATTCCCACCAGCAGTGGAGGAGTGTTTCCCTTTCTCCACATCCCCTCCAGCATCCCTCATGGAAGCCCTTGCCCTCCCTGGGGAGCAGAGTGGGGAATATAGTGGGGGTGGGGGGCTGGAAGGATTGGGGTGTGGGGGAGGAGGGGTGAGAGAGGGAACTGAGAGTGAGAGTGACATGTGTAAAAAATTAAATAAAAATATGAATTAAAAAACTTGTAAAATAATTAGTACTGAAGCAAATGTACTTCTGCATCCAGACATCCCCTAGCACTCCTGTAGACCCAAGGGAATGCTTCCAATACAATGTTGTATTCAAAATGTTTTCAGTTGATCTCAGCCCAGCCTTTTGGCTGAGGTTAAATGTAAAAAACGTTTTTAGTGTGATGTATATGGTACAAATGTGTATGCCCAAGTTGGGTCAATGACTCAGCAGACAAAGTGCTTGTTGCATAAGCATGAAGACCTGGGTTCAAATCCTCAGCACCCACATGAGAGTTGGGTGTAGTAGCACATACATGTAACCCCAGTGTTGCAGGTAGAAATCCATGACAGGTAGATTTTGGGGACCTGCTAGCCAGGCAGGCTAGCTAATCAGTAATCTCCAGGTTCGGTGATAGACTCAAAATATTAAGGTGTATAGGGATAGAAAAAGACTTCGGATATTGACCCCTGGCCTCCACATATACCCATGCTTGTACACACACACACACACACACACACACACACACACACACACACGAGAGAGAGAGAGAGAGAGAGAGAGAGAGAGAGAGAGAGAGAGAGAGAGAGAGAGAGAGAGAGAGAGAGAGAGAGAGAAACATTCCGGAACCACTGGTTAAAATCTTAGAACTCCTCTGAAATGTTTAGCTTCCCCAGAGCTGAAGGAGTCTCACATGCTAACTGGTGGGCTCCTTGGAATGAAAGTTCAACTCTGTTCATAGTTGATACCTTTGCACTACAATATAGAGACAGAAATACATACAGAATAACATATATCTGTTGGTCATAAACATCTGAAGAATATTTGCTATAACAAACAACAGCATTGGTCCTGCCTCTTTGAAGAATCGTGAGTGATTTATATTCACTTTTTCACATTACTCTCAGATTTCATAATGTTAAGAAAACATTCTTGCGGTTGGAGAGATATCTCAGAGGGTAAGAGCACTCACTGACTGCTCTTCCAGAGGTCCTGAGTTCAAGTCCCAGAAACCACATGGTGGCTCACAACCATCTGTAATGAGATCTGGTGCCCTCTTCTGGCAGGCACACATGCATGCAGACAAAACGCTGTATACATAATAGATAAATAAATAAGCCTTTAAAAAAACATTCTTTCATGAAGATTAAAATACAACTGTGCCAGTGAGATCAGCTATTCGTGTTATGCATTGATACAGGGGTCAAAATCAGCAGAAAATGCTGTGGAAATGACAAATGAGATTTGAACACTTGCATGCTGGTACACACCTATATTCTGAGTACTTTGGAGGCTGAGGCAGCAGGAGCTGTAGCTCTAGATCAGCCTGTCCTACAAGTAGTCAGCTTTGTCTCAAAACAAAACAAAAATAATCAACAAAAAAAGTACCTTGTTTCATAGTTCCTTGCTTATCAAAGACATTGGCGCTTCTCTCAAGGGACATTCCATCTGAGGACGCACACAGGGGCATCGCCAGCGCCTTTACCAAACAAAGCACTTTATTCTAAGGCTCACTTGTTCTCGTCCTAACACCCCCAGTGGCAGACACCACCTCATTCTTCTGCAAACTCTGCTCATCTCTCACCAATGACCCTAAAAGGCCAGCTGTGGCTGTCAGTGCTCTGTCCATGACACTGTCGCCTACATTTCCTGTCACTTATAACATCCTACTGCGTCTTCTCACACCAATATGTCTTACCTCCACTGTTAAAGGACAGTCTCCTGAAGTCACTGACGATAATTTACAACTTCTCCCCCTCTTTCCCTGGCACAGGGCTCATGTTGCATATCAGATATGGCCTCTCTCCAGCCTAGAGGCTGTTGGTACTTATTTTTAAGCCTTCGTTTCCATTTTACAGAGTCCTCAGAAAAAAATGCAATTTCTAAAGAATTGCTGCTTTCCATTATTTTAATAACTTAGTCTTTTCTCATGCACTCGCACATTCCTACTGGTAAAACCACATGCACTATTAACAGAAGCAAAAGCTAAATTAGCAGAGTACTCCTCCAAATCCACAAATTCCAAACACAATAAAGACCTTTAAGTCCTGAGAAAGTCAGATATCTGAAGGATGTCTCGAAAGCACACAAAACATTGAAATATTCTCGTTTCTCCCTCTAGAGTCATGGGGGGGGGGGGGTCCAAGTAGGGTGATGGGGAGAGAAGGCAAGTAAAGGTGAGATGAAGGGTCCCTCACATAGCTCGTCTCCCAGCAGGAAGCAGACAAGCAGTCGAGCCTATATGCCAACTGCCAAATATACCACAGGCAGACGTAACTCTGGGAAGACTGACCCAGTGGCATGAACATCAGCTGTGCGACACACAGACTCCCTGGAACCACAGGTTAAAACCCTAGCAGGCTCTGCCGAATGTTTAGCTTCCCCACTTAGCTAGAGGAGTCGCAAGTATTATCTGGGTGGAATTTTTTTTAAAGTGAAACCCCAGTTCAAGTTCAAAGTGTTGTCTGAGACCTGTTACCTCCAGCCACTATGGAGAAAGAATAATGTTGAGAAAACTTAATTAAATAATAGCTTGTCTTTTTTTTCTTATTTTATTTTATTTTATTTTAGAAACAATCTTATTTTACATATCAATCCCCCCATTCCCTCATCCTACCACCCTCCCATGGCCCCACCAACTCCCCCAACCCACTCCCCAAGGATAGTGAGGTCAGCCTTGAATTCTATGCATAGCCTTCCTTTGCCTTTACCTCGGAAATTCCTTTTACTTATAAACACAATAAGCGACAGCTTCCTGAATGTGTGCTGGAATTTCTTTTCTGGTACCTTGCCCTTCTTACTGTCCTGGGGGTGTGGGGGTGTTCTTGATATCAGAGCCCAAACCAAGATGTGGGAAACTGAACAAAATGACATGTATTATGCAACAGGAATGAGCCAGAGTGTATGATCATGGCGATAACCCTCCAGGCCCAACTTCTTACCATCTATTTTGGGTTTTCTGTGTTTTTAGCCATAATTAAAATAAACATTAAAAAGGGGTAGAGCTTTAAAGGATATCATACTAACATAAAATAAATAATGGGAAGTGGCTCTCTGATGTAATTCTGTTGTTTTCTGATCCTTTGTAAATGAACAGGGATTTTTGAATGAGCCTGTCAGTTGTCAGAAAGAAAGAGTCCTACAGGTCAGAAATGAGTCTCCCGTGAGAGGCCCCATTCATCCAAACTGAGCTGACCAAAGGTATCCCAACTAGTGACTGCCACTGGCCTCCCATTAATCCTACACTGTTTTTGTATTTTTGGTTACTTCCCTTTTATTTATATTCTAGCCTACAAGCACCAAAACACTTGCAATAGTCAATCAGAAACAAGTGCTATTTTACAGAAAGCTAAAATATTGTCTTCACAAATAGGTACATCTCAAGTATACTATCAAATGTATAGGTACCAATGTATTTGCCTTAAGATAGTTGCCCTGTACCTTGGTTTGTGTCTAGAACATTCTTCAACGGTGCATGTGTTAAAGCCTTACCCTCCAGCTTGGAATCTTTGGAATACTGAGATTAGGGACTAATGGGAAGTCTTCTTGTCACCAGGACATGTTCTTTTATTTTTTTAAAGTAAACATAAATGTTATTACAATTTCTTCTTTTAAAAATTTAAAAACAACTTATAGGGAGAATATACTCAAAATATATTGCATGAAAAGATTTTTTCAATAAAAAAGAATTTATATTTTTGACCCAAAAGATCTGTGATGCAAAAGGGCCTTCCCAAACATTTACAATAGCATTTGCATAGTCATCAAATTTCATGTGGGGGTAAAAATAAACTAAAGAGTTAAATTAGCGTCATTAAAAACTTCAAATTCGTGAAATGTATGGGAGACACATGTCTAATCCCAGCAGCCAGGAGGCAAAGGAGGCAGGTTTCTGTAAATTGGAGGCTAGCTTGGTCTGTATAGTCAGTTCCAGGCTAGCTAGGGCAACATAGCAGATCCTGTCTCGGGGACATGTTCTTGAAGATGATGGTGGTACCCCTAACTATGAGATGGGGCATTACTACATCATACCCCTGCCACAAAAAGCTGCCACACACCCAGAGCAACGGCACCACTTGATGAGGAACCAACACCTTCAAAACTATGAGCCAAAATAAACCTTTACATGAAAGAAAACTAATGTATCCTTGATTTAAAAAAATCAAAGAAGTTAATAGCTATGAAAAGACTGCCAAGGGCAATGCTGTGAACTCTATTAACTTATTTAATCAGGTTATGTTTCATGTAGGAAATGAGATAAACTGGAAGATAAACTAGTCAGTATGATCTAATAAACAGTTTATTACCTCCTTGTAAAATCTATAATACTTACCAAAGGTCAGTGGGAGTGAAGCAACCAGAAATATCCCAACTATGACAGCAAGTATAAAACTTGTTTCTGTTATCCAAAAGCCATCTAAGGATATCAATGGGAAAAGAAATTAATTCACACAAAAAAAGCTCAATTGTCCCATTTCTTCCCAAGCACGAACACACTTGTTAGCTAGAGCCTGCTCCTCTGCGGTTTCTACAAGTCAGTTGTTTGGAAGCTGGCAACTGGAAAATAAGCATGTTGCTTTCCTTTCGTTATTGCACAATCACCTCACTGAAGCAACCCACCCACTCTGTTTTAAAATTACTAAGAAAACATGTGCTTTTTAAGGAATTCAGGACAAAGGAGTCTTTAGCCTTATATATTAAAAATAATAACTGAGATTATTTCCCCGTATACCTCCATACCCATTCAATCCTACCACACTAATCTAAGGGCGGCCAACATGAAAGCATGGTAGAATGTCTTCGGCACACTATTTATAGAGGAAACAAGCGTGCAGGCCACAGCATGGCAAACCCCGGCCTGCGGGACAAACCTCGATGTCGCTTCTTAAAATTTCCCATGAGCTAAGAATAATCTCTATATTTTTAAGATATTTTAGAAAGAAGAAAAGGGAGGGAGTGAAAAAAGAAGAGGAAGAAGGGGGACAAAGAAAAAGCTACACAGAGCAAGCAATCTAGCAAAACCTAAACCATGTACAACTTGGCTCTTCTTAGAAAATATGCAGGCAAACACTAACTTACTGACTACAACATAAATAATAATGAAGGCAGTTTTGTCTTTTAATTTTATGTGTGTGAGTGGTTCGTCCTCACGTATATCTGTGCACCATATGCATGAAGTTTCTGCAGAGGCCAGAAAAGGGCCAGCAAATCCCTGAGGAATCTGGAGTTACAGACAGCTGTGAGCCACCGCATGGGTGCTGGGAACCAAAGCCAGGTCCTCTGCAAGAGTGAGCGCTCTAAATTGCTGAGCCAGATCCCCTGGACACTTTTGTTGCATTTTTTTATTAATGTATTTGTTTCTGTGTGTTGCCTGTACGTGTATTTGCCTGCCTGGGTACAAATTTGGAGGTCAGCAACAGCTTATGGGAAATGGTTTTCTTCTTCTTTTATATGGATTCCAGGGAACAAACTCAGGTCATCAGACTTGGCAGCAAGTGCCATCTTGATGACTCAGAATGACTGATGTTTTATGTGAAATGTATGTTTAAAACGCAAATAATTTATTTTTGCCTAAGGTATAGCAATTATACATGACAATGGATTCATTTAAGTTAGGACTTCAAATGAAAGGCTAGTAGCGAGTAGGAAGGGGATAAGAGAGGGTAATGGGGTGATTGTGATCAAAATATATTATATATTTGTGTGAAAATGTCACAGTGAAGCCCATTAGTATTTATAATTAACATATGCTAATAAGAATCTAGACATAAAAGAAATAAGTGAAGTTAAATTCCCTGTCACTGAAGATGTCACTCAGTAACAGAAAGTCAGTGCAAATTCCACACACACACACACACAGAGAGAGAGAGAGAGAGAGAGAGAGAGAGAGAGAGAGAGAGAGAGAGATCCCAACAGCCAGGTGAGAACAGATCACATAGTTAGAATCTGCTTTTGTAGGAGAATGTAAATCAAGGCACTACTTCCTACAAACATGATGTAAATTGAGAGTCAGACCTACTATAATTACTACAGTTCATGTATGAAAAGTAACACTTAGAACAAATGCCATAAGAAAGCAAAGACGTAAAAGTTCTAGTGATCGTGTACAGGATTAAGACCAAGATGCAATCTACTCAGGAAAAAAAATCATTTAAACAATACAATACCAATGACAAAAAGGAAACCCCAGGTAAAGGATGCATGTGGGATGGTGCAGGGTGGTCTTTGAGGCTCAAGGAACTACAGGCCAAAGAGCTAATTACAAAAGCTGTATCTCAGGGACAAATGCTAGGAAAATGAACCCCTGCAGGCAGGTTCCAGGAGGCCTCGTAGGCCGCAGGGAACTCCGTAAATGGGGTTATTTCACATCGTTCAGTGATGGGTGAAGGATCAAGCCTGTCTTCAGCTAAAGTATCAGCAGTGTGGTTAAGCTGAGAGCACAGACAAGAAAAGATACCCTAAACCAAGAAAGCCAATGTGGAAATACGAATGTGGGAACTCAGCAGTGAGAAATTAAGATGGTGGGCCAGCAAGATGGCTCATTGGATAAATGTGTTTGCCACCAAGCCTGGCAATATGAGTTTGATCCTGTGATCCATGTGGTAGGAGACAACTAAGTTGTAAAAGTTATTCTTTACCTGCATACATTACTATGGTCGGCAGATGCCCATGCACACACATACACAAAGAAATCAATGTAATTTTTTAAAAAGAGAAATTGATGTTTCCCTTCAAAACCAGTTGAAGTTGTTGACTATATAAAGAGACAAATTAAATGTGTCATTGAAGTTTTTGGCCTATGAATATTGATTGGTTTTGTTGTCTGTCTGACATGCCTGGGAAGAAGGACCTATGACTGAATAATTGCCTCCATTAAATGCCTATGCATATGTCTGTGGGGACGCCTTTTGATTTCTGGTTAAGCTAGAATGGCCCAGCCCACTGTGGTACCAACCCCAGGTACCTTGGCCCAGGATGCATAAGAAAGATAGCCATGTGGGTGTGAGCCAAAAAACCAGGCAGCAAGCTGCTTTTCTCTGTGAATTCTGCTTCAGTTCCTACCTCTGGGCTCTCATCTTGAGTGACAGTGGGCTATAACCTCTATGTCAAACAAACCCTTTCATCCTCAAGCTGGTTCTCAAGCAGTGTTTTGTCGTGGCAATAGGAAGCAAATTGTAACACTTTGGTGTTTAGCAAGATAACTCATAACCTAAAGTAGGATACACCGTGGACCAGATAGATAAGAGGGGAGACCCAGAGTAGTTCTAAGCCCCTTATGTAAAGAGAGAGCTCTTGGAAGTAGCTACTATGGCTGTATGTCTATGAAAGAGCATGGAAATGAGGTTGTAGACATTCGGAGTGGCCGCTTGTTACTGAGAAGCAAAGTAACAAGATAAGGATGTTGCTTTAAAAAATCATCACATAAATTAAACCATTCAAGCGTTTGTATGATAAGCTATTCAGTCACCATATCTGTGGCTAATATTAAGAATGATCTGTCACCAGGCGTTGGTGCATCATGCCTTTAATCCCAGGACTAAGGAGGCAGAGGCAGACGGATCTCTGTGAGTTCGAGACCAGCCTGGTCTACAGAGCTACTTTCAGGACAGTTTCCAAAGCTACACAGAGAAACCCTGTCTGGAAAAAACAAGCATACAAACAAACAATGTATCTATGTTTGGCACTAGATGTTTATGTAATAATCTGATGTGCATGTTAACATACCTTCCACTAATGTAATATCCTCACTGATTCCACTATATTCTCCAAACCCAATATTATTTGCAGCTACTGCTCTGAACTGAAATGTTCCTCTCAGGTTTTTGGACTTCCATGTGCAAATGCTATTGCAGGACCCATTAAACACCATCTTCCACCTTAAACTCTGGTTCTGTGAATCATTTGAAATGCCCTTTCTGCAAAAGAAAACCGTAGATTAATAGGTGCCTACAGTACACGAGACAACGTGGTGTTATTTCTAGTCTCTTGACCCTTGACCTTATTTCTGTTGTGTTATTTGCAGCAGAACAGAGCATAGTCATCAAAAATCTTAGTGATTCATGAGCAAACACACTAAATCCACCAAAAAAGTAAGGAATAATCAATGACAAAGAGAAAGCTGATGTCTCTGTTCCTACTGTTTAAAATGCAGGAAATTGCCGAGCATCAAACACATAATTACTTCTCCTTTTTTTAACTAGAAAGTTTTTCCTTTTCTTTTTTTTTTTTATCCTTTCTTTCCTGTGTGTATGTGTGGTTTATATGTACATGTGTACACAACCCTGCGAGGGTAGCAAAGATAAGAGGAAAACACTGGGCACCCTACTTTATCACTCTCTGCCTTCTCCCTCACAACAGGGTCTCTCACTAACCCTAAAGGCACCCTGGCAGCCAGCTGAACTGTATGAGGAAAAACTTCTGTGGCTTTAAGTCGCCAGGTTGGTGTGCTTTTCCCACTACTCTGAAAGCCAAGGCAAGAAGAAGACAAGCTCATATCATAACTAGGCTATAAAACAAGCTCAAGGTCAGTCTGGACAATGTAGTGAGGCCCTCATCTCAAGAAGTTAAAGGGTAATTCGACATGTGACTCAGTGGTAGAGTTCTTAATTAGCATGCTCTAGGTTTAGTCTCTAGGACTGGGTGGGGGGTAAAAAAGAAAAAGAATATCGTTTAACTAGAATTAGACTTAACTGATTAGACTACCTTGTCCAACTTTCCCAAGAGTTGGCTTAGTGACAACACTGCCTCCTGTCCTATAGTGTTGATATTTCAGCACCAATAGTGGAGACCAGGACAAGAGGATGCAAGCTATTTAGATACAATCACACCTTTAAGATATTCCTTAGAGGGGCACACGAAAGGTTCCTAGTAAGAATAATGCTGTGACCTGGATGTCACACACCATTATAGTCAGAGGCCACCATGATAGTTCTACTAAGAACATACTTTACTGTGCGTGAAACATAGCGACAAAATATTTTCTGAATGTTTCAGCTGAAAATATAGCCAAGAGGATTTTCTAATGTGAGCAGGAAATTTTCTGAGGCTCTGGGGATGCCAGAGTGAGACAGAGCAAAAATAGACCTACAGCTCAAGTTGCCAGAACTATAATTATGGAAGTGACTTTTGTCCTTGGAGCCTGTTACAAGATGGCTTCATAGTCCCGTGAGGGGAGTGTCTTTGGACTTTGGAATTCTCCCCTTGAACTGGCACGAAGTAGATCCTTTTGGACCAGCTCCCTCACTGAGCTCCCCAGACTGGCTGGGTCTGAGGGTACACGTGCCTATCAGCTGCTGGTTTTAGTGGGCCGCACATTCTCTGTCTCTGGAAACACACTCAAACTGTTTACCTCAGATACACAGAGAAGCCCACATACCTATTGTCTTCTCATTAGTTCAGTCCTATCCCTAGATTCCAGTTCGGAAAAAATATATAGCTTTTTGCCAGTTCTCACCTGAGAGCATTAACTTTGTTAATATGTGTGTGTGTGTGTGCCTATGTGTGTGTATGTGCGAATGTGTGTGTGCGTGTGTGCATGCGTGAGTGCGCTAGTATATGTGTGAAGTTTACATTTATTTGTCATCTGACACCAAACATTGGCTCAGGATAGTGATGTCCCCCTCCACAACTGTAGCACTGACCATGCCCTTTTGGGGCATGATAAAGAATAGGTTTGGGGCTCAGAGCACTCTCTTCCTTCCTGCTTGGGTCGTGGAGAGCATCCAGGTGGCAGAGTCTGCACACTTGGAGCGGGAGCCCGTGACCAGTCTCTCATTTCCTTTGTAAGTTATTTTTTCCTAATAAACTCCACTTCCTCTCACTGGTCAAGCATCCTGATTT
Source organism: Mesocricetus auratus (assembly GCF_017639785.1). Lineage (NCBI taxonomy): Eukaryota > Metazoa > Chordata > Mammalia > Rodentia > Cricetidae > Mesocricetus > Mesocricetus auratus. The sequence continues at coordinate 9,558,607 of NW_024429199.1, forward strand.
AGGTGTGGAGGTGGATATCACTACAACTCAACTTCTTAAGCAGTTAGATAGTAAGTAAATGTCGGTGGCATGAACTTTGATGGAGTGGTTTCTGTGAAGTTTGAATGAGCAGTGGCAGATTCCTGAGAATGATGTGGTGTGTTTTATCACTAGAAGGTCAAAGCTGACATTAGGAAATGAGAAAAGAACATAGTGACACATGTAAAAGTCCTTAAAGATTCATTTTTCTATATAAATGTACTTTGATAAAATTATTACTTCTGACTACCTTGTAATCAACTGTTTATCTCTTTGAGGTACATTAAGCATTATTTGATACGTACCTGATCTCAAGGATATAGTACATCAGTCTACTTCCATTATCTTCAGCTCTTTCCCACTGGATTGAATTTTTACTTCCCTCTAGCAATTTAGGAACGCCTGGTTTGCTTGGGACTCCAGCTTCATGAGGATAAAAAGAGAATTGACTGACGTGTTAGAAGTATAAAATACTTGGCATTGATTATCTCTTTCTGGATTATGCTGAAAAAAGAGAAATGTTTTAAAGAAATAATCTGATGCAAAGTCTGTTGGGGGGTGCGAGCACGCACGCACATGTGCTTGTATATATGGATGCCATAGATCAGCCTCAAGTTTTGGTCTTCAGGCACCACCCACATTACTATTTAAGAGGGTCTTTCATTAGTCTGGTACTCACTCATTGGGCTAAGCTGGCTGACCAAGGAGCCCTGGAGACTCACCTGTCTCCACCTGCATGGCACTGGCATCACAAATGATCCGCCATATCCAGATTTTTGGTGTGGGTTCTGGGAACTGAACTCAGGTCCTTGTACTTACACAGCAAGCACTTTGCTGCTAGAGCTATCTCCCTGGCCCTGAATCACATATTTTTAAAGTGAGTATCTGAAGCTTTCATTGGTGATACGTTGGCCAGTTACTGGGAAGATTAATCATGGATCTCATCTTGATATAAATAAGTGATAAGCAGAAATTTAGAAACTATCACAGTTTTGGAGCATTTTTCCCTCTACCCTCCCAGGAATCGACCTGGAGTTATGGTATTCAGAATGTTAACCGAAGAGACATGTAGAACTTGGTTTGTTTGTTTTTTCGTTTTAGCATTTGGACTAAAAAAGTTAATTTGTAAGTGTTCCTTGAGCAGTTGGCTACCCCATTTTATATAGCCCCTGCTGTAAAACACAATATAGCTGGGAGGGATATCAGAAAATGAAATAAGAAATTGTTTTTGCCCATCTCAGGATCCTACAAATCCTACAATCTTGGTCCTTCCTGTAACAACTCCCGACTCTTCAATTCATTCACCTATGCTACAGACATAGTAATGACTCTTTCAGGAAAACATCTGGGATGACTCAGAGGTTGGTAACACTTTCTAATCATGCAAAGGGCCAAGGTTCTGTTCCCAGCACCCACGTAATGACCCATAGTCACCAGTAACTCCAGTTACAGATTCAGGAGATCCAATGCCATCTTTGTCTAACTTTGGTACTTGGTAACTGCACCAGGTACACAGGCAGTATACATATACACACTCAGCCAAAACACTAACATGCATAAACTAAAAGTAGATATCATCTTTTTTTTTTCAGAAAGCATGTGTGCCTCTAGAATTGGACTGGTGGAACTAGGAGATGAGTAAGAACCAGAGAGGTCCATGTGGCTTGAGGAGGATGCTAATACCCACCTTTTGTCTTGAAGCTCTCTGGACTGGAGGAGCTATTTTCTCCTGTCATATAGACCACCACCACTCGGACATTATAGGGGGTATAAGGCTGTAGGTCTGCGATGTTACACACATAGACTAGCCCTTGGCTGCATGAAGCTTCAACATGGTAAAACTCGTTATATTTCCACTAGAAAAAGAAGCATAACTAAGATTTTTCTTCTTTTCAGAAAATGGTAGACACAGAACTTGATTACAACTTAAATTTATGTATGTCAAAAGTAAGGGAACTGGAGAGATGGCTTAGAGATCCTGAGTTCAATTCCCAGGAACCACATGGTGACTCCCAACCATCTATCATGAGATCTGGTGCCCTCTTCTGGCCTGCAGGGATACATGCAGGCAGAACACTGTATACATAATAAATTAATAAATAAATAAATAAATAAACTTCTTTATGGTATTTACTTCCAAGTACTAATCTCAATACACGTAACACCACTGCTGTTTATGTCAGGTTATAATTAGATTTCTGACCCTTTTTAACATAAGTGAGATCAGGTAGTGCACCCCTGATTATGTGCAATGAGGAAGATTCAGAGCTGAGACGCACTGCTCTTCTGAAATGCAGGCATAATACTAAAGCAGGGTGGCTAAGAATGGAAGTCACAGTGGCGGAACAAGGATGGACTAAAGTGGGGACAGCCTCATTTCCAGGGACTGAACTGTTCATTTTAAAAATCACAGTCTTGTGTGTTTTGATTCTTAGTTGAGATCCACAAACAAAGCAAAAACGTTTGGAATTTTCCTCTAATGCCATCTTCAGATATGTGCCAGCCAAGCTTTCCATGCATTCCTGGGAACCCTGAGTCCTCCAACTCTCGCCCAGCATTGCAAGGTTCCTCTGCAGCGACAGTGCTGTTAAATAGAGGAGACCTTGCTTCCATCCCACTTAGACATCTGATAGCCTTCTTAAAAACCTTTCTATTTAGGGCCTTAAAAATCATTACTTGAAAATGGCAAGTGTTTTTTTTAATACAAAAGGAAAGACAAAGGATGTGGCGTTCTGTCGAGAGTTCATAGTATCTTTTCCTTGGTAGCATTTCCTAAGAAGGTCAGTTCCTGTAAATAACTTTCCTCTGCGTCTCCTTTCTCATTCAGTCCTCATGAGGTCGTATCATGTCATCAGACAGCGCTTTACATTAGTTCCTACTAAGTTAGGAATATCTCTACTGCAATTTCAGGAAGCAGACAACCATGTTACAAAAGGGAGGAGTGGGGAGGTGGGAAGGACAGAGGGAATAAAACAGTAAGAAGTAGAAATGCATTCAAGGCTATGCTTGCACTAAACTGGTGAATATGTCAGTCCTGCTGAGACATAATGAAATGGCTTAATGAAACAGGTGATTCAATGTGCATTGTGTTCTCAAACCGAAGTGTGTGTGTGTGTGTGTGTGTGTGTGTGTGTGTGTGTGTGTGTGTGTGTGTAAGAGGGAGGAAGGGAGGGGGAGAGGGAGCAGAAGGAGAGAGGGAAGGAGGGAGGCAAGAGAAGAGAGGAAGAGGGAGGAAGAGAGAGAGAGATTATTCTCAACTATAAACATAAGCCAGTCAGATCCTTTCTTCTTAATGACATGATATATAATTAACCTTTAGAGACTGGACTAGGGGACTCCACATTCTACAGCATCTAGAAATCAGCAGAGCTCCTAAAATGCAAGTGAGCTGTTTACCAAGGGTACTTGCTGGAAAACTGGCAGCAGATTGGCCTCACTGGGGTAGTGAATGTTCTGGGCAAACCACCAACTTGGCAGCTACCGTGGGCTATCCCAGAAAAATCACACGGAGTTGGAACTTTCACTTGTCAAAATTTAATAAGCACAGAGGTTCAGGCTACCCCAGAGAGATTGTTCAGCTATCTGAGCAGTTTTGTAGAATATCTAACCTATACTGTCTTAGATCAGAACTTCAGAAATACACAGTTCCAGTAAAGAACAAAAATGAAGGGGAAATACACTTTAATGGGCTTCTATGAAAACAAGCCGAAGTAAAATTATTTTCCCCTTGTTTTAAATTAAATAAGTTCTGTTTCTATATACTTTTGAGATATTTTTAAAATCTACATAATTTAGGATGTAGATTTAAAAATTAGCTTGAGGGCTGGAATGTAGCTAAGTTGGTAAAGTGCCTACCTATTATACTCAAAACCCTAGGTATCATAATCCAAGGTGTGGTAATGCACACCTTAATCTTAGCATGTAGAAGGTGAGACAGAAGAATTGGAAGTTGAAGGTCATGGGCTACCTTCATCTACATGAAGAATTCAAGACCAGCCTGAGCTATATAACAAAGACCTTGTCTTAAACAAGCAAGCAAGCAAATAAATACATCTTTAGCTTATGCTCTGGTGTCTTTATTTTCCAGGCAAAGAAACTGTGTCAGAACAACAAATTTTACCATGTTGTTCTTTCATTTATAAAGAAAAGTATTAATTAGAGGGGATACCTATCTCCCCTCACTGTTGATCCTCCAAGTGTCTCAATGTGGATTTATGGGGTCATTGTCAGCAATCTTATCATTAGCAACTACAAGTTGCTCAGAAGAGACCCTCCTACGCCCTCCTTCTTCTTGCTGGATTCAAAAGTGTGTATTTCCACACACCCAGTAGCTTCATGTTTTTCTAAGTGGCCTCTGAGGAACCTGTATTGAAAGAGTAGGGCAACAGAGGAAGTCTACAGGGAAATCTCCTTCTGGAAGTCATGAGGACTGGACCAGGAGGGCCCTGTGTGCTGTCCTTCTTGGACTTTGAAGAACAGGACGGCTGACTTAATGACTCATGCTCCTTCTATGCACAACACCCAAGCTCTAGGGATGTGTCAGCCCTGGGGCTCTTCTGTGCCCAACTGGTGACACCTGACTCATTGTAGTGTCTGTCTCAGTGTCTGTCTGCTCGTCAGGAAAGTGAGGTACGAGCACATTATTAGCCCTCACATCTTCCCCAATCCGGGATGCAACACTAACATCCTCTCCCCTTGACTTTATGTGAACTGCATTAACCTTATTTAAGAAAGGCTAAAAGCAAACCATCCTCCAATGTCTCCAATTTAGCCTGATTGTTATAAGGTCACCATTTTAAATTGGTAACAAATCATTAAAAAAGATTCAATGGTTTTAAAAAAAAAAGCTTTAAAGTATAATCTTTCGTTTGACCAACTCAGTACTAGATGTTCCATTCTCTCAGTCTTACACAAAAATATATTTTATATGGTAAAATTTTAAAATCTACGAAGAGAAAGGGAACCACCTGAGATGCGAGGGAGGGACTTTAAAGAAACGGTGGAATGCATGTGACATAAGTAGAAGGGGTTCCTGTTGGAGAGAGGAGGGGCACAAAAGGAGGTCTCAGAGGAAGGGCAGTGGAGGGAATGAATAAGAACAAGTTCCTACTGTCAATGGCTGCTGAGGGAAAGGAGTCCCTTTTCTCCAAGAGTAGAGGTGCAGGTAAATTGACCATGATTTGGTAAATAACCCCACACCCTGCACATGCAAGCAACTCTGATTAAACTCATGAACATGAAAGAGGGGGAGGGGAATATGTCAGGAAGGGGATGGGGAGCTAAGAGAGAAGAACAGTAGGGGAAAGTGATCAAAATACACACCATTCATGGATGAAATTGTCAAAGAACCATAAATGTGAAGAAACTACCAGGGAATAGTTTCACTTGTAAAGAAACAGTGAGATCGTGACAGTACTAATTTGCTTTAAGTAACTCCAAAACAAGATATTTTTAACCAGTCTTTACAAATGTGTCCATGTAAGCCTATGTATATGCAGGCATACATACCACTAGATAACAGTAAGAGTGACAAATGGCAATCACAAAAGTCTGAATAATATATGCTTGGTGCAACAGTGTGAAAGTCAGCATGACTCTTGTTAACAGTGTCCAATCAACTGACTTCTCAAAAGTCAGCTTGGGTATTGATTTAGCAAGGCACGAAGAATTTTGAATAAAGAAGCATTTAAACTTCATGAATTAACGGCAAACGAGTTTCGGAATAAAGCAGTTTTATACACTGTTTCTCTTCTGTCTTTGCACTCTACTTAGAAGTTGAAAGGACACTTCTAAACAAGGCTTTGACCTTTTGTTCATTCATTTATTATAGAAACACCAAATTATTGTGGATTTTAATCCTCAAAATGTATAAATCAGTTTATTTTATTAATACTTTACCTGATATTTAATAGGAAATTAGTAATAGAACTTGCATAGTTTTACACGGGTTCTTATACTTGTATGTGGAGTTCTTTGCCTACATCTGTGTCTGTGCACCATGTGTACGCCTGATGCTCTTTGGAGGTCAGAAAAGGGGGTTGGATCCCCTGGGACAGTTGTAAATTGTCACATGGGTGCTGGGAGTTGAACCCAGGTCCTCTGAAATAGCAGTCAGAGCTCTTAACTGATGACCTATCTCGCCAGCCCCTAGATGATGTTTTTTTTTTACTTTTTTTTTTTTGAGACAAAGTTTCTCTGTGTAGCCTTGGCTGTCCTGGAATACATGAGTCTTCTTAAGGACACTTATTATTGCATTTATTTAATGTGGGAAGAGAAGGGGGGAGGTACAAGTGTTCCAGGACTTGGGTGTGGAGATCAGAGGACAAATTTGTGGGAACGGGTTCTCTCTTTCTACTCTGTGGGTCTCAGGGATCAAACTCAAGTCCTCGTGAGCTTGACAATAAGCACCTTTACCCTTGAGCCACTCGGCCATCCCTTTCACATGCCAATCTGAGTCAAGGAATGTTGGCAAGCATTGTTGATTTATACCAGAGAACATTCTAGTCATGAGAAAGGCAATCCTTCCAGCTTATTACACATCATAAAACAAGGATTTGTATCAAGAGTCTACCTTCTGGAGTTCAAACCAAAATCTGGTGAGGTTAACATTAGACGGAGCTTTCCAATTTAACTGTAGGCTAGTGTTGTCTGGAACCAAGGTAGAAGGTTTCTCTGGTGTGTCAAACATGTTAACAGTGACAGGATGGCTCTCAGTACACCACATTTCCTCTGAGTGGCAGGCCAGTACCTTTTGGGGAAAAAAAAAGTGCCTTATTTTTCTCAGAACATGTGCTTGAATATGGCAATTAGAAGTGCTCAGAACACTCAATCACCCAATACCTTCAACACATAGAGTTGTCCTCCAGACAGTTTAGTGACAAGGAGAGCAAGTCTGGCACTTGGAAATTCATCCTGTCTTAGGGGAGTCTCAGGAATCGGAGCCAGGTGTGACATAAGCAGCTGATAGCGGACTGACTCTTGAGGTCCATTTGGCCTATCTGATTCTGTCCAGATCACGTGGAGACTGGTGTCTGACAGCACAGTTGAGTTGATATGACAAACTGCCCCGGGCACTGAAATAAATGGCAGCAAAGGATAAGGGACATTGCAACACCACCAAGTGGCGGAAAGAAGCGAGAGAGTCAGTTGAGGAACCGTGCTGTCATGTGAGCTGAATGCCCTACAGAGGTCCAAAGGAAAGTTGGCCTCTTACATAATGCCTGAAAAGATGTTGTCTATTTTTGCCTAATGACCAAATCTTTCTCTGACCCCAGCTCCAGTCTACAGCCAGTGACGGACTACGCAATTCGGGAGAGCTTTGTGACAATCATCGAATACGGCTGAAAGACCCAATCTCCCCTTTCAGAGTTTCGATCTACTATTTTTAAGACTGTAAAGTTGTAGCACCCTAAGCCCCTCAGCACGCTGAGTGCATTTCACGTTACAGCTGTGCTTTCCTGTCTCACCACATGTGCAGAGACCAATGAATGCATGGGAAGACAGTGACACTGTGTGGTAAGACGGAAGAATGTGTTTCTTGGTCAAGCTGCGTTTTGATGTTTCACCTCCCAGTCACTTTGTGCTTTTCTTAGATATGACTCAGCCCTGTCAAGGGCTAGCGACAGGGTCAAGTGGCTAATGTCTCCCCCCGCCCCGCCCCCGCCCAGTTCACTGCTCTTATTAAACTTTAAACATCCCCATAATGATTATTACTTAGTGTTCAAATAAAAAAATACAGACATGCGCGTCACACGGATCATGAAATGCCACACTGGATACCACACCAGTCCATACATAACTCACCTCCACTTGTAGTTTTCCCCTGAATCTCTTTTCCCAGAGGTAAATGTCCTAAAGGATCTGAATAGTAATTCTTCACCGCTACCTGAATCACATATGCTGAAAAGGGCTGCAGACCTTCAATACGGGCTATATTCTCCTGTGATTCCTGCAATGGATTTTTTTAAAGTAAGCATTTAATCTATATTTAATAAAAGTGGCTGAAAACAGCTGCTCTGGGTTGTTCATGATGCTACTGTCTTAATATAACAGATTTGACTTGTTTACAGTCTTCATGAACATGTGACAAAAGATTGGCAGGGAACTCTCAGCAAACATGAAATGACTCACTTCACGCAGGCAGTGAGATCCAGAAGACAGTATCCCATTCTCCTTGTGTCAGAATAAGGGAACGAAAGTTTGCAAACTTAGGTAATTGCAACAAACAATCAAACAAAGGCAGTTAAACACTCTCAGAAATAAAGGCTAACAGAGTAAACAGCATCCCTGGGTGCTAGTTTCCAACTGGCTGCACTTTAGAACCATCCAAGAAGGTTTCTGAACACATTATACTTGGTGCCACCCTTAGCAATTCTGATTGAGTTGTCTTTGGTAAAGTCAATATTGGGAGTCACTGACTTACACCCATCCTAATTAATTTACAGTCAGGAAACTAGAGTGGTCTAATAATGGAAAGTCCTGTCTAATAAACAGAAACTGCATAGTCTGGCCAACCAAATGACCCAAAGAATAATGCATGATTTATAGCAACACATAGTATCTAACACCTAAAGCTGATGATCAATTTCCCCTCTTTGGGGCAAGTACAAAGCAAACTATTGCACTCAGATTAGTCCATTACTCTGATAATCAAATACCAGCATCAGCATGGAAATGAATAGTGATAATTCACTCATCCAGGAAATAGATCCACTCACAGTGATATATGCCTGTAATGCCATGACTCCATAGGCAAGAAATTCTGCAGCAAATTCAAGGCCAACCTTGGGCTTGGGGTTATGGGACTAGTTTCCTACAGCTGGGACTATACAGTAAGATGATGTCTCAGAGAGACAGAGAGACAGAGATAGTGAGAGAGATCTAGTGCGTGCCTACTATTCCACAACAACCAGGGAAACAATGACAAACAACAAGCAGATGGAGTTGTTGGAGTACATGTCACAACACACAGAACAGACAAAAGTATCATATATACTCTATATTAGATAAATGCTATGAAAGGACACATAATAGTCATGTCCTCTCTCCTTGATTCATTCCTTGCTCTTCTGTTGAGTAGCCAGGTCATAGGAACAAGGCTTTATCACTCTGGGGAACAATCAGGGAGAAGAACAAACTTTATTCTCTCAGGACATGCAAGAAACAGTTACAGTAACCCGCAGCTAGTGTTAGTGAATTTTCCTATGTTTAACTTACTTCCAGGCAAGAAGACCAGATGCCAATATGCTTTGAACAGTCGTTGAATGGAAGAAGTTTTAAAATAGGCTCCTTTGTTAGAACATGTAGTTGAAAGGTTTACATCAAGGAAGCGCATTTCATAAATAAACAAAAGAAGCCAGCTCCAGGCTTACCAGAATTCTGTGTTTCCTGTTGTGGCTGTTTGTCCTGTTAGCTTCTGTATAGTAGACCAGGTATGTTGGCGTGGGACTGGTAATGTCATGCCATGTGAGGTTTGTCTTGGCTGGAGATAATTTGAGTGTGAGGCTGGTGTTGGTGGCATTCAGTATAGTTGCCTCTACCATATCTGAAGCTAGGGATAGATATGCTTTATCTAAAATAATAAGGAAAAAAGACACATATGAACGTATAGAATGGTAGGTTTATCTAACGATGGGAATAGCAAGTATTAGAAACAGGTAGGTAGAGTATACAGAACTTTGACATGAAATGATAAATATGAAATGCTTTTGAGAAAGCAAAAATGGCTTGTCTCCTGGCCCTGGCTGTGGCAAACTATCCTGGGTCCTCCCCGGTGTCCTCCTTTTCTCTAATGCACTCATCTGATGATCCTCAGGATAGCACACCCAGAGGAAAACTCGGAAGTTCAGTTGCAGCTGGGACACAGGAAGCCCAATCCTGTCTACTCTGTGAACCTTCCAAAGTGGTGTTTGTTCACTGATAAAGAAGGGCAAATTTGCTGTAAGACAGCCCTGTTCCTCACTTTCTCCCGGCATAAGATACAGCCACCATGGCATTGGGAGCAGGAGCAATCTAGTAAGAACTAATTAGAAGACATGTTAGCAAAGTTTGAGGCTGGCTGGCATGGTGGCACATGCTTCCATTGTTATCACTCAGGAGACAGAGGCACAGAGGGTCAAGGGTTTGATGCTACCTTCTGAGAATGACATGCTATTGCGCTTTGAAATTCACCGTAGCTGTGACCACATGCACAAGATCGCCACAAAACTTGACATGTTGATACCCTGTCACTAAAGTGGGAGAGTCTTGGTCTCTTTAAGGGTTTATGTGCAAATAATGGTGGATGAGAAAGAGACGTTTTCTTTACTGATATGATCACTGGTAAATACGAATGCTCCTATAAACAAACTCTGACCCACACAACTGTAAATAATACTAATTAAATTCATTAGGATACACAAAAAAAAACCAAAAGGACATCAAAATAGAAAGTAGGGCATGAGGTCCAGCAAGATGTCAGGGAAAGGGCACTTGCTACAAACCTGACAATCTGAGTTGCAGTACCAGAACCCACAGCAGAAGAAGAGAAAAGATTCCTGAAAGTTGTCCCCTGACCTCCACATACACACCATGGCAAGCATGCACCTGCATTCACATGTGTGTGCATGCGCACTCAAGTGCACACACACATACATACAATAGTAGTAAATAAACAAGCCAGGTAGAAGAAGAAGGCAAAAGTGGAAGACTGAGAGAAGGAAATGGTGGGTGTGATCAAAATATGTTATGAACACGTACGAAAATGCCATTGTTGTGTATAATTACACTAACAAAAACATTAAAATAAAAAAAGAACTTGAGGTCAGCTTGGACTAATAATGAGCTCAAGACATGCTTAAGCTACCATGTGTCAAAAACAATAAAAAAATGTAGGCAATACAGAAGTCAAGGCGCTGATGGCATGACACAACACCTACATACAATACCCAACCAGACATGCCACGCCCTGAACAATCTGAGGAAGCAATAGCCATGTAGACTACAACAAGAATGGGAAAAGATGTGTGCCCGTGCAGTGGCACTCCACACTGAAGGTTCTACTTCCAGGGATAAATACTGATCTACTACCCAAGCTAACCTGGAAGCAACCTAGATGCCCCTCAACTGAAGAGTGGATAGAGAAAATGTGGTACATTTACACAATGGAGTACTGTTCAACAGAAAAAAACAATGGAATCTTGAAATTTGTAGGCAAATGGACGGCACGAGAAGAAACTACCTGAGTGAGGTAACCCAGTCACAAAAAGAGAAACATGGCATGTACTCTCTCACATATGGATTTTAGACATAGATCTGAGGAGTGCCAGTCTACAATCGCAGTGCCAGAGAGTCTGGGAAACAAAACCTTCATTCAGTGGCTGATGGTTCCACAGATTCTTAACTCAAGTATATCACACGATAGAGTCTTGGCTTCCCTTTGAAACTTCCAAGGCAGGCCTCCATCAGCTGCACCTCTCTGCCATAGTAGTACAATGAGAGCTGAATATTCAGTGGCCTTTACTAGGTCAAAATTCCAAAATACCCTGGCAGTCCCCTCCAAAAAAGAACAGCGTGGCCAGGTCCATCATAAACACATCTCACTCTCTGCTGCCAATTTCTGTATTCGTTTGCTTCTCGGTTGCTGTGAGAAAACACTAACCAATTTGGAGGCAAAGGGGGTTATTTCTGCTTTCTCTTTATAGGCTGTCACTGAGCGAAGCTGGAGCAGGAACTGGAAACAGGAACCTGGAAGCTGGAACTTAGGCAGAGGCCATGGAAGAGTGTTGCTCAGTGACTTACTTCTCATGGCTTTCTCAGCCTGCTTTCTTATACAGTGCAGAACGACCTGCCCAAGGGAGGCATCACCCCTATTGGCTGAGCCCTCCCACATCAGTCAAGAACATGCTACCATAGACACATCCACAGCCAGTCTGATAAAGGCGATTCCCAGGACTGAAGCTCCCTCTTCCCAGGCAACTCTGTATCAAGTTGACATAAACTAACCAGCACATCATTAAGGGCTTTAAAACCCCATTTCTGTCATATACAGTTGACTGTAATTTCTGATCTATTCACCTGACAGGTACCATGTAGATTGTCTTCTAACCTACAGCATCATTGTGCAAAGTGCCAAGCACTGCAAATGTGGTTTTATCTGAAACCTAACAGCCTTACACCAGTGTCATGGCCCATTGTCTACTGGTTAGCAATGAATCTCCTCTCTGCTTCTCTGTCTTTTCTCTTGACTCTGCAAGGCTATACTTCACTCTGGTCACATTGCACTGTCTGCCAGCTATGCTAGGTTTCCTCCTGTCTGTTCCCTGGTGTGGGCTCCCTCCACAATCTTGGATTACCTTCATCATGCATCATCTCTCCTGGGAAGCCCTGCTTATGCCCTGATGCAGGTGAGAGCATCACCTGTGACCCCACCATACACCTGTTTTATTGCACAATGGCATTAGACACATTCAGTTTCAATTGAATGCTTTATTTCTTATCCACCAATAGAATGTGAGTCTTCTGACTCAAACAGGGTTTGTCCCAGTGTTCCAGATGGGAGAGTGACACATTTTAGCTACAATCTTTATTAACTGGCATTTTCAAACTATAAATGCATCCTTTGCATCTAAGAAACTTAGGAGAGAAATGTCTAAGCACAAAAGATTTGATCAAGCCCAGTCCTTCACTTCTTTGGGAAGGTGAGTCCAGTTCTTCTACAGAAACAGTTATCTAGTTCATAAATACTCATATACCATTCTGTCCCCTCACGCTCCACATTTCAAATAAATGTTACATATCATTGATCATAAGGTATTGGGAATGCTTATGGAAAATAACACTGGTGTGTTGATTTCAGATATGGATTCCAGAGCATAGCAAAGAAAGCTCAGTTGGACATACACTCTTGATTCCTGGGAAGAGGGAGTCCACAGAGAACCTGTCAACCTAACTTTGAGGGCCCTGGGAATGATTTGGAAAAGGAAAATGTCACCAATACTACAGAATGGGCCACTCTTCATTACATGATGCTATTCCTTTGTGCTAACCTCGAGTCTAAATGAAAAACGGAATACCCACATCAGGAAAAATTGCGTAAAAACTACTGACTCAATGAGTTACACTATTTTTACTCAGGAGCAAAGAGCTGGTAATTTCCTAAAATCTCCAGCAGATGGGGGTAAAGTACCCTTCCCAAATGGACCTACAGCATGGTAAAGAGGATGTTTTTTTCCAAGCTAATGATGGCATCTTACACTGTAATGAGTTTCGGTAATAAACTGTGTTGGGCTGTTATTTAACATCAAATAGAGATTTCATTTTGTTTCCCTAATCAATATTATTTTCTAGTGCAGTTTGGGGTTCACAGTAAAATTGATATGAAATTAGAAAGAGCTTTCCTATATGTCCCAATATATACATAGAGTTCCCCATTAACAATACCTCATTAAAGTACCACATGTTTCACAATTAATGAGCCTACTGGAACATATTACTACCCAAAGGCCATAGTTTACACCAGGCTTCTCTGCTGTGTTATATATATGATGAGTTAGAAAATGTTTTATGGTATGAGTTCACTCTTACAGTATCATACAGAGGCATTTCCCTACCTTAAACACACTCTACCTTCTACCCTCGATCCCTAGCCACTGATTTCACCATCACCACTGATTTCATTGCTGCCTGTCCTAGTTTCTCAACCCAACTTGGGAAAGGAAGGGATTATTCATCTTCGAGGTTACAGTCCATTATTTGGGAAAGCCAAGGCAGGAGCTGAAGCAAATGATTGACAAGGAACACTACTTGCTGCCTTCCTTCCTCTGGCTTGCTGTCCTGCTTTCTTTATTCTCCAGGGACCCACCTGCCTAGGGATGGCACCACCTACAGAGGGCTGGGCCCTCCTGCAGTATGAAGGAGCAGTTGAGAAAATGCTGGCGGACAGAACAGGGAGGATCCAGATGGGAGATGATGGGGGGAGGAGCTGCGGGAGTACACAGGGGGGAAATCATAATCAGGATATAGCATATGGAGGGCGAGACTGTTTTCAATAAAAGGGGAAAAAAGAAATGACCCACAAGCCAGTCTGGTGGAAATAATTCCTCAGTAGAGGCCCTCTCTTCCCAGGTGACTCTAGTTGGTGTCAAGTTGACAAAAGCAAACCACACAACTGTAGCTGTGCTTTCTACATTTGCAGAATGCCCTGCAGGTGGAATTGTATAATAGGTGACTTTTTCAGCTTCGTTTCTTTGTACTCTGTGCATGTGTGTTTCTTCCATATCTTTCTATGACTTCACAGCTCTTTTTCTTTCCTTCTTTCTTTTTCTTTTTTTTCTTTTGCTCCAAATATTTTACCTTAGGTTTGTAGTCCATTATTAGCTAATTTGTTGTGATGATTATAAGGTTTTTTCTCCAACATTATTTGTTAGAAATCTTCGGGTTTCACCATTGTATTACATTCGTCCCTCTGTCAAACACTTGGCTATATTTCTGAGGGTCTGTTTCCAGGGTCTTCAGCAGAGTTACTGCTCATCTGTCTTTCAATACCAAACATCCTATATTACAGTAACTTTGTGGAAAGTAAACTCATACTAACTTCATTCCTTCCCTTTGACATTATGTTATCTTCTCTTTTGATCTCCATATAAACATTACAATTTGTTTGTCAATGTCCACAAGATTGTTTCCTGGATTCTGATGATACTGTACTGAATCTATGGATCAAATTGGGGGGGGAGTAGCATCTCAACTTCATATCCATGAATGTGGACTATCTGGACACTTATTTCGCTTTTCTTAAAGAACTCCTACCAGGATTTTGTAGAATCTATCATATAGGTCTTGTACATATTTTGTTAGACTTATACACAGTAATTGTATTTCATTGGGGAGATAATAATACAAATAGTCATATTTTTATTGCAAATTTGGTTTGTTTCTTGCTAAAAAATTGACTCTGTAGCATTCTTCAGACTTGCAAAATTACTTGCTAGTTTGGGAGATTTTTGCCCAGGTCTTCCAGATTCTTATCAGAGGTCATGTGACCTATAGGTGAATGCATTGCTATTTCTCCCTCCCCAATCAATATGCTGTTTATTTTCTATAGACAATCAAAGACAAGTGAAGTAGATATAAATTCTCTCTCTCACACACACACACATACACACACAAACATGAATAATGAAATTCACTGTTGCTATTGTTGTGAACTAAGAAATATATTCACTCTTGTTTTCCATTGACTACTTGCTTCTCTGACACTCCTCCTTCAGGACATAGATCTGAGTTTCTGGCCCAAGCCATTTTCCTTCCTCCTACACAACTTCTGTTGCTCTGTCTTGCAAGGTAGGTCTACTTAACATATTGAATGCATAATACAGGATAGTTCATAAACACAGCACTTGACCTTGAAAGACAGTGGAGGCTTTATGCAATGCTTTTGACACCACCGAAAGTCCTCAAACAGATGGAAGAGATGGAGGACAGAAGGAGAGGACAGGACACAGGCTCCCACATCTAATGTTGCCTACTGTAGTCCAAGCTGTGTGCATCTGTGAGCCCGGGGAAACAGCAGTCCTGCCTGACAGGGTGGAGCAGAAGCAATGGTCTAACCCAGAGACTGAAGGGACAGACAGACAGCCATGCAGAAGGAAGTGAGCATGTTGTGAGGATAACTCTGTTACCTGGGAGAGGCTGCAGAGCTGAACTGTAAGCCAAGATATGCTTACTCCCAGGGGCCTTCACCTGGGAGACCACGCCACCGCTTCCCTTCTCTGCTTGATAAATCTGTGTGTTGTCCTTTGTTGTGATGATCCAATACACAAACTCTCTGTCCACTGTTAAGCTAACAATTCTATTTCCTGCTGATTCAAAACAAAGAAAAAATTAAAGGATAAAGAAATAGACAAAACAACATAAAATTAGACATCTTAAGTTTTCTGCTCTAAATAACATAAAGTTATTTTCCTGCAAGAAAGCTGCCCAAATTTTAAACATTACAATATAAAAAATAAACTTATTTTATGCCATTTGGCTCAATAGTGCTTCCTCATTTTGTTTCTGGACCTAGGGAAGTCAAGGTTAGCACTGTCATTACCAGCTCCAGTTTGTAAAAAGCCAAGGCACAGGGGCATTAAATGCACTGTTCACAGCCACAAGGTTCATTAAGAGCAGAGCTGGTCTAAAAACCTGCCTCTGACATGGGATACCTCCTACCACTTACTGGGGTGCCCTAGACACCCTAAAATACCACAGGCGATTGCCATTGATCTTGATTGTACACCAGAACCAAACAGTAAGACCCTATTGTTGAAGATACCACACACTTAGGTTAGAAGACACAGAGAAATCAAGCTGAAGCTGGCCTAAAAACATCCCCCCCTGCTGGCTAGCTTTCATAGTACTAGAAGATGCTATGCAGGCCACGGCGGGTAGCGGGTGGGGGGACCCCTTCCATGGTATTGCCCAGGAGGGCACCCCGAATGCTCTAATACTGACCTACAACAGTGGTACAAAGTCTATGGGGTAATTGACTGTCTTCTGATTGGATCTGAGGCAGCTCCAGAGGAAGGGATTCGTGCCTGGTACCGTAAACCTGATCAAAAGCCCATGGTCCAGAAGTCTTAGGCCTCTATGAGGAAACGACTTCCATTGTCTTGCTAAATAGGCATGTTGCCAAGCTGCTTCTAAATAAATACCTATGCATATAGCCATACAGAAGTACCTTCCAACTTTGAGATAGAGTTCATTGCTCTGTAACCTGACTGAATAGGTTAGACTTGCTGACTAGTGAGTGAGCTTCCAGTGACTCACCTGCATCTGCCTCCTGTCATGCCATTGTGGGATTACAGATGTGTGTCACAATGTACTAGTGACCCAAACTCAGGTCCTCACAATTTCAAGGAAAGTGTTTTACTGATTGACCAATCTATCTAAACCTGCAATAATCACCCCCCTTTTTTTTTTGCTTTTGCTTTATGTATGTGTCTTATGGTGTATATGTGATATGCATGCACTCATGTGTGTACGTGGAGGCCCAAGCTCAATTCACTGTGCCAATCTTTAGGTCAGTCAAATTTTCAACGAGGATTAAAATTATAATTTGTTTCCTTCTTTGGGTTTGGTTTGGTTTGGTAGTAGTGGTGGTATTTTTTTTTTAGACAGGGTATTTCTATGTAGCCCTGGCTATTGTAGAACTCACATTGTAGACCAGGCTGACCTTGAACTCACAGACATCTACCTGCCTCTTCCTCCCAAGTGCTTGGATTAAAAGCATGTGCCACCATGCCAAACTAAGAGTATAATTTTAATTGGTAGTTGTGCAATCAAATTTTATAAATCCAGAGTTTACCAGTTCTGCTAGACTAGCTGGCAGCAACTCACGGGAGTCTTCCTGTCTCCACCTCCCCACTGCTTGGATTACAGGTGTGCATCGATACCTGCTTTTTATGTGGGTGCCAATGACTCAAAATCCGGTCCTCACATTGGTACAGCAAGCTCTTTATTAACTGAGTCATCTCCCCTTCCCCTGCAAGTTCCTTCCAATGGACGGGACAAACTGGTGTTATAAATGAGGATGTACATGCTGGGATACAGCTCAGTTAAGATTACCTAGCACACACCACTGGGTTTGATGGCCATCCAGCACTTCCTAAAACTAAACCTGGTGACATACATCTGTAATCCAAGCACCTGGGAGGTAGAAGGAGGAGGATCAGAAGTTCAAGGACATCCTCGGCTACAGAGTGAATTTGTGGCCACCCTGGGTTACATGAGACCTGTAAAAAGAAGAAGAAAAGCTGTATGCACACATCAGCACGTTACCAAGGATGTGAGGCACCATGGTGACTTTCCAACACTGACATCCTTCCAGATCCATGGCCCAGATCCCTTGCCCTTTGGTAAAGTATATCCATGGTCTCTTTGGTTCAGATGTATCGACAGTCATTGCGCCACCTAACTCAGATTCTGTCACATTACAAGAACATTGCCTCCTTCCACGCTGGTTTGAGGCCTTGGGTTGTAGAATGTGGTGCAAGGTGTGATTTTTAATACTGCAGTAGAACATCTGATGGCCCAGATCTGAAACTTCTGTCCAGTACAAGCGACTGTAAGGAAGGTAGAAAAATCCCTTTAACTTAATGAGGAAAATATATCACTTCAAATATTAGTTTCTAAAGAAGATTAACCATGTATAATAAAGAGAGGACAAATGTAGCCTTGGGAGTAAGCTTGTTCAAATATCAAATGACTTCCTTCTAAGATGGAGGAGATTACAAGAAGTCCAACTCAGTGTTGCCCAATGTTTTATTTTGTTTTTTTTTAATAATGTGTTACAGCCAAAGCTGGACTCTAGTGATCCTGGATTCATAGTCTGAATATCTTCAGTGGCCATCAACAGCTGTAAATTCTAAATATATTTTTTCAGTATTCCCTTCTCTACTCTCTTCTTTTTCTGTTTCTTAAAGCCAATAGCCAACCTAGCTTCAAAATGGTCTATATCCATGCTTATGGTACAAATAAAAACATCCTTTCCAGGCTGGGAAATTGATACTCAGTTGCTGAATGGAAGTCCTAAGACTCCATTACAAAGATATGAATTGTATGAAGCTGGATGAACCCAGAAGAGTTTTTGCTGGGCCACAGCTGCTGGCCGTCTGTGCTGCCCATCCCTGCTTTGTCTCCATCCTCTTCTTGTTTTTACCACCTACAGTGTTGTAAAATTCACTGTTATAAAAATTTCCTACGGCTTTCCTCCTGGTTATTAGACTATCTGTGGGTTAGTAAAGTTTCAACATGCATTAAGGTTATAATCTTGATTGCTGGTTATGGAAAAACGTTTATGTGGTAGAATGAACCTGGAAACTAAATGAGAATTCTGTCTCTAAGCCCTACTTCTTACTTGTACTTTCTAGATGTTGAGCTGGGGGTCTCACTAAATCACTGTGGTCGACCTTGAACCCACAATGTTCCTGCATCTGACTTTTGAGTAATCAGGATGATACATATGGACCACCAAACTTGGCTCAGAATTATTTATTGTAATTTAATATAACTCCCAACTATGTAGCCCCAGCACCTGGTTGCTGAGATAGGAATACTGGGAGGGGGTTCGGGTCATCAGTGGCTACATTACCACTCTATGTCAGTATGAGCTACATAACATCGTCTCACAAAACAAAAATTAAAGGTATCCATGAGTCTCTAATCATCTTATTTCCCCCATTGTTAGCTTCTAATATTTAAGATATATTATATTAATACCGATATATTTCATCACAATAAAGATACTCATACCTTAAAAGGGCATACATAGAGAAAGAAACTATTGTTGAATGCCTTTTGCAAATCTTCAAGTCCCTAGGAGATTTCACCTTGTGTTCAAGATCAATATGGAATATCTGTGTTCCACCTTGTGATGTTTTCCGGGCACAGTAGAGGCGCCTTGCAATCCAGTCTACTGAAGTAACTGCAACTCCAGAAAGCAGAGCATCCTGGAGGAGCTTAACATGGGGAGAGAGCACAGCTAGGAGCAGTGTTGATTCTTTTCCACTTGGAGACTTCTATGACCATCCATTCGTGCCCCTATGCATTGAACTCTTCTGTAACCTCCAGCCTCGCTCCTTCTGTACTGTGACAACTGTAACTCAAGCCTTCTTATCACACTGTGTATTCATCCTAGATTATTTTGGCCACTTGGCCTCAGCTCCGATCTGCAGACCAGGGCTAAAAATCCTCATCTTCAGACAAGATGTTTCATTCAGTTAGGGACTCAAATAGCAAACCACCTTAATGAACATTTCCAAGTGAGTTACTAAAAATAAGAACTTATCACCCCATCCCAAACCTCTTTTTCTCTTGTACTTCATATTGTTAAAAATGGCTGATATTAACTCAACAAGTCATTCTGCGTGCATATGGCTCCCCCTTCGTTTTCTTCCCCTATCACTACATGCGGAACTAGTTTCTGTGAAAATCCCTCACTAGCTTGGCATCTCCTTTCTCACCTCATTGACTGTCACCTAACTCCTGGGTTTCTGTGACTTCCACTGCTAAAAGAGAGCATTCTAAAGCATAATTTGAAGCTGGAAGTCATGGTGTACATCTGCGAGGCCAGCACTGAGCAGGAGGAAGGAAGGGAATCAGGAGTCCAAAAGGTCAATTTGAGGCCAGTCTGCGCCATGTAAGACTTTATCTCAAAAGGAGAGAGGGGAGAGGAAGAGAAGGAGGGAGGGAGGAAGGGAAAGAGGGAAGGAAGGAAGGAAGGAAGGAAGGGTTGGAGTGGTGGATGGTTCAGCAGTTAAGAGCATTGACTGACTACTCTTCCAGAGGACCCTGGTCCAACTCACATCACCCAACATGGCAGCTCACAACTGTCTGTAATTCCAATTCTGGAGATCCAACACCCTCACACAGACAAAACACCAGACTACCCCAACTAAGAATCTAAGCAATAGAGGAGAGGCTACCTTAAATGCCCTTCCTCTATAAGGAGATTGATGACTACCTTAAATGCCATCCTAGAGCCTTCACCCAGTAACTGATGGAAGAAGAGTCAGACACCCACAGCTAAACACTGAGTCAAACTCCTGGAATCCAGTTATAGAGAGGGAGGAGAGATGAACAAAGGGATCAAGACCATGCTGTGGAAACCCACAGAAACAGCTGACCTGAGCAAGTGGGAGCTAACGGACCCTAGTCTGACAGCAGGGGAACCAACATAGAACCAAACCAGGCCCCCTAAACGTGGCTGTCAGTTGGGAGGCCTGGGCAGTCTACTGGTACCTCTGGCAGTGGAACCAGTATTTATCCCTAGTGCACAGACTTTGGGAGTCCATTCCCCATTAGAGGGCTACTCTCTCAGCCTAGATACATATGATGTGACTTTGATGATCCCACATGGGAGGCCTCACCCTCTCTGGGGAGTGGATGGGAAGTGGGATGGGGGGGTTGGTGGTGGTCATAGGAGGACAAGAGGGAGAGGGAACTGGGATTGGTATGTAAAATAATTTAATTTAATTTAATAATTTAATAATCTAATTTAAATTGAAAAAGAAAGAACCCGAGAAAGGAAAACATAATAATAATAAAATTTTACAAGAGTTAAAATTAAAAAAACACAGTTTGACCAGTAAGTGACTCTAAATTTCTTTAATAGCTGACTATTTGCTTCCCAGATTGACCTCTGACTGTTACCCCACCTACTTACTCAGCTGTCACCCTCACCTACACATTCATTCCACACTCCCTCTCCTTACATCCCCAAGCATGCCTTGGCTTCCTGTTTCCCTGCCTTTGCCCTGGAGCTCCCTGCTGACTTCTCCCACAGGGTTCATCTTCACGCAAAAGACACAAAAGACGACCTGCTTCTACGCCCTGCAGAGTGCCACCTTAGCCTGGGCTGAGACTCCCCCATACCCTGCTCCCTGAATAGCAGTTATACTTGATGTCGTAGCCTATCTAGCGAATGGCTACCACGGACCAGGTGCTGGGCTATGTGTGTGTTAATCAATCACCTCCTCTGCTCTCCACCATTTAGTTAGTCACCTAACTAAAGTTGGACACCATTTAGATAGTCAATGCCTGGCTTCTGGTCTCAGCTCCCGCAGGCAGTAGAAACATAAGTCCCCTGAGATCAGACGCTGAAATTCACCACCTTACTCACTGTGCTGTACCAACCAGTGTCAGAGTCACTGAAGACCAGCTTTGTGAAGAGCAAGGCCTACAATGCTTTGCCTCCTGGTGGAATGCAAGTCTAGAAGGTTCCTCCAAAGCCTGTGTGTTAAAAACATGGCCCAAACCTTGCTGCTATGGGAAGAGGAAGCCTTTAGAGGTGGTACCATGTGAGGGTTGTCTGTGTCATGGGGAATGGGTCTGTGAGCCCACGTCTCTTTCTGTCTGTCCACTCTTGAGTAAGAGTTGAGCAGCTGACTTCTCAGTGCACTATCTACCATGGAGTGTATCCTCACCCTGGGCCCTAAAGCAACAAGGCCAAAAAACTATAGCCAAAGCCTCCAGAACTGTAAGTCAAAACAAACCTTTTCTCTCTTCTCTTCAGGTTGATTGTCTCTGATCCCTGTTCTATGAGACACTACCATCCCTCAAAGGCCCCAGCAGTAAATCTGGTACCTTAACCTAGCAACCAGTCTTGACTGACACATGCATAAATCCATTCTGTATTTACATGTGGCTAAATGAGTATTCATTTACTTACTATCTCAGTCATTCTAATCTTAAAGGCTTACCTACTGGCTAGCCATCTTAATTTCATCTTTCATGTCAAGAGAATCTCAAAGGGAAATACCTTGGAGCTGGAACGATTGTGCAAATTCAGAAGGAAGAGTGAGTCTCCTTGCACAAAATACCCCATTTCATCATCTGCCGTGTACCCCACTGTGCTGATGTCTCCCTCAGTGGAAAACGTCCACACAACTTGGTTTTGATCCATATCTAGAAACATGATCTTATTGCTAAGAAGAGATATGAGATATGGAAATGGTTTGATTTCTGTAAATGAAAAATAAGTAGAGGGTGCACATGAGAAACAAGCTTCAGGTCAGAAACCACCAGTCATGGAGAAATCCATGGGCCTCTTCAGATTCATCTAACACATCAGGCTCCGTGAAGACTCCCAGACCCTCTGAGCCTGAGTTTCTTCAAACTACTTTGATGTGAAAAAAATATATATATAAATAAAATCTCACACATACACAATATATATGTATATATATATATATATTCTGAACTTAACTTTTAATCCAGAGCTGTCATTCATTTCCTAAACATACCAACATAAATGTATACTTTCAAGTAATTATTTATAAATTTTTAGGTAACAAATACCTGATGTTTTAGACATCACCACATTAGAAAATGGTCCTGGTCCTTTGGATGTGAAGACACGAACCTAAAGAATAGGAAGAAAAATATTAAATGTACGCATAGGTGTCCTCGTTGGCAGTAAATTCAGAGACTCATAAGTTATGCAATATTCATTGTATACACCTAATACGTATTATAAGTAGTTTGAAATTGTTGTTTACATCTAAGTATATTGTAATAAATAACTAAGGTTGGAAATATTGACCTGTACCCACAACTGGTTTTCTGACCTAGAAAAGTGTGAAGAATAATAAATATCTCCATTGCATGGGAAAGGTCTGGGGACTTACTCTGTAACACAGCTGCAAATGGATGTGCATGTCATTTTGATTGTGTCAATCATTACCCAATATGTGTACAACTAATCACTAATCATCACACGTGGAACACAAGTGATCTTTACTCATCATTGAAATATTTTTAAATAAAAGATCAGGTGACATAAAATAGTTAAGGGACATAAAACTACAAATTGTGGTAAGCTAAATTTACTCTTCTTTCTAAAAGAAGGTTTAGGAGGAGAAAATAACCAAGCCTCTTTGTATTCAAAAGTAAATATGCACTTCACACACACCCTCTTTGGATCTTCACAGCTGCTTAGGAGGAGAGACTGGATCAGGGTATGTGTAAGCTCATCTATGGCAGTCGGAGACTACGGAAGACCACACCTTCTGTGACCTGCATGTTTTCTCTTTCACTGTGTCATGCTACATCTAACAGGAACATTCTTTACCTTAACTTTTAATATGTTTTATTGTGTAATAAATCATTTCCATTCCCAAACCTTGTATATGTAAAATCGCTTACAAGGAAAACTGGCACATATGATGATGGCCTCAAAGTACAAGACCCCAAGTGTTCTGTCAAGAAAACACCAGACTGGTTTCTGTTTTATTGGGTTCAGTTTGGTTTGGTTTGGTTTGGGTTGGGTTTGTTTGTTTTTAATTTTGTTGTGTTTCGTTGTTCTTGTTGGTGATGGTGGTGGTATTTCTCTGTATAGCCCTGGCTGTCCTGGAACTCAATCTGTAGACGAGGCTGGCCTTAAACTAACAAATCTACGTGTCTCTGCCTTTCAAGTGCTGGGGTTAAAGACATGTGCCACCACTGCCCAGCATTTTTAAAATTCATTCATTTATTTATTTCATTTTGTGCATATTCTAGTTGTGTCTATGTATATGTGCCATATGTGTATATGATACCCTTGCAGATCAGAAGAGGGCATTGGATCCCATGAAATCACCTTGTGGGTGGGGTGGTAGGACTTGAACTTGGAGCCTCTGAAAGAGCAACAATGCTTTTAACCACTGAGCCATCTCTCCAGACGTGAAAGAGATTGTTTTTGTGTATTTCTAGCATTAAATGTATTTTACTATATTAAATATTAATGTCTGTGTGTGCACTTACCAATTCAAGCAATCTTCACTTCTGAATGAGACTGTGCTAAATGTACCCAGACATGTCACTTTGTGTGACTCTATATGGACTGAAATTTGAAGCAACATATAAATATCTTCAGACCAGAATATGTATCTAACTGGAGTATTTAGTGATCTTAACAATTAGAAAATAGTATTATTTACAAGTTTTATGTGTGAATCTTGATTAGTATATATATTTAGAGAGATCTAATGTTACTAATATAATTATTAAATTTAAATTTAAAAAAAGATCCATAGGAAACTAAAGCCTCCAAAGTAATCTCCTAAACTTTTCTCCCTAGAAGATGTGGAAAATAAATACTCACTATTGTCATGTATACAGTAATTGGTGAGGAAATGAAATTTATCAAGCCATTTATGCTAAGTAAAAAATAATTATTTTGCAAACTTAAAACATTTGAGTGGCATGGCAGTAGATTATTTTCCTGACTCCTCATCTCTTTCTGCTCTATTGTTGGACAGACAATGACTATGCAGTATCAGCTATGTAGGTCCTCAACTTCTATTTCTACATGCAGTTCTAGTCTGGACATTTGGGTAGTTCACAGAGATGTTGCCATGCACTGCCAAGAACCACAGAAGTTGCATGTGGGGCATCGCTGCTTAGTCATGCAGCCTCGTTAATGAACTGGCAGATCCTGGGATCAACTGTGGAAATGAGTGCAAAATAATTGCTCGTAGGTAGCTTATGAGTACATGAATACAGAACGCATTGCTCTAAATGTGAGCAATACTCTGAATGCAAGACTATTGTCAAAACATCCTCTGCCCAAGCTGTGCTGTCTAGCCTGTATGCTTCTGCTGGCCACTTGACTCCTCTGGTCACAGTGGAATTCAATTATTAACAGAGTAGGAATATCTTAATTCAGTCTATTAATTAACTATCCATTGCACTATTAAAATTCATATCCCAGGGCTGGAAGATGGCTCAGCCATTAAATTCTAGGCTCACCACCAGGAGCTGCAGACAACTCAGCAGTCAAGAGCACTTACTACTCTTTCAAGAGACCAAAATTCAGTTCCCAGGATCCATAGGAGGGAGTTCACAACTGCCTGTAAGTCCTGCTCCAGGGATCCAATACCTCTGGCCTCTGTGGGCACCTGTACATATTCACATGCAGATGTGCAAGGACATAATTTAAAATAACAAAAATAAACTCTAAAACAAAACATATGTATCCCCTTTTCTCTCTCGTACCTGGAAGGCAACAATATACCCAGGAGTCATGGCCTCCAGCTGAAAAGACATTACTGGGGGCATGACATTGACAGAAATCCAGTCTTCAGTTGTCTTATTTGTGTCACTTTGTTTAGACGTATGATAGACGATTTCAAATTTGGTTAGCACTCCATTTTCATGCTTAGGCTTATTCCACCTAAACTCTACCACAACTTCTTCCTTGTTGACATGTCTTCCACAGGACAATATGAATATTCTGGGGTTCTCTGGCTCTGACGGAACTGAAAAGTAGATGCACAAACAGGGTGGGATATAACATAAGGCTGGCTTTCACTGCCCATGATCATGGTGTGGACATCTTGCCAAAAAGGATTTCTATAGTCAAAGTACATTACTCTCATTACTCTCATTCTTAAGTCTGTTTACAAGAATAATCCGCTGGTTTCTTCAGAAGCTCATCTTCATATTCCAGCGAGTCTCCATGATGTCATCTCAGCCTACCCAATGTCCTCTTACCACCACTTAAGTTCATCCTTCTCATCTCTGTGCCCCAGACAGATGAAAAGTGGACTGGTTATCCCTAAGAAAGTATAACATTCACTCTCATCCTGACAAAGTGGTTTAACTGATGTCAGTTATTAAGAGAGGAGGCAATGACTATAACTGACCTTCACTCAGTTCAAGAGGTGAAATACAGCATGTAGGGACTTTGGCTCTCTTAACGCTAACCCTCAAGGAGTCAGAAAGTGGCAGAGATGGCTGACAAATATCCCCGGAGTATGGCATGGGCATCTCCAGCTGTGCTAGAGCTGAACCAAGGAATAGTCCCCATAGGCTCATATGTTTGAATGCTTAGTAGAATTAGGAGGTGTGGCCTTGTTGGAGGAACTATGTCACAGGGGGTGGGCTTTGAGGCTTCAAAAACCAGGCCCAGTGTCTTTCTCTCTCCCTGCTGTCTGTGGATCAGGATATAAAGTCTCAGCTTCAGGGGCCATACCTGCCTGTGTGCTACCACGCTTGCCTGCTCTGCTAACAATGACCCAGCAGTGGCTTAGACATATCTATCTGTTCTTACTCCATCTCTCACAATCCAGTCAAAGTCTCTGCACCAGAAGGTCTTCTGCACCATATCGATTCATGTACATCTCCCTTTTCTAGGAATACTTACAGTATCTTGACAAAGCTGAAGATTTTATAGCAATATCGGACTGCTATACACAATGCTACCCAATTTGGTTATCGTGGCCTCATTTCTATTATATTAGAAACAGATGTGTTTCGTTTCCAAAATGTTTTATGGACTCCACTTTTAAAAAATATATCTTTATTGCTTATTTAAGACATCCCCAAATCTGGTATTGAAGTGCCATATAATAAGTGCTTAATAAAAATTGGTGAGCTTGGATATTGTTTGCTATGTTGCAAATATTCTGAGGTATGGACCAAATCCCCTTATTCTTCCATGGCTCTGAATGTCTATCAGATGTTTACCACAGGCTCCAAGGGGATGCCCTGAGGGATGCAGTTCAAATTCATTTCCACAGAACTGCAGCACCAAAGCTGGAAGCCTAAGAAAAATCTTAGCGCACACCTGGACCCAAATGCTACCTGAGGCAGAACACGCTCATGTTCCACTATGTCCCCACCAGGAGCCTCGCGTGTAAACATTATTGAGTAAATCACACCATAAAAAGTGCACTGCTGAATGGATCTGTGTTTACTGAGCTATTACTGCCTGTTCTGTTGCAAGTTCATAGAAGTGAAATTAATATGGTACTATCATTTACCAATATTTGTACAAGTAACTCAATGAGATCTCAGAAACCCCAGTAAAAACTGGATTATGATCTTGTTGCTTAGCAACTATTTCACATGAGCCACTCTGGGCTTCACTTCTCACTTCCATAGCTAAGACTACAACACCTGCCTTGTCCCTTGGATCTGTGTGGGGATCCAGCACAGGTAGGTAATAAATGTTTAATAAAAGTGTGATGTCTGTAAACATGCTCTGTACACCTGTGAGGATAAGCCTGGTATTCCTTTTCAAATATATTTCCAAGAAGCATAAAATCTAGACACCAAGAACACTGGGTTACCAACATTGTTAATACCTGCTGCTCTGTAGAGCCCATTCACCCAATGAGATGTTTCATGGACTTCCTGAAACATGGTTTTTTGTTTTGTTTGTTTTGTTAAGATTTATTTATTTATTATATATAGTATTCTGTCTGCATGTATCCCTGCAGGCCAGAAGAGGGCACCAGTTCTCATTACAGATGGTTGTGAGCCATCATGTGGTTGCTGGGAATTGAACTCAGGACCTCTGGAAGAGCAGCCATTGCTCCTAACCACTGAACCATCTCTCCAGCCCCCTGAAACATGTTTTTGCCTTTTAGATATCACTACAGTAGAGCAAAAATAGTTTTTAGCCTTTCAAATATTCATCTTTGGGAACATATTTACCGGCTTATTTTAGTGATACTATTCTAATCTCCAAGAAGTCATTGAAAGGTCGTTGAACCTACACACCTTTATGAAACTGAAAGCTATTTTAACTATTATAACTATTATTGACTATCCATTCCAGACCAAGTAAAATAAGAATCTTCATCTTATGATTGTTTACAAAGAGATTTTCTTTTACCTGATTCAGGTGCACGAAGTGATACAGATGTTTTTTGACCCTTTCCCCAGTAAGTATATGGAGTGACAGAAAGATTAAATAAGGCATAGGGCTCCATCCCTTCCACAGTAAACATGGGTAAAGACTGTTGTTCAATAGCCAGGAACTAAAATATAAGCACAACACAATTTTAGAGGAAAAAGTATTGACTTTCATATTCATAACTAAAATTTCTGAATTTTGGTTTACTTCTAAAATCAAGACTTGAAATCTCAGAGATGCAAATTTTGATAAATGTTTTTGATATAGCCAACACCACAATTAGCACAAAGCAAAGACATCTGCGTAAATGTTCTCAGGCACCTGCCTAATAACCAAATGCTATGAGAAAACAACCAAAGAGACGTGTTTGGCTAAGTGTACAAATCACGTGTACACACACTGTTGACACAATGAGGAAGCGCCTTTGGGAAATGGTGGTGAACCAGCAACATACCTTAGACTGAGCACTAAATTCGACACTGTAGAAAACTATGCCCCAGTCCACTGCAGGGGGCTCATTCCACAGAATTTGGAAATTTGAAGCGTGTCCTTCAATCCGAAATGAAGACTCTGGAACAGAATCTGGGATAACCTTGGGAGTAGAGGAAAAGTTCCCTAAGGAATGAAAAAGAGAGAAACAGCAAGAAAGCTAAGGATAGACTCATGGAAACCCAGCAGAAACTGAAAATAATTAGAATTAAAACCAGATGTGGTGGTGCATTTTTGCAATCCCACCAGAAGTTGGAGATAGAGGGACCAGAAGTTCAAGGTCAGTTTCAACAGTAAAATGATTCCTAAGTCCATCTTGACTACATGAGACCTTGACTATAAACATACAAATGCTAATTTTTCATTTCCTTTTAAAATATCTTGGAAACTAACTTTTGCAGGATATATATTTGTTAGAATTAAACTTGCTATAAACAAATCAAAAGAACCACTAATGTTTTTCTTCTTAAGAAGTATGTTAAAAGAGAGAGTATCTGTCAAAATATCTATTGAAGACCAGGCGGTGGTGGCACTTGCCTTTAATCCCAGCACTCAGGAGACAGAGGCAGGTGAATCTATGAGTTTGAGGCCAGCATGGTCTACAGAGTGAATTCCAGGATAGCTGGGCTACACAGACAAATCCTGTCTTGAAAAACCAAGACAGGTGTATGTGTATGTGTGCTAGTGTATATGTGTGCATGTATATACACACACCTATATACATATACATATATATATGTATGTATATATATACATATATATATATGAAGCATAAAAGTGAGTTGGTAAAGATAAAATGCTGTACCTGGCAGGGGCTTGAGGGATGTCTGTATAATTGTGAACTGATTAAATTTCGCTGGCTCCGAAACAGACACACTGGTTCTCTGACCTATTTCCTGTGCTATAATAATCCTAAACCCATTGATCCAGAAGAGCCGACCACTGTAGTACATCAGTGCATTCTGGGAAATTTCAGAAGTACTCCAGGCTGCAAATTCTGTGATGGTAGCATCCCCAGCCCTGCTAAAACATAAAACCAGTGAGTGTGCATCTGGAGTTTAGGGAGATCTGGTAGGTACAAGCACTCACAAAATTATGTGCTCCTAAATAAGCATGTGTGTCTGTGAACATGCAAACAAGAAAAATATGCATCAACAATTTTCAATGTTTTTACTTTCATATTAATTTTTTAATTTTCTTAAATAACCGAACTTAAACCAAATTTTCTTATTAACGTAATGCAGCACTTGCAAGAACATAGACGTTTCGGGTTTGAACAAATCCTTGTGCTTTGGGTGACACTAATGTCACAACCTGAATTCTCACTGCTTCACTACAGAGTTCACATCTTGCTCTTCCGTAACACTTGCAGCTGTAGAAGAAAGACCTAGCGCCAGGTTCTTCCAGGCCTTACAAATAAAGTTGCCATCCAGAAAGAAAGCCACAACTTTTTGTCATCCATGCAAAAGGTTCAAAAATGACATACAGATGCAGGCAGGAGAGCTTGGAGCCACCAGGGACATACAGTAACACAATGCTGGAGACATGCGTAGAGTTCTAGCACAATTGTAACTTTTTAAAAAAGAAAACATATTTGAGAAGATGTGAGAAACAGCCAAAGACCAAAGAATTTATGGGCATTTACCCAGGATAGAAAGCTCCACTTACCCCCAGTGTAGTACCGCAAGAATTCCAATCCACAGAGACACACAATAGCTGTGTTATTAACATAGGTACCAGGGAAGGCATCCTTCCGGTCTACCAAGTAGCTTCACTCAACCTTCTCTGTTGAAATCAGTTCACATGAAACCAACAAGAAGAGCCTACATGCCTATTTGATCATACCCATACCCCTCTGCAGATGAATGAATTTGCTCGCGGTATAGGTTGATACTTCAGCAGTAGGTAGGTCTGTGTACAAATAATTTCTCATGTAAACATCTATAAAATATGAGCATACCAATACCAAAAATTCTGTGGCTAGCTGAAGTCTACCCTTTTCATCATGGCTTTCTTGGGAACTAAAAAGACATGTTAGGAAAGGCAAAGCATTCTCTTCAAGCCTTCCAGGCATCATCGCACCTCCGTCCTCGAAGAACAGCTGTGTACAGATGAATACACTGATTGTCCTGCACCAGCCAATACAGCAGTCCGTCACTGAGGTCTAATGTCAGGGCAATAACCTAAACAGAAAATAAGGAAAGAAAATGAATCAGGCCTGAGGAAACAGCTCAGCTGTAGAGTCCTTGTCTAGCATGCGTGAAAGTGTTCGTTCAATCCCCCATGCTGCAAAAACAAAAAGAAAGTGAATCACCCACAGATCTGAAACACACCTTGGTGAGTAGCTCAGACTCCAACTATGTATTTCTCTTCAAGGATTTTTTTCCTTCACAAAATATCAAAATCATATAACTATAATTTATGGAAATGTGCATGGATTTCCTGAAATTCTTCAAAAGGTAAGAATACCAGTTATTCGATTTTACACACTTAGTTCTGATGATAACCAAAGTGGGTCTCTCAGCTGGGCAGTACCCAGAAACTTTCGAAGAATACAACTCCCAACCCACTCCAGAGCTGCTCAGATTGAAATGGAAAAACCTGCCGAATGTGAACCCACTTAGGATAAGGCAAACTACAGAAATCTTCGTTACTATGTTTGAACTAAGAAATTAATCAGTTCTGACCACCAAATAAGGTTTACAGAAACACTGGTCGTAGAATGATCTTACTCTAACAGCATTTCCTTAGAAATCTACCTTAACAAAAGCAAGTAGAGGCAGTATTGTCACTACTATAGATTGGCACCATTTAGCATCATTAAATAATGACATGCTAATCTTTACTTTGTCACCTTTTTGCCAGATAGCCAGGGCTGAGCCTGCAGAATGAGAGAACTTTCTCCATTCAGTCTGGTGCTTTCAACTGAGTAGAGAGTAGTCCAATACAGATATCCACCAACTGAATCCACAGCCATATCATTCACCAACAGCTTCACGTGAGCAACAATGTCAGTGTGTCCTGTCAACACAGACTGCCTTTGGATCTAGAAAACATGACAGTATTGCCAGATAATTATTTTCAAATCATATAATTATTTCTGGATGGTGTAGTCCAGTTATTAGTAAGTTCTTTCACTCATTTATATGTTCACTTATTCATTCAAACACAAATATTTATCACCACTCTGTGATTGCTGGGTGTTAGGCTAAACCTTGGAAAACAACAGATACAGCACCTGCCTCAATAGAACTTCCATAGTCTTTTCATGTCTAAGAGAAGTAAACTGAGTTAAAACATTCAGTATTCTTAACTATATATTCAAAGTACCCATGCCTTATTTTTTTTCAGGGTCTCTCTAGATAGCCATGGCTGCCTTGAACTCAGAGATCCATCTGGCTCTGGGATGGTGTCTGGGCTGGGATTAAAGGCATTAAATACATTCTTGGTATTTGATTGGGAGCTGGAAATGCAGCTCAATGGGAGACCACAAGACTGTCTTCATCCCCATGACTACCGAAAAAGAGAAAGAATCTTCTCAGACTCAAAGGGGTATGCATGTCTTCACGGAGGAAGAGGCCTCTCCTCACTCCTCTTTACTACATATCTCCCTAATTTTACCTGTTACATGTCAGACACTGTACTTTTTGATTCCTAAAATATTAGTCCCCACGTTTGGAGAAACGGCTCCATGCCATGCAAATCGCTGAAGTGGGCAGGCTTTGCTTTAGAGTACTCAAGATACCAGGCTCTGACTTACCACATACGTCTTCCCAGCCCAGTAGAGAAAGTGACCCAGCCATTCAAAGGCCAAAGCACCAGCCCCTGCAATGCTGGGTATGTGATAGCTCTCTGAGATGTCCATGGCATTCAGTGGCCGCACGTAAACATTGCCTGTTGTGTCACTGTAGTAGAGGCTGTTGTTATACCAGTCCATATCTCAAAACAAAGACAAACAAACAGCGCTTATCCTCATGCGTGCTAATAGGAAGAAGCAGGATGAGTAGTCACACTGATGCCCATAAAGTATAGTGTCGGCATAGCTATTCGTGAGAAAGTAAGGGTCTGTCAAACATATGTAAGTAAGGGCTGGTCTTGGTGGTACAGTCCTCTAATACCGGTACTTGGCAGGCTGAGGCAGTCTGCACATTTGAGGCCAGCCTGGTCTGTATAGCAAGATCAGGTCAACCAGGGTCTTCAAACAGTGAGACTCTGTCTCATGTACACACGAAAAAGAATATTTCAGTAAAGCAAGCCCCAAGTTGGAAGCCCTGGAACCAGGAAGACGAACAGATCCACACAGAGCATCTGCCTGGCACTGTTCCAGGTGTTTTACTACCTAACTGAACTCCTAAAACAGTGGTGGCAAACGGAATTACCACTTTCTTAGATTCCATGAGATTGTCTACTCTGTCTGAGGCCTCAGAGATCCAAGAGGGGGAGTCAAGTTCTCCCACCAACTCCAGGCCACACCCTTTCCCCTGGTGCCAAGCTCCCCCACCAACTCCAGGTGATAAAAATGATAAATGAAAGCTCATGAGCATCACCGGGCGGTGGTGGTGCCCGCCTTTAGTTCCAGCACTCAGGAGGCAGAGACAAGCAGATCTCTGTGAGTTCGAGACCAACCTGATCTACAACAGCGAGTTCCAGGACAGCCTTCAAAGCCACAGAGAAACCCCCCCCAAAAAAATTCATGAGCATCGATCAAAGTCCTTCTGAAGTGGACACAATAAATAACACCCCTACCTAACAGCAGACACTTTCTTAACAACAACACTAGCAGAATTTTTCCTTCCTGGAAGCCCTGGCAGCTAGAACTCAGCACTTTCCTTTGGCTGAGTCACCTGGCAAGACACTGAATAGGAACCTACACCTGGGTCAGTGAGAGTGTCTACCTGACACATTTCCTACGTCAGAGGACAGGAACTCTCCTGGGCCAAAGCTACTGAGTGGTTTGCTCCAAAGCCCATCTTCCTTCACAGCCATGATGAATGGTGGCTCAGTAGCTATATGGTAACAGAAAAAGAAATTAGTAGAAAATGTCACACAAAGCATACT
The DNA here is from genome assembly GCF_017639785.1 of Mesocricetus auratus. Lineage (NCBI taxonomy): Eukaryota > Metazoa > Chordata > Mammalia > Rodentia > Cricetidae > Mesocricetus > Mesocricetus auratus. The sequence goes on from NW_024429199.1 coordinate 9,592,313, forward strand.
TTTATAAGGCAACGTTACACAAAGCATACTTTTTAAGGCAATGTCTCACTATGTCCTACTCAGTGGCCTAGAACTCTCTATGTAGACCAGGCTAGCATCAGACTCATAGAGATCTGCTTGCCTCTGCTTCCCAAGTACTGGGATTAAAGACTGAGTGCCTACATGCCCAACTAACTTTAAAAAGTAAAACATCAACATTTTGAAAAACATCATAGAATGAGATAAGCAGTTGCATCTGTGTAGTAGAATCACCTATCCTGTTAAAGGTCCTTCTGAACTTTACATAAATACTTGAAATCGAATACGAAGAGGGATGCTGCCGCTGTAACAGTGTCCAATAGTGCCCTGCCAGACACCCACAGTCAGGCCACAGTCTATCACAGTGGTTCTCAACCTTCCTAATGCTGTGACCCTTTAGTACAGTTCCTCGTGTTGTGGTGATCCCCAACCATAAAACTATGTCTGGTTTTTACTTCATACCTGTAATTTTGCTACTGTCATGAATCATAATGTAAATACCTGAAATGAGGGATGTCTGACATGTGACCCCTATGAAAAGGTTATTCAACCATGAATGGTCGAGACCCACAGGTTGAGAACTGCTGATTTGTCGCCACAGCTACCTTCAACTGCCACAGTTGTTATGATCCCATTCACAAAACCCAGAAGTGGTTGTGATAATGACTACATAAATGATGCTGTTGTCCTTCGATGTCTTCGAGCCAAAATGATGAAATTCACTGTAACTCATAGACCCCTCCACTTCTCTCTCTAAGACATTCAGAGTTGTGTCTTAATAAACTGAGAAAAAACCATTGAGGAAGAAGGTTGTATTTCTTCAAATATATCTTGAAGTGTACAAGGTATCAGGTAAGAAACACAAATATCCATGGTGACTTATTTGATACCCTAATCGTAGATTTCATATTCACCCTCAAGAGCTCAACACAGCTTGTTCTTATCTCTTTATAATATTTGGAGCAAGAACTTGTACAGGGCACTCAAGCTAAGTCTCTCCTTGTTAGACTCACTCCCCAACCCAGATCATAGTCTTACCTGGTACCAGGGTGGTACCCACTGAGGGGTCTGACCAGGGCCCTGGGCCTTTAGGAGAACTCGCTCTCACAGAAACCATGTATTTTGTAGCACTCTGCAGCTTGGGCACATTAAGTATGGTACCACTTAGGTTAGAGAAAACTTGAGTGACTTTAGGAAGGTCTTGAGTGGAAACTTTCACCTCATAAGTCCAGTTCTGCCAGGCGGAAGGACCTAAAGAGTTAAATAATGTCATTGACCTGAGTGACACTGCAAGGACAGACCAAGGGATTCTCAAAAATTGATCTGTAACCTATCTCAAATGAAGGGTAGTTAGCAGTCACGCTTACTCTACTAACAGGGTCAATGTGATGGCGACAGTAGGGTCCACTCCTCCCATGCCACTCTCTTAGCACTATTAGAGGAGAAAGAATTTCCAACTAGTAAAGCTGTGAGAGTGTACTTTTAAAAACATTTTTTAGTTGGTCAGGTAGTGGTGGCACATGCCTTTAATCCCAGCACTTGGGAGGCAGAGGCAGGTGAATCTCTGAGTTTAAGATCAACCTAGTCTACAGAGTGAGTTTCAGGATAGTCTTCAAAGCTACACAGAGAAACCCTGTCTTTTTTAGTTTTCCGGTTTTTATTTTAGAAATAATCTTATTTTACATATCAATCCCAGTTCCCTCTCCCTTCCATCCTTCCATGGCCCTCACTGACCCCCCAAACCATTCCCTACCCACTACCCAAGGATAGTGAGGCCTTCCATGGGGGATCATCAAAGTCTGTCACATCATTTGTGGGAGGGCCTAGTCCCTCTTTCGTGTATCTGGGCTGCAATAATGTCCTTCCATAGGGAATGGGCTCCCAAAGTCCTTTTGTGCACTAGGGACAAACACTGACTCCACTGTCAGAGGTCCCATAGACTGCTCAGGCCTCCTAGCTGGCACCACATTCAGAGGGCTTGGTTCGGTCCAATGCTGGTTCCCTAGTTTTCCAGCTAGGGTCTCTGTGCCCTCACTAGGTCAGGTCAACTGGAGAAACCCTGTCTTGAAAAGCCAAAAAAAAAGGTTTAAGTTGGGATTTCAACATGTAGCCCAGGCTTGCCTTGAATTTAAAATCTTCCTGCCTTAATTTCTCAGTGCTGAGATCAGAACAGAAGTCTGTGCCACTATGCCTAGATAAGCTGTCGCTCTTTCTATATGGTAGATCTGTATCATGTTAGGGGGTTCTCTATAACACTACCAGGTATAAGCAGGCTCTTAATTTAAAAAATATTCTCCAAATAATTACCAGAAGCCAAATTAACTTGGGGGGCTGCCAATTCATTCTCAATGTGTGTGTGAAAAAGAGGGAGGAGAAGGTGTCCTCATGAATCCTAGGCTAGCCTCAATTTCTGATATAGTTGAGGATGACCTTGAAGTTACAGATGTCCAATGTTTGCCTTGCTGGAGATCAAACTCAGGGTTTGGTGTATACTAGGTGAGCACTCAATCAACTGAGCTACATCTCTGGCCCTCATTCTCAACTGTTTTAGTTTTTGAAATATGTAGCAAATAAGCATGATCAATTTGTCATAAAGGAAAAATTGCCCAAGTGTATTAAGTATTACTGCCTAATGATGGGTCGGAGGCTAGCAAAACAGTGATCCACAGTGAGAAGCCACCCTCTGCTTCTGTTAATAAAGCTTCCACTATCCATTTACGCCTGGTTTTTGGCTGCTTCCGAAGCAACACAGAGTTAGGCTGCTGTGACAGAGACCGTCTGTCCACAGAATGATATCCTTTGCCCTTCTTTTACTAAAAAGCTCTGGAGCCCACTTGCTTCCTACCACACGTGTTCTGTCTGTCTGGAGATGAAGAGTCAAGCCAGAAAGCTGCAGGGAATTGCTGACATTCATTCTAGCCCCCCAGCCCAAGTGTGTTATCCTCCTGGCTGGTTGCCATTCAGACTAGAAAGTCAGTATATCTCATAATAGATGTCCAAAAATGGCTGGGCTATTATGTTGCGATCTACTGATGGAATATGAAGACCCTCCTACTGTAAGGCTAAAATAATAAATATCCCAGCATTCTGGAGGCAGAGGCAGGCGGATCTCTGTGAGTTCGAGGCCAGCCAGGTCTACAGAGCAAGTTCCAGGACAGCTTCCAAAGCAATACAGAGAAACCCTGTCTCGAAAAACCAAAAATAAATAAATAAAATAAAATAATAAATACAAGACAAATGTAAAAACACTGTTTGAGCTAAGTAGTTGCCCCTGGCTGAAGACTAGATTCAGGCTCCCACAACTGAGTCTCTCTGCTGAGCAGGAGAGGCCTCTCTCCCTTCCAGCTGGTCAGTAGTCCCCTGAGCACAGAACACTCACTGGCTCCTATGGCGAGAGCAGGAGGCTTCCATTGCACAAGGGCCTCTTGAGAACCAAACAGCACCGAGAGCTCCTGTGGATGGCCTGGCAGAGGGTACGACTGGATGGATGAGCCAAAGATGACCAAGTTACCAAACCCAAATTCTTCTATGTGACTCAGGTCACATCCCACGATGAACTCATTGAAAGACAGAGAGTCCTGCTGGAAAATGGCCTTGCCGTCTGTAATGAGGAAGTCATTGTTTTCACAAGCAAAGCTCTTGACATCCTTAAGGGGTACCCAAGGCAGCACCCGATGGAAAGCCGAGCCATCCAGAAATGTGGACATGAAGACTTGCATGGTGTCATTGAAGTAAATGATTCGCTTGGACTGTGGCTTCACTGCAAAGTCCTTTAATGTGCCACTCTCCACAATGTGCACAGCTTCAGCGTGCCTGCCAGATGGCAAAGGGAGGCTGACTCTGTAAATGCCATCTCTCAGGAGATAAAAGACATACCTGACGGGGGACAAAAAAGGCTGGTGTGATTCAGCGCAAGGGTGATTGTGTGACCTTCTGGGCTAATTGATATTAGCCTGTTACACATCAGTACCATGCGTCCCAGGACTTCCAGAAGTGAAAAATGATAGAGGTCAACACTGGAACTATGCCCAGCTGATTACAGTTAGAAGCTAGAAGGTCTTTATCACACACATATGCAATCCTAGAACTTGGAGGATGGAGGCAGAAGAATCAGGAGTTCCGAGGTCATCCTCATCTACTTCGTGAGTTTAAGACTAGCCTGAACTCAAGAAAATTCTATAGCTCAGGGATTCAAACCTAAAGTGAAATAAATTTCTGGGGCTAGAGAGATTTCTGAGTTAGTGAATTGCTTTCTGTACAAGGGCTTTTGCTTGAATAACCAGAACCCACATAAAACCAGGTGCAAGAGCATGTTACTGTTCCTAAGGCAAGATGGGAGGGAGAGACTTGAGGCTACCAGAAGCTCACAGGCCTGCTAAGCTGATGAACACTTAAAGGACACATGTCTTAAACACACTGGAGAGAGAGCAAGGACTAACACTGGAGGGTGTCCTCTGACCTCCACGCATGCTCCCTGAAACTTCTACATGCTTGTTGTGACATGCATTCATCCCATGCACTCACACACACACACACACACAGCATGCACACTCTCACAAGAAATTTCTAAAATTTTAAAGAATTTGAAAAAGAAAGTTTGACTTTAAATAACAGTGAGAAATCTTTTTCTAAGAATGTCAGTGTGAGAAAAAAATATGTTCTGTACTTTTTATTTCATTCAAAATTAAAGCAAATCTGGGTTGGAAAGATGGCTCAACAGTTAAAAGCACTGGTTGCTCTTCCAGAGATCTTTAGTTCAATTCCCAGTACCCACATGGTGGCTCATAACTATCTGTAAAGAGATCTGGTGCCCTCTTCTGGCATGCAGGCAGACCTCTGTATACAAAATAAATAAAATTAAAAATGAAAGTAAATTTATTCCTACAACAAAGAAAAATGTTTAATCTTACCCACATTGAACACATTTATTAGTAAAGACTTTGTTGGGTTTTGGTCATATTTAAGACCAAATAATCCCAAGAATAACCTTCTGTGCTTTTGCGGAAACACATTCATAGACGTTTGACATACACAAAATATCTTCATTTCATTCTCAGAATTTATTTCATTCTACATCTATAAGCAATGGCACAGACTTGCTTCCTAGGGATCTCACTGCGACTGCACAGTCCAACTGAGCCCAAATGCAGTTCGTGTGTGTGTGTGTGTGTGTGTGCGCGCGCGTGTTTTTCATTTTTCCCATCGGGAAAAGGAATCTTGCAATTAAAATGTGTACTTGTTCTTAATCACCAACCCCTATCCCATAAGGGTGGATGGTGGCAGCCTACTTGTTAAATTTGCCTCTTGATAGTGTAATAGTCAGGCCAGGAGATGAAACAGAGCTGAATGGCTCAGCCAGAGGCGGATGATGAAATAGCTTCTCATGGTGGCCACAGAAGGGAGGAGCAATGAGATATTGGTTCCCGTTGTAAAGCAGTGTTGAATACTGGACTAGAATCATGATTCCAATGTCTCTAGCAAAAGGCAGTTTCCTTGTAACTACAGTTCACTGTAGAAAAGGAAACAATCAAACTCAAAAGCACTTTTAATAATATTGACCTGAAATGAGATGCTCAGTTAGACTCATTGGGTGTTACAGTCCTGCACTGACAACCAAGCTTTATAGGGATTTTTGTCAATGGAAGAGAACCCATATTTACAAGGCTAAGGCTTACCCATTGTAGGAATCAACCACAATTTTTTGAGGCGCAACAATAGACAATAGAGTAATTTCCTCAAAATTTGAGCAGTTTTCTAAGTCACAAACATATACCTAGAAAGCCAAAAATAGAACAATCGGATTAATGTCTGTCTTCATTCATTTTGGCACCAAGTATTTCATGAACAGTTCAGGACTTGGAATTGTCACAATCACTATGGACTTTACAAAACACACAAGAAGAACAACACTTGATGGGCAATTTAATTGGTGCTCAGCTATAGCAACAGAGCTCAGGAGTCTGAGGCAGTAAGATGACGAATAACAGGCCATCCTGGGCTATACGAAGTACTCAGTATGGAAAAACAGGAACTTTATATTTTATGTCCTAGTATGTTTACATTTCTATTAGTACGATTAATACATAAGTATGTTTTTTTGTCTTATTTTTGTTGGTTGGTTGATGGGGAAGTCCTATGTATATGTCAATAAAGCACTGTTGGCCAATAGGGAAGCAAGATAGGTGGGACTAGGAGTTGAGGAGGATTCTGGAAAAGAGAGAGACACAGAGAGACACGATGTAGCCGCCATAGGAATAAGATGTCTGGACCCTTTTCTCTGGTAAGAGAAATACTTAGATTAACAATTATGGGTTAAATACTTAAGTCAGAGATAGCCAGTAAGAAACCAAGCAAACAGCCAACAGCTTTATAATTAATGTAGTGTCCTGTGAGTTATTTGGGGGTTCAGACAATGTGGCAGGGCCCAGGAGACCAGCAGGAAAAAAACTACACTCTACAGTTGGTTGGTTGGTAGGTTGGTTGGTTGGTTGGTTGGTTGGTTGGTTGGTTGGTTGGTTTATGGAGGTACCCAATTATTTTTAAAACTTGTGCTATATACAAGCTTCTAAACTGCAAAGTTTCAGGTGGGGTGGTAGCCTTTGTTCACTGCAATAAACATGCACCTATAAAATGAAAACTTGAAACACAGGAAGAATGTGTCTTCTCAAAGATTCCAGAGACCTATTAAAATAACCCCAGGTTACTAAATAATTAAAGATGCTGGCAGAGGACTTTGCTCACAATGGTCAGTCTAACCCAGTGATACCACAAGCATGAGAACTTTCTTAAAGCAGATAAACTACCATTAACAAAAACTTACAAGCATGAAAAACTTAAAAATAATGGAGGCTTAATGGTATATCAGAACTACCTCACCTTCATCTAGTAGCTGATGGAAACAGAAGCAGACACCCACAGCTAAACACTGAGCTGAACTCTGGAATCCAGTTGCAGAGAGGGAGGAGTAATGAGCAAAGGGGTCAAGACCAGGCTGGAGAAACCAAGAGAAACAGCTGACCTGAACAAGGGGGAGCTGATGGGCCCCAGACTGATAGCTGGGAAACCAGCATAGGACTGTTCCAGACTCCCTGAATGAGGATGTCAGTTTGGAGGTCTGGCTAATCTATGGGGCCTCTGGTAGTGGATCAGTATTTATCCCTAGTATATGAATGGACTTTGGGAGCCCACTCCACATATAGAGATACTCTCTCAGCCTAGACACATGGGGGAGGGTCTAGGCCATGATCCAAATGGTATGACAGACTTTGAAGATCACCCATTGAAGGCCTTACCCTCCCTGGGGAGCAGACAGGAGATGGATAGGGAGTTGGTGGGGGGCAGGGGAGAAGGGGAGGGAGAGGGAACGGGGTTGACATGTAAAAGAATCTTGTTTCTAATTTAAACTTTTTTAAAAATGAAAAAGAAGAACTAGCTCACACTAGGTCAAAATTAGACCTTCTTGTAAACTAGGTCCATGATTCATTACCAATCTAGTATCTGAAGTAAGTAGTCAGTGAGACAAAATTTGTGTTTACCACCAAACATGCATGTTAATATTGGTAGCTAGTTAAATTCACTCAGACTAACCAGTTTGTCCATGATGAAATACATCCTCCGGTAAAGCCAATCTATGGAGATGGAGGAGATGACACCTGAGCCTCTGTAAAAAGTTCTCAGATCAGACATATCAGACATGTTGGCTGCCTTCTTCATCCATATGAGAGTTCCTTCTGAAAAATAAACCACTTGCTGCTGGACGTCAACAGCTATCCCTAGAAGAGTCAAGCAAGTGAGACATGTGGTTAAATGTCCACAGGGACTGAAAAACTCTGACTGAAGCGACTTTGTGTTTAATGCTTGCCAAAGTCAAACAGAAGTTCCTATCTTGTAAACATATTCTTATGAATTCTTCTAGTATACACAGCTTATATGTGCAAGGATGTTGGGTATTTTCATAACATGCAAAACACACTAGAAGAATTTTAGAATAGTATAGTCTATAAACATTCAAGATACTGAATTCTTGAAACATTGGAAAATTTGGGGTAAAGTGGATTTGGTTTGGGGTTGTTTGTTGAGTACTGAAAGACTCCAGAGCCTCATACATGTTTAAGCACGTGCCTTAGTCGTGGGCTACAGCCCCAAACACAAAAGCATTTTTGAATATTTTTATTGTTTGAAGGTTTCATAAATGTTTTTTGATCAAATCCATTCCCCCCATTTCCTCCCCTCCAATTCCTCTTCTACCCCAACCACTATTCTCTCCTAATTTCATGTATTCTCTTTTTTTCAAGGCTTCTGAGTCCACATAGTGGTACCAGTGCATGCATGGGTATGGGGCCTTTTAGGAATATGGGTAACCTCCCAGGGTTCACTGACGAAAACTGACTCTTGGGGATAGAGAGGTGGCTCAGAGATTAGGAGCACTGACTGCTCTTCCAAGGGAGTACAGTTCAATTCCCAGTACCCACATGGCAGTTCACAACTGTCTGTAACTCCAAGATCTGACACCCTCACATAGATATACATCAGGCAAAACACCAATGCACATAAAACAAAAATAAACAAATAATTTTTAAACAGAAAAAAACGGACTCTACATCTCCCAGCAGCTATCAGTTGCCAAAGCTCCTCATTCAGATATAGAATTTCATGTACCCTCCCCTATCCATGCTGGGTTTGTCTGGCTTGATCTTGCACAGGTCTGGTGCATTTGGTCAAAGCCACTGTGAGTTCAGATGTACAACTGCTTAGTAATATCAAGAAAATAGTTTCACTACAGTCACCCTGTAGTGTGCATAGCATATTTCAGCACTAAGAAAGCTATCAAAAAACAATAAAGCTTCCAGGTCATTACCCAGTGATTTCTCCGTGTTCTGACTAACGGATAGGTGCCTTCAGAAACAGCATCTCCCATGAAGTTCTGGAGGGTGACCAAGAGCATTGGCAATATCCTGTGATGTTTGGGGGATCTAGCTAGCACCAGCATCCAAGAACATTTTTAATATTCTTCTATTTTAGAAGTTTCTATCCAGAAATTGCAAATATTTCCTTTTACGGTAAAGAGACACACATCTGTTAGACTGACCTGTAATATTATGATGTATGGTATCTGACCAAAGACAGTGTGCCTCATCTACTAAGTACTTTAAGGACCTCTTTCTTAGAGAAGTTTTTCTGGATAAAAAGAGCCATTGTTCTTCTTCTTGAACTGAAAAACATAATTTATGGGCAGACTGACTAACCATACACGTAGCAACACAAAAAGTTTTAGTTCTTCAGCACAAGAGAGATAGCACTTAGAAAAAAAAGACTGATTACATTTTCTGAAGTTACTTAGAGGTATTGCACCTGTGGCATAATCTCCATAAATCCATTGTTGGTGGTAGGAAATATGATGGCAGTCAAGTAAGAGCTATGTGAACATATCATGTGATACATTATACCATTGTAACATCTGTGTTCCAATAGAAGTTAAATCATTATCCCCAGTTATAACAATTTCCTTAATAGATGTAATCCAGCTTCAACCAAAGTGGGGTATTACATGTCACAAGATAGCTTGAAGGTGTTGACATTAACATCTCTCTCTTTCAAGCAGGAGAACAATTCTTCAAAAAAAAGTTTTGTTTTGTTTTGATGGCTACAGAACTCTGACTGAGCCGGGCGGTGGTGGCGCACGCCTTTAATCCCAGCACTCGGGAGGCAGAGGCAGGCGGATCGCTGTGAGTTCGAGGCTGGGCTGGACCAACAGCCTTGTAAACAATACAGAGAAACCCTGTCTCGTAAAAACCAAAAAAAAAAAAAAAAAAAAAAAAAAAAAAAGAACTCTGACTGATATCCTGTTCAGTGTTATAAGGTCCATGAGGGATGGACACTTTCAAGACAATAGATGGCATGCAATAATCACATAGCAACCTTAACCCTGCTCTATATTTAACTTTCCCTTTGGGCATGTTTCATGCCTGATAACAATACCTCTCTTTTCCTAAAGTCTAGGATAGGAAAATGTACATATAACTCCTAAATTTGTAAATGCAAATAACCATGTCTAGTGATTTGAACTAAAACCAAGAATTTTCTAAAGCCATCTTTCTTAAAATGCTTGTTTTTTCATTCTATTTTTAAGCCTCAAAACTCTAATATAAAATGTCTATCTAACCTTCTACTTGTCAAGTGTGTAGAATGACTTAAAATTAAAAATTATCAGGTACAAAAAATGCATAAAGAGGAGGGATCTTGAGGTCTACCAGATGACCATTGAACTCTGACCTTTACCCCAGTCAACCTTTATCCCTATGAAACAAAAAGGAGAAGGCTAGAGCATACCTGCTGGACATGGAGTGGTAATTACAGATACTGCTTCTGGTCCCTCACCAACTTCATTTACTGCTGCAATAGAAAACCTATTCCAAAAACAATTCGGAGAGATGTGCTTCACACGGCATGTTGTGAACATGAGATAAATATAGGGGCAACAGAGATTCTATTTAAAGGATGGTGTGGCAGTGCATAGATCTAGTTACTTAGTGTCACCACTCAGCATTGAAGTGACCATCAATCACATCCTTGTTTGCATTCCCCACAGAACAGTCCAGGGTCATTAAGGTCAAAAGCTGAACTCTGCTATCTACAAGACCATTTCTCCCCTAAAAATCCTCTGTGGTTAATAAAAAAAAACCACTAACAGAATTTTACCAGCTTGATTTTTTTCATGTTTGATTAAATAAGCAAATTACAGACATGATATTTATGTTTTTATTGCCTCACACCTAGAAGGATCCTTTAATACATTGAAAATATTTCTGCTTAAGGATGGTGTAATAATACACATGCAAATTTGAGAAAAAAATACAGCTTCAACACAATGGAATAGAGTCATTGACCTGCCTCTAAATACACTTAATTGGTTTTTAGGCAGATTTCTTGAATGCCTGGGTTAATGCTGGTGTCATTTCTACCTGTACCATTTAGCTCTTACCTGTAGGTGGTGTTAGGAAGAGTGGAATAAAACTGGAAACTTGTTCTCTGTGTCCCTGAGTCTAACTTTTGATTTTTACTGATCAGCCTTAAATTATAACCCAAAACGGGTCCACCTGGGAAGTGGGGCGGGGCCCAGCTGACTTCCACAGTGTCCGGGCTTGAGCTTTCGATTTTCATGATGAAAGGCGCAGTTTCCGGAACTGGAGGGATAAAGATGACACCGTGAGCGTAAAAAGTACACATTTCTGTGCACTTAGGATAGGATAACGGGGGGGGGGGGTTGTTCCAAAGGTTGACAGACATAAAATCTTTTGGTTAGCACTGAAAACCTGACAGATGGGTGGTAGTTGGAAATTCTGAGCTGCAATTCTTCATCTCAAAAATCATCCCAGCTAAATCCTGAGCCCTGCCAAGACTCCTGCATCTTCCTCCTTCTTAACTTTTGAAATAACACTGACTACTGGAGACTCGAATCCGACCTGTATTCTAGACAAAGAGCTGTAAAAAACCTCTGGAGACCTAAGTGAGCAGTGGGGAGGGAGACACATTAGAAGACACATTTGAGTGCACAAGAGAGGAGAGTCTGCAGGAGAGTCAATGATTAACGTGAGCTCGACCACAGGTCCTGGGGCTCTTTACTCTCTGAGCTGTGGCCTGACCGGTTCCAGGTGAAGACTTGACTTTGCACAAACAGGAATTAGAATGATCTACTTCTCTTGCATCGCTATCTGCCCTGACAATCCAGATGACGTCTCCTTCACAGCCTTCCAAAGTCCCCAGAAGCCCCAGCTGGCCAGCTCAGTAGCACCCCACCCTTGCCATGGATGAGGGGAGTGTGAATTCAATGCTTAATTTTTTACTCACAGCCTCTACATGCTACTAGCAGAAAGACCACCAAATGGTTTGCCAGCCCAGCTTCCATACGTGTCCCCCACCTACTTATCACACCTTGGCCGCATGAAATACTCCTGTATCTACTCTTCCCACAGAGCAGTGCGTTTTGACATTTCTGCTCTTGAGAAGGTCAAAAGCTGAACTTTGTGCTCACACTGGTGGGGCAGAGGTAGCAGAAATGAGAAAGTACAGCCCTCAGCCTGGGGTGTCTGCAGAAGGCCTTTTCATGGGTCTCTTGGCATTCCTCTCGTACAGCCCCTCCCAAACTCTCAGACTAATCATTGATGAGCACACACATCTTTGTGTTTCTCCTTGCCTCTACTGTACTCAGTGACCTGTGGGAAGAGGAAAAAAAGAAAGTGCCTCACACTGAACTAGAATCAGGATCTCCAACGGCAACTCATGGGAGTCAACACCCAGATATGATCTGCTCCATTTCAAGCAAGCTAAAAGTCACCTATACAGCAAGACACGATCATTATCCAAATGTTTCATACACACACACACACACACACACACACACACACACACGCACACATTCCTCTTTAGAAAGTAATAATTTGCATTATGAACTCTTCCTGAGTGTACCCCCACTTCTGACACTGTCCCTATATGCCCCCATATCTGACACTCTCCCCTGGTGTGTCCTGCATCTGACACCCTCCCTGAGTGTGCCCAGCATCTGAAACCCTCCCTGAATGTGCCCAGTCCCTGACACTTTCCTTGAGTGTTCCCCACATTTGACACTCTCCCAAGGAGCACCCCACATCTGACACCCTCCCTGAGTGTGCCATTTTTTAAAACCCATTTTTGACGAAACATTCAAGTATCTGAAGAGTCTATTGTTGGTCTCTATCTCGAGGCTTCCAATCCCTCATTCCCTCTATTTCTCTTCTTAAAGACCGTGTGAAGCAATTACTCCTCTGAGCACTGTAGCCTGTCATTCAAAACCCCTGGCACTCTGGAGCATTCTTGTTCTCCTGTACTGCATGCTTCCAGCAGACAAAATACTCACATCCCACATCCCACATCCTCTCCTTTGTCTTAGAACTTCATCTCTGACTCTGTTCATGAAGATACTGGACCTGTCTTCCCTCTCCATATATATATACATATATATTTATATATATATGGAGAGAGAGTTCCTCCAGAGAGGAATTTCATTCTAGAAATAGTCTCTCCCTGCTCTTACCTCCCTTAATTGTAGTGCCTCTGACTACATGTTTCTAATCAAGTTTAGAGTGTACATTCCTGTGTGGCTGGGACTCTGCATACCTGCCATATCTAATCTTCTTCTCTTCATCATGCTCAGTGCCTTCCAGTCACACCAACCACATCTCAGACACACTCAGCTCACTGCTGCTATCGATCCTTTATCTCCCTTCTACCTGAAAAACTCACTCCTGAATCTTTGCACAGATTCTTGTCTAAAGTCATTCAAAGCCTTCTCAGAGAGTCCTTTCCTGACCACCCAGCTATCCAAAAATGGGTCCCACCCTCAGGTATTCCTTATGGCCTATGCTAGGTTTTCTTCTTTGCATTTTCTCTGATGTACAACTGCCATGTTTCCTGGCACCATACCTACTACCCAGGAATCATTAGTAAATAACCCTACCTCAAATCCTTCCTTCCTTCCTATATTAAAAAAAATGTGGGCCTGCTCCTTAGCAGTACCCATTTCACTATGATGCTCAATTAGACAGAGGTAATAATTCTGACCCTGAAAGAAGCAGTGTGGTCTCCCTACCTTTCCATGGCTAACAAACTTAACATGAGGCAGCAATGTCTGTTGCAGAATATTCCTTTACACTGTGTGAGGATGTGCCACTGTGACTGGTTTAATAAAGAGCTAAATGGCCAATAGCTAGGCAGCAAGAGGTTAGGCAGGACTTCTGAGGACAGAGAGGTCTCCAGGAGAGAAAGAAAGAGGATCACCAGCTAGACTCAGAGGAAGAGGGTGTGCAGGAGAGGTAAAAGCCACGAGTCATTTGGCAGCACGTAGATTAATAGAAATCCGTTAATTTAAGTTATAAGAGCTAGTTTAAAGCAAGCCTGAGGCTGAGTTTTCATAATTAATAAGAAGTCTCTGTGTCATTATTTGGGAGCTGGCAAGATGGAGAAAGACAGCTACAAATGTCTGCTCTGCAAATTCAAGTTTTTCCTTAAATGAATTTATTGTTCAATTACAGTACATAGTAGGAAGAGGTAGGTGGATCTCAATGAGATCAAGGCCAGCCTTGTCTACTTAGAAAGATCTAGGAAAGTGATGCATAGAGAGACTCTGACTCATAAAAACAACAAAACGAAGAGTCTCTTTCAAAGTTCAAAGTCTGGCCTACAGAGTGAGTTCCAGGACAGTCTCCAAAAAGAGAAAACCCCTGTCTTGGGGGAGAGGGGTTCAAAGTCTTTCTAAAATACACAGTGTCTCATAACTGTGAATTCCTGGAGGGGGGAATTAAATATTTTCTTACACCAAGAAGGAAGAATTAGGGCATAGTCACAATCAAATCGAAGCAAAACCAAAGTTCAACACTGTAAAACATCAAATGCTCGGTGTCTGGGACTCACACACAATCTTGTGGGCTCCAAAAACCCTGTATCCCTTCTCCAGCTCTACCCTCTACAATACACACAGTTAGTGGCAGGCCTCCTCTACTCCACAGATGCTGCTGTCCTCGATGGGTTCCCATGGTACTGGCATCCTCAAAATATTAGGGGCTTTGCCGCACCTGTGCTGAACTTGCACTAACATCCTGGGCTGTCTTCAGGGACTCTGCTCCTGCCACATGAAGCCAAGCCTCAACTTCTCTCCTTGACCCTTCCAATCTAGGGCTTCTACTACAACTAAGATTTGACTTCCACCAAAGGCGTCTCCTGGCCTTACAAAGTGCCAAGCCTGGGTTGGTCTCCATGACCTTCATCATTTCATCACCTAGGATGCTCTTACACGTTTCCAAGTTTGGCTGCAAGGATGAGATACAGCCTTGGCTGCCTCTGTACCACTGCTTTTTTGTGCTGACCCTGAAAAAACACTGCCCAGAAGATTTCACCTCAGCAATGATGATCCCTTCTTCATCACCAGAATCAATGGTCCCAGAAGCAAAAGTTTGACTTTTGTCTCCTGTTCATCACAACCAATTCTTCCACTCCAGCTGACCAGAGCCACAAACTCTTAATTCAGGATGTCACATAAATAGCTCTGATAGAGTCTTTGCTTCCCTCTGAAATTTCACAAGCCAGACCTCTTTTGTCTGGATCACTCTCAACATTCTTATCCTCTGAGCTCCCACAGAATTCCAAGCTCCCACAGAACAGCCCACTGAGCTCTGAACACTCAATAGCTCTTCCAGCCCCAAGTTCCCGCTCCTTCCATAATCTGTCTGAAAACAACACCATGGCCAGATCTGTCACAGCAATTGTCAACTCTCTAGTACTGATTTCTGTCTTAGTTATTGTTTCTATTGCTGTGATAAAAGGCACCATGGCCAAAAATATTTGGGTAAAGAAAGGTTATTCTGGCTTACAATTGCAGTCCATCACGAAGGAGTCAGGACGGGGACTCAAGACAGAAACCTGAGGTGTGAAGTAAAGTAAAGCATGGACCATGAATGAATGCTGCATTCTGGCTTGCTCCCTTTGGCTTGCTCAAACTGCTTTCTTGCACAACCAGAACATGGTAGACTGGGCCCTCCCACATCAATCATTGACCAAGAAAATGTTCCCATGGGCCAATCTAATGTAACCAGTTCTTCAGTTGAGGTTCCTGGTGACTCTAGTTTGTGTCAACTTAACAATGACTACCCAGCATGTTTCCCCCTCCCACATATAGATTTGACAAGAGTAGGGGTCATAGTTTTCATCACTGAGGAATTGTAAACATTAGCTGACACACAGTTAAGGGTTCAAAGACTAAATGGAATACCGAAAGAAATCAGTTTCTTTCACAGCTTAAAACCAAACCAAACCAAACCAAAACTTGGAAATAACGCCCTTACTTCACAGATGACATATGCACGCCTACCTCCATAAGGATGAGTCCTATAACTCGGACTCGGTGGGGAATAAAGATGCAGCTGGGCTGTGAAGATCCATACCACTCGAAAAATATATTCAGTGAATGGATGCAGGGGCTCCACCACATATGAGAGCTTGGATACAGTCTAGATCCGGGAGAGAGCAAAAATCAGCATTTGTCCAGTCACCATGACCCATTGAGATGAAGAGTTCAGATTGATTCGGTGTGCCTTTGCAGATGGGGCCACCCAGGTCCTACTGCATGTGCCAATGACCAGGACCTGAACTTCCAGACACCTGTCTGCATCAGTCACACCATTCTCCCCTTCTGAACTTACCTCAAGGGTTTACTTAAATTTTCCAGTGTTACTCCACTTGGTGCATTGGGCTATTTTCTTCTGAAATTGCTCATGCTTTTCTGCAAGGGATCATCCTGAACAGCTACTGTATAACCTGCTCTTCTAAATTGGAACAAACCCCTTCAAGAACCTCCCTCCTGCCCTTCACCCTAGTTGGAATCACTTTAGAGGATGGTGCAGAGAAAGAGCATAAATGGTTCTATGATGCTGTGCTGGTGGAATGGTATATGTGGAATGTATACTATTTCTTCGTAAAGGGTTTCCAGAGTAGCAGAGATTGCATTCACTTAATTTAACCACTGTGCTTGATTGCCTCCAGAATGCATTAATGTCAACAGGTCATTTTCAATATCCACAGGAGATATTCCCCAAACCCTCAGCGGAAGCTTGAAACCCTAGATAGTACCACACCCTATATATAAATACCATGATGCCATCCTGTGACGGTCAATCCAATAACCTTAATAGGGGCTGTCTAATGGATGATTAGTGTACATGGCGTGAATACACTGAACCAAAGGATGGCTTTCCATTGAGCTAGAGCAAGATCACCTGATGCTTCATCATGCACCTCAGAATCATGTGACTTAAAACCTCCATTTCAGTGGTGGTGGTGGCACTGTGGGTTTGATTTGGTTTTCAGATAGGGTTTATTTTGTAGTTCATGCTAGCCTGGAACTTTCTATATGGCCCACACTAGCCTCAAACTCAGAATCCTCCTGCCTCAGCCCACCAAATAATGAGGTTACAGTCCTGTACCACCACAGCTAGCTTCAATCTTTCATATTTTTTTTATGTTTTTGGTTGTGAGCCTAGCCTTTAACGACTGAGCTATCCCTCCAGCCCCAATCTTTCATTTTTTAAATCCTTTTCTATTTGAAAATTGTAAATAATATTTGATCATGGGTGCCTGAAACTTTGGAAACTGCATATAAGAGGGGCATGGATAATTTGGGGGATAAAATGTTTTTGTTTAGATAAGAAAATAACTTTGCATACCTCCGTGTAAGTCCAGCTTCCTGGAAGCTGGTCATATTTCCACTGGATGATGTATTTTACCCCAGAGATGTTGGCAGGGTTCCATCGTAATGTCACGCTGTGACTTCCAATGGAAGATGCAAAGGGTGCTGAAGGAAACTCTGTGCTTTCTGGAGAGGAAACCACATTTCTGTCACTATTTGCTCCGATGATGGGTGTGGCTGCTTTGTCTAGACTCCACCTGCTAAATAGCACAGCTGAGCAATGAATTATATTCAAAGTAGTCTTCTCTTTGTGTCACAGGCAGGCAACATGGTGTTCTGAGACTAACCATTCTTCTCTTAGGGCACCATTTCCTTATAGACAAAGGGAGAAGATGCCAAAACCATGTTTACGGTACCAACAGCATGGAACCTCAAGGCATTTTTCAAATTCTACTATTACTGCAGATCCTGACAATATATGTTTCTTAGTGTAGGAGGCAGGGTGGGTTACAGAGTAAAGGCCAGCTTTATGTGATGCTGGGAATCAAACCCAAGTCTTCACATACTCAGTCCCAGTAAACCATTCTCATATGCACAACATTATTGCTTTTACCCCAGAGACTACACGCTCCCCTGTTCTGCATTGCAACACATGTCATTTCCTTCTCAAAACTGGAGACACTGTGGCATACATTTTGTGGGGACTTCTTGGCAAACCCTCCAGTCAGAGATAGATTTCTGCAGCATATATGCTACTAAAATAACATTATGTTACCTTAGTCCTTTTAGTTTTCTACAATAATGATGAATTAAGACTTAAAATTTCACTTATTGGAAAAGCACCATACTGATTTATAAAGAGTGATTGATAGATTGGTAATGAGTTTAAAATTATCAAATCCAAGCCTAAGAGCTTCACTCTCTCCTGGAGGTGACTAGTGAGACAATTTTCGTCAGTATAGATGCTGAATATAGACTAATTAAAATTCCTTTCCAAAATACAGAAAGCTTAAAGCTATTGTCATTTCTGGTTCCGGCCACAGAACTCAATCACACGGGCGCGAATGTGTGTGTGTGTGTGTGTGTGTGTGTGTGTGTGTGTGTGTGTGTGTGTGTGCACATGCTTTGTAGAGAGTGAAGAGATGGCTCAGTGATTAAGAGGACTTGATAATCTTAGAGAGGACCTGAGTTGCAATCCCAGCACCCTTGTGTAGTGGCTCACAATGGGTGTAACTCTACCTCCAGGAAAGCTCTGGCCTCCATAGGCACCTTTACTCACATACACAAATGCACACACACAGACTCAACATACACACATAATTAAAAATAATAAAGCTCACCAGGCCTGGTATTGCATGCCTTTAATCCTAGCACTCAGGAGGCAGAGGCAGGTAGATTCCATGAGTTCCAGGCCAGATCTCGTTCCAAGACAGCCAGAGCTGTTACACAGAGAAACCCTGTCTCAGAAAACCAAAAAAGAAAGAAAGGAAGAAAGAGAGAGGGAGGGAGGGATGAAGGAGGGAAGAAGGGAAGAAAGAAAGGAAGGAAGGAAGGAAGGAAGGAAGGAAGGAAGGAAGGAAGGAAGGAAGACCATGCCCACGTTCCTTATAAATAGCCCCTGACCAGGTTCATGTATGCAATCCTCCATCATGTGAGCCCTGTGTGTGCTGGGAGTAAAGGTGTGTGCCACCACAGCCCAGCTAAAGAAAACCTTTTTTCTTTTTTCTTTTTTTTTTTGTTTTTTGTTTTTTTTTCAAAAAATAGATCTTTTAAAATTAAAATAAATGCAATTTTAAATTTTTCTTTTGGTTTTTCGAGACAGGTTTTCTCTGTATTGTTTTGGAGGCTGTCCTGGAACTCACTCTGTAGATCAGGCTGGCCTCAAACTCACAGAGATCCTCCTGCCTCTGCCTCCCAAGTGCTGGGATTAAAGGCATGTGCCACCAACGCCCGGCTAATTTAAAATTTTTAAATAGCACATAAAGGACCAAATTATATATTTCTTTCAATCTTACCTTAAAATTACACTATATGCTAATTGTAATCATGTGTTCCTTGAATGCTTTATCACTGTCCCCAGTGTGTAATCTGATCAAGTATTGCCATAGTCACTTCCTGTCTCCCACTGAGTTTTTTATGAAAGTTTTTTGTTACACTAGAAATCACCAAAAATATCAGGCTTATTAACAATGAAGTCGGGGGGAAGTGTAGTAGGGTCTGCTGCTATACCATGAACCACACTTGAGCAGCAGATCCAGTAGCATCCAACAGCTTTTCACTATCCCTGTATCCCTGAGGACTGAAACTGGCCTGTACTCCCCCTGAGGGTATAATGATGCCCTACAGTGCTTCGGTGGCATCTTGGGGTGCTGCTGGGCATCACCTGGAACCACAAATACAGATTTTTATCTATAGATAACTTTCAACATGGAGTTGAAAAAAAGTCATGCCTCTACCCCTTTACAGAAATGCAGAGTATTGTTTTCCGTTTCTTTTGTTTATGAGACACTAAAGTGAAGAGCATATTGAGACAGCAAACACTTGCCTCTCGATTTCCAACAGCCACTGGGAGTAAGGAACCAGCCTCTGAGACAAGAATGACAGCTTATAGAGGAGCCAGGAAACTCAGTCTGCCACAATCCCTCAGAGGAGACTCTGAGGAGCCTGCTGGAGACAGTCACTAACATCCAGGCTGACTTCCCAAAGTGCCAGCCCTTCAGACATCACTGGTAATCAATACACAATATATATATATATATATCCTTGAAGACGAAATGTCAATCATGTTTCACATTACCTGTATTTTTATTTACAAGAGTCTAGTGGCTCTTCATCAGCATGGCCTTAGTGTTTGAAATTACAGAGGGTTTTTTCTGTTTGTTTGTTTTTGTTTTTTAATATACAAATGTTAGCAGAGGTAGTTTTTGGGGTTTTTTGAGACAGGATGTCACTCTGCAGGCAAGGCTGGCCTTGAACTCACCGCAATCCTCCTACCTCAGTTTCCTGGGTCCTAGGATTACAGACGGGAGCAACACTAATCTCATCTACAAATATTTTCAGTGCTATTGAGATACAGACAGGAGTGTAGGTGTTGCGAGAGGTGTTCCCTTATCGTGTCATTCATCCCCAGGTGGCAGAGATTACTTCATGACGTCATCAGTGCTCTCTT
Source organism: Mesocricetus auratus (assembly GCF_017639785.1). Lineage (NCBI taxonomy): Eukaryota > Metazoa > Chordata > Mammalia > Rodentia > Cricetidae > Mesocricetus > Mesocricetus auratus. The sequence goes on from NW_024429199.1 coordinate 9,612,712, forward strand.
ACCCAGCACTTCCTCTTCATAGGTACCCTCTGCAGTGCTGCAGCCCACCTCACAGGACTCTCTCTGTGGAAGACAAGAGGCATGAGCTGTTTTTGCAAATAAGCTTCAACTACAATCTGGAACCTGAAAGTCTTATCTAGCTTCATAAGTGGGGCATGGTGGCAGATGCTTGTCATCCTAGCCCTCTCCACGTAGAGGCAGGAATTCAAGGCCATCCTTAGCGTCTCAAAAAGTTTGGGGCAGCCTGAACCTGTCTCCCCCCAGCCCAGCGTACAAAGCGAGTTCCAGAGCAGTCAGGGCTATACACAGAGAAACCCTGTCTGGAAAAACAAGGAGAAAAACAAAGAACCTGTCTCAAAAACCAGAGGTCAAGAAAGAGTACAGCATTTAAAGCTCACAGTAGTTCTGGTGGGTTTCAGTGATTTCCAAAACCGTGTCATCATCAACACAATGTGATTTTAGAACATTTTCCTCATGCCATGAAGAAACCCTGCAAGTTGTCTTTACATATTCCAACTTCTTCTGTTTCATTTTGCTGAAGGTGACTCTCGATTTACTGAATTCATTCCATGGCCCTGTCGTTCTATAATTGGAAAAAACACTGAGCTTAATAGTTCAACTTTGTTTTTTCCATCATGGTCAAAATTTTGAGGAGCTGGAAACCCAAAGTTCCGGCCCAAGACAAACACATTTGATTGTCTGTTGTGTTTTCCCTGCTTTCCTTAGAATTAAAAACTGGCTACAACGTCTGCAATTGCCAAACATTCTAATTAATATCTTCATACCACTGCTGACGTTCAAGATCTACAACAGCCTAATCGTGAGAGACACCTTATCTCCTTAAAGCAAAAAACAGAGTACATATTTGAGGACTGAAACCCAAGCTGCCTGCAGCTCTTCACAGGTGCATCTCCTTAGCTACAGAGAAAGGAAAACCACGGAGGGAAAGCACACATCGTAAAACTCCTGCCAGGCTGTGCTCAACCTCCCTGGTGTCCTTGAGTTTATCATTGCAGTACCAGGAACAGCCTGCTGTCAATCTCAGGATGGCAGTAGGAACCATGGCACAAAGCATCTGCTCCAGAGGGGAAAAACAGAGCTGTAACATACAAATATTAACTTTGAGATGTTTGAGCTGTGCACTGAGAGGAAATAGAGCCCGATAAGCCTGAGTTTGCTTAGTTAAGGATTAATTCAAATACCATGGTTTGGGCTTGGGGTTGTTTAACTTAAAGGTTCAGGTACTTGTCATATCCTCTTTGCAAGTTTGAGGAAAGCTCATTTAGCCCGTCTACCCACTGCGGAAAAGAGGCAACCAAAGCATTACATAAAGTGAAGGTTTCTCTTCCAAGAAGCAAGAGACTTTGTTTAGAAATGTGTATTACTTGGAAATACAGGCCATTCTGAAGAGGGGGGGAAAAAGGAAATTGTGGCCCTGTTTTTCCTGGATTCTTTTTTTCAGGGGAAACACAGAATAAATTTTCAGTCAATCTGAGAGTTTAAACACTATCTCATGTGAAGACAATGCTGTCAGCTATGCTGCCCCACTCAAGAAGACAAGGCAACGTCAGACTTTAAACGAGGGCATGCTGCATTTCCCAAGCCTGGAGAGAACATGCAGTTCACACAAACTGAACCCAAAGCTTCTAGATGGAACACTTATACTAGTTATTCTAGGATACCTGGCTGCCAGCACTCCTCTGCCCAGAGGCTTTATCCATCTGTCATCTTTGAGTCTATCCCTATCCTCACTACCATTTTCCTACAGTACTGGGACCATCGTAATTGTCTCTTGGCTTCCCCGACTGGTTCATGGGCTGCCTGCATCTTTCCTAATTTTCTTAACACAAGAAAGAAACACCCTCAGACATTCATATGAATCGCAACATTCTTTCCTAAAAGACTGTTCATCCACTCAAGAATATTTATTGAATCTCTTTTCTGCCCCAAGTATTGTTCTGGGCTATAAGAATATGGCAGCATTGTAGAGAAGGAGGAGTGATGAGCAAAGGGGACAAGACCATGCTGGGGAAACCCACAGAAGCAGCTGACCTTAACAAGTAGGAGCTCTCAGACTCCAGACTGACATCTGGGGAACCAGCATAAGACCAAACCAGGCCCCATGCATGTGAGTGACAGTTACAGGCCTGGGTAGTCTATGGCGTCTCTGGCAGTGGAACCAGTATTTATCCCTAGTGCACAAATGGACTTTGGGAGCCCATTCCCCATGGAGGGATACTCTCTCAGCCTAGATACAGGGGAGAGAGCCTAGGTCCTGCCCCAAATGATGTGACAGACTTTGATGATTCCCCCAAGGAAGACCTTACCCTCTCTGAGGAATGGATGAGGGGGTGGAGTGGGGAGATGGTGGAGGGAGGAGGAGGAGGACAGGAGGGAGAGGGAACTGGGGTTGGTATATAAAATAAGATTGTTTTTAATTTAAATTAAAAAAATTTTACAAAGAACATGGCAGCAAACAAGGTAAGTAAATTCCCCTACCTTTGAGGAACGGGACATTGTCTTAGAAGAGGATACAAAATAAATGAGCAACGAATTTCAAACAAACACCCCAGATAATGAAAAATGTGTGGCTGAGTGTGGTGACAAAAGGATCAAAGTTGTGGGTCATGACTCGGAGACATCCTGTAGTGTGGGGCATGACAAGTAGACACCTTTCGTGTGGAGCATGATGAGTAGACACCTTTAGTGTGGCATGACCAGGAGACATCCTTCAGTGGGATCAGCTGGAACAGTACAGAGGCGACTCTCAACTTGAGCAATTAGAAGGAGCAGGGCATCTGAGAATGTTCATAAGGAAGATAGACAACTAGACACAGGAAGTGCGGCCTACGGTTGTAGAAGAGTTGAAGCCACTGTGTCTGGCACAGAGAGCACGGGGAAAGGGAGTCAGGTCAGAGAGCAGTGAGTCTGTCAGGCTGATACAGCAGCCATTGTTTTCAAATGGTAATAAGAATCCACAAAAGGGCTTCCGGAAATAAGAGTCTGCATTTGCCCTCATCAAAGCACTAAGATGTTGACACAGATCAGTTAATGTCTGAAATGATTGGGAATGTTGCAGCTCACTTGGCATCATCATTTTCTAGGTTCTGATTGTATGAACTATCGATTCTAAGATCTTCTTCCAAAGACTACCGAGTACAGAGCTCCCAGGCATCCACCCATGGGTGGAAACATCCATGATGAAAGTTCTTGATTTCCGAAAGTTATGGATAACAGAGTTAAAACTCTCATGGAGAGAAAGAATCACCTTTATAAGCACAAACCACTGGGCAGCACAATGATTGACACTCGAGACTCCTTTTTCCCCAACTGGCACAGTCCTTTTAAGGCTATTATTTAAGAATAATTTTTGCTTTAATCATACAATAGAGTTCTGAGGGAATTTAATTGTTCCATATCATCAGGGGAGATCCTCAATTGTTCACCGTTAGGGCAAATATCTCACTGTTTCATGTCAATCAAACCCCACTCACTGGTAGAGAAAATCCCTGCAATGCAGCGTAGCCACAGACTATTAAGTATTTGATGCCCCAATGCACAGTTTTGCTTCCTGTTAAAGGGAATCTTTATGCTTTATTCATGGATGACCAGGCCAAGTACATACTTTGAGCTCTGGTTTCAAGGCATCTAAACAGAGCATAACTAAGCTTCATTGTTTGTTTGTTTGTTTGCTGGGGGAGGAAGCTCATCCCATGGCCCAAGGATGAAGATCAGAGAACAGCTTCAGGAGTCATTTTTTCTCCTTTTACCAGATAGCTGCCTGGTATCAAACTCAAATCATCAGGTTTGGCAGCAGGCTCCTTTACTCACTGAGCCATCTTGCCATCCCATAACCAGGCTTTAAAACTGAAAGATAATAATACTTCTTCACAAGTAAGCAGCAGGAAATGTGATTCAGAGTGTTGACAAAGGATTTTGGTGAATAAAAGGGATAAAAGGTTTTCTTTTTTTTTTTTTTTTTTTTTGGAGGGGTTGATTTTTTCTGTTCGGATTTTATTTTTGGATCTCTGTAGACCAGACTGACCTCAAACATGTGATTCCCCTGCCTCTGCCTCCTACCTGTTTGGAATGCAGATGGACTGACTATACCACACCTGGCCTAAGAGGTCTCATGTAATGAGATGTAAATATGCACGGGAGAGCACTCCACATTTGGAGAAAGAAAATGCAATCACAGGCCAGCGAGATTACTGACTTAAGGAGATTGTGGCCAAGCCGACAAGCAGAGTTCCATCCCCAAAACCCACGTGGTAGGTGTATGTGCATGAACACATCCACCTATGCAATACAAATGCAAAATAAATAAGTAAAGAGAGAAGAAGGACGGAAGGAAGGAAGGAAAGAGAAGGAAGGAAGGAAAGAGAAGGAAGGAAGGAAGGAAGGAAGGAAGGAAGGAAGGAAGGAAGGAAGGAAAGAGAAGGAAGGAAGGAAGGAAAGAGAAGGAAGGAAGGAAGGAAAGAGAAGGAAGGAAGGAAGGAAAGAGAAGGAAGGAAGGAAAGAGAAGGAAGGGCTCTCAGCAGAGATATCACAGAATGCATCCCTCTCTTCTTTCCTCCCTACCAGACTCAGCCTCCTAGACTAGTCTAGAATCTTCTAGACTAAAGTTACAGTTTGCCCTTGTATTTGGGTTATACATTTCTGCAGATTTTGCACATTCAGACAGCCGAGAAGCAAGAATATTTGTAATTGCCTCTTAACTGAATGTGTACGTATACTTGTTTTGTCATTTTTTTCATAGACAAGGTATCATAAAGGCTATTTAAACTGAACATGGTGGCTCAGGACTGTAACAGCACTTGGCAGCAGAGGCAGGAAGAGCAGGACTTCAAAGTTATCCTTAGCTACAGAGAATGTTCGAATTCAGTCTAGTATACATGAGATACTGTCTCAAAAAGGAGGAGGGGAGGGGAAGTGAGCTATTTCCATGACATGTACACTGTATTAACTATTAAAAGTGAAATATGGATGAAGGAGGAAGGATGTGAAGATATACAAAAGTTGTATGTATATACTGCTGCATTTTTAATGAGGGATTTGAATATACAAGAATGTGTTAATTTTGGGAATCCCTGAAAGTAGTCCCCCTTGGACACTGAAAGACAGTTGTTTATGTATGTATGTGAACTTGTGTGCATGTACATACATAGTAATAATGACTTACATATACACATAGACACATCAACACAGCAAATGTCTGTGCCAAAATGGGATTAGACCCGGATTTATGACTGAGAATTTCTTCATCTTCCTTTGATAGCCTTTTGAAGTCTGAGAATTCACACTTGGGTTTGATTATGTCTTTTCTGTAAGTGATTGGGAACTCACCTCACAAAGGGTGGCGTAAGTGTCATTCTGCATAGAAAACAAAAGGAAAGGAAAGCTGTTTAATATCCTGAACATGACAGATAATTTCAGTGATTCAACTGCGCATTTCCTCCAACTGAAATTGTTTCCACCACTGATAATCAACAATAAGACAAACAACGTCTCATGAGGGCTTGGTGGCACATGACTGTAATCCCAGCACTCAAAAGCTGATATAGGAAGGTCTCAAACTCAAGAGCATATGGAGACCCTACCTCAAACTAAATAAAGAGTTGAGTCCAGGTAAGCCATTGTGAAAATAGCTTTAAAAATTATGATATGTGCATCATTAGGAAAACAATTAAGCGGGTTATCCACTTAGAAATCGCAATGAACTGGGAGGTAGCTTGTAATGAGCCAGGCTAGGGAATTTCACTGAAGCTAAAGGGAGACAAACTGATATGAAAAACAACTAGGAGTTCTAGCTAGCAAAGGCCAGCAATTTCCTCTGCCCACATTGGTGGCTTCCTGTATGGTTGCCTGGCAACAAATGATATCCCCACTCACACACTCAGCAAGAATTAGTACCTGCTTTGTGCCCTACCCTGGTCAGTGGAGGAGACGTGGTCTAGAAAGGTCAAAGTGTTTCATGCCCTGGAAGAACTTACATAGTGGCATTAATGATAAAAATACTAAACAAGACAAACAATTAACTTGCAATTTGTAATGGTGTGACAAAGCACTCCTCCTCTTTCAAAATCTGAGTCTATAATTCACACAGCCACAAGTTGGAGTGGGCATAAATAACTTCAATAATTGAGGTCTACAAGGCAAGAAAAATTATGAAAATGCATATGTGAAGAATTAGTTTTTTAATGTGACTCATGATTTTGTATCCCAAGCTGGGTTCAAATGCTAAGTCACTCCTGCATCTGCTCTGGAGTGGCCAGATCATAGTTACAGGTTACCAAAACCAACTTTAGCATCCTCAAATAAATTTCATTGTCATGATTTAGCTCATTAACTTCAAAAGGCATTAGGGAGGCGGGCTGTGGTTCAGTTGATAGATTGTTAGCCTGGGTTCAAACCCCAGTACCACATAAACTGATGTGATGGTACATGACCATAATCCCAGCACTCCAGGTAGAGCAGGAAGGTCAGAAATTTAAGGTCATCCTTAGCCACATATGAGTTTGAGGCCACTCTAGACTATACTAGGCCTTGTCTCAAAAATATGTAACCATAATTAATACTTACACACTTTAAAGCACATGTTTCCTGGTCTTCGGAGTTCCAAAACTGGCATCCTTGGATGCACTGCAAGAGATAATAAGACTTAGATGTGAATGAAGAAATGTGACTTTCTTTATCACATGAACGGGAATAGCAACAAAAAGTTTCCACCTTGTATTTTAGAATATAGATCTATTGACAAAGATAAGGCCCCTGGAAGATCCAAGTGGGGCTTCTAATCAGAGCTGCATATCTACAGACAGACCAAGGCACTGTGTGTGGCTTGCTGCAAGCTGGCAGGACTGCAAAGTGAAGTTAACCCTTGGGCAGGATGACACCCCAAGAACACCCAATACCCTGTCTGCTTGGTAGATGTCAGCCAGTAAAGTCCAGGACAGCAAGACAGCAAGCATGTCATGGGTATCCGGCTGTCCTCAGACAACCAGAAAGACTCACAACCAGGGATTACAACCAGACAGAATGCCAAGAGTAGTAGGTTCAACTCATCTTTTTCCATTGCCTTGTACATTGATACCAAACTACCAAGAATGGCATTTTTTAAACACTTACGTTCTGGCTGCTTTTACCCTAAAGCTTCCCTCAAATGCCCTTCCACTGCCGTCCTGGCCTCCTGCTGAACAGATGGCTTCTGCTTCATCTGTGTCTGTAATGATCTTGACCTCTCCTTCCCAGACCACACGCTGATAAACCCAAGCCCGTACCTGACTGCCTAACAAGCTCCACTCAGACATGTGCTCCCAAATTAGACATCCACACCTGAGTAACTACAGATTGAGCATGTGGCCCTGCACATTCTCCCATGTGTGCACTCGAGTGGCCTAAGCCGGCAGCCCAAGTACACTTTCTTTCTCTAACTCCTCACCCTCATCCCATGAACAGGGCAGTCTCAAGTCCTGGTCATTAGCCAAGTTCTCTCTGGCTCCCTATTCACACTCTCAGCATTCTGATACTTGCCAAATACCCATGGAAGACCCCTCTCAGTTGCCTCTTGGAGAGTTCTTTTTTAAAATCAAACGTGGCATGGTGGAATAGGTCTTTAATCCCAGCACTCAGGAGGCAGAGGTAGGCAGGCCGTTATGACCTGGAGGCCAGCTATCACATTCCGGGCCAGCCAGGACTACACAGTTAGACCCTGTCTTAGAAACAAAACACCTGGTCACATCATTCATTTGTTTGCTTGCTTTTGTTTTGTTTTTCAAGGCATGGTTTCTCTGTGTAGCCTTGACTATCCTGGAACTCACTTTGTAGACCAGGCTGGCCTCAAACTCATAAAGATTCACCTCTTCTGCCTCCCAGGTGCTGGGATTAAAAGTGTATGCCATCACTGCCTGGCCACATCATTCTTTTACTTTCAACTCACCTCTCCATTATCTTGTACATCCGCACCAAATTGCCAAGTATGGCATTCAGCACTCTCATTTCCTGGGCAAGTTATTGTAACATTTGACGCGCAGCTCACTCCTATCTGGTTTATGCTTTCACCTTCCATTCCTTCGAAAATAGTTTCATTTTTTTAACTTTTAAAACAATGTATTTGTTTGTTTGTTTATTATACAATGTTCTGCCTGCATGTATGCCTTCAGGCCAGAAGAGGGCACCAGATCTCATTGTGTGTGTGTGTGTGTGTGTGTGTGTGTGTGTGTGTGTGTGTGTGTGTGTGTGTGTGTACGTGCATATGTGTGTGAAACAGATGTAGAAGCCAGAGGCCTGCTTGTGGGAGTCAATTCTTTCTTTCTTCCCTATGGGTCCTAGGAGCCAAACACAGGTCGTGAGTTTATGGCAAGTGCCTTTATCTGCGAATCTATGTCTCTTGCCAGATTATAGCTTTTTTTTGTTTTTTTTTCTTCCTTTATGGTTTTATTTTGTTGGTTTTTCCAAGATAGGGTTTCTCTGTGTAGCCCTGGCTGTCCTGGAACTCACTCAGTAGACCAGGCTGACCTCAAAGTCAGAGAACTGTCTGCCTCTCCTTGTGCTGGGACTAAAGAGATGTGTCACCACCTTCCAGCTTGAGCATAGCTTCTTAAACTATGGGCCATAATCTCCCTTAAATGGGAGGTGGGGTAGTCTTGAAAAAATTGGCAGGAGTAAAAGTCTTCTAAATGCTCAAAAAAATTAATTCAGAATCATATGTGTAATGAATCTGAGGTGATTCTAGAAGCATCTACCTATGTGGCACTTTGTGATTTCATTGTAGCCTCAGTTCTAAGAACATGACTTGTCCACTTTATAATGTGTGTGGACACATTACATGACATCAGTGAATATCCCCCTGGCACAACTCAGCTCACATATGAAGCTATTATAGTAAGAATCGCAGTGTTCTTATTTAAGCTATATATGCAATATTATCTGTTCCCATAGAAACATAATAATTTAATTTTTTAAAGTAGCTTTTATTATTTTCTATAATCATTCCTGTCTGAATGAAAGGGGCTAGTCAGGCGGTGGTGGCACATGCCTTTAGTCACAGCAACTCAGAAGGCAGAAGCAAGCCAATTTCTGTGAGTTTGAGACCAGCCTGGTCTACAGAGAGTTCTAGGATAGCGAAAATTACACAGAGAAATCCTGTCTTGAAAAGCCAAAAAAGAAAGTCTCCCCAGGAAGGGGAAATAGAAGCAATCTTCTGCGTGAACTGGGTGTGGGTGGGAATGGGAACATGAAGGATTGAACGAGGATGGATGGAGGAGGAGAATACTGAAAAAGATGAGTAGGGGAGCATTTCAAGATCAGGTAGAAACCTGGTACAAGGAGAACTCCCTGAAATCTACAACGATGACCCCAACTAAGACTCCTAACAATAGCAGACACATAGCCTGAACTGGGCATCTCCTGTGATCAGACTGGTGACTACCCCAGTTGTCATCAGAGAACCTTCACCCAGTAACTGATGCAGTGACCCACAGCCAAATATCAGGCAAAGCTAAGGAAATCCTGCTGAAGAGAGGGAGGAAGTATTGGAGAAGGCATAGGGGTCAAAGACATCACAAGAAAACCTACAGAAACAACTAACCTGGCTCATAAGAACTCACAGAGTATGAACCAACAACCAGGGAGCCTGCATGGAGTGACCTAGGTCCTCTACATATATGTGACAGTTATGTAGCTCAGTCTACTTATGGGACTCCTAACAATAGGAGCAGGAACTTTGGCTAATGCTTTGGCTGGCTCTTGGGAAACTAGTCCTCAACCTGGATTACCTAATGCAAGGGGAGGTGTTTAGTCTTACTGCAACTTGATATGCCGTGCATTGTTGATGCACATGGGAGGCCTGCCCCTCTCTGAACAGAAACAGAGGAGTGGATTGGGGCAGTGGGGGCAAAAGGGAGGGGAGGGGAGGCAATGGGAGGAGAGGAGGAAACTGTAGTCAGGATATAAGAGAGAAAGAAAGGAAGGAAGGAAGGAAGGAAGGAAGGAAGGAAGGAAGGAAGGAAGGAAGGAAGGAAGGAAGGGAAAGGCCCTCACAGGTGCATATACTTAAACACTTGGTCCCCAGTTGGTGGAACTGTTTGGGAGGGATTAGAAAGTGTGGCCTTATAGGAGAAGGTTAGCTCTGTCTGCCTTGTGATTGTGCCTTGAGATGTGAGCTCTCAGGTATTGACCTGGTGCCACACCTGCCTGCTGACATTCTCCCCAGTGTGGTGGTCATGAATTCTAGCCCACTGAAATTGCAAGTCCAAAATAAACTCTTTCTTCTATAACTTGCTTTGGTTGTGGTATCTTATCACAGTAATAGAAAATAACTAAAATAATATTCTAACATAGAAGTAGCAAATTGATATATCTTTGAATTATATCATGTTAAAATTCTTTTGTTGTTGTTTTTGTTTTGTTTTGTTTTTCAAGACACGGTTTCTCTGTATTGTTTTGGAGGCTGTCCTGGAACTAGCTCTTGTAGACCAGGCTGGCCTCAAACTCACAGAGATCTGCCTGCCTCTGCCTCCCGAGTGCTGGGATTAAAGGCGTGTGCCACCAAAACCCAGCTAAAATTCTTAATTTTAAAAGTTGATGTTTGACCACTTGTGCAATAATGGAATTACTGTTATGGAGGTAACCAAATGCTTTCTAATTGGATTTAAGGCTCACTCCAGAGGAGTCTATAATTGTAAACCTGGTCAAAACCATGGTGGGAAAGATGACAGGCCTTACAGGGGAACTGAATATTGTTGGTTAGCTAAACTGACATAATTTCAGACAGCCTTATAAATATTTGTGTTTATATCTACAGGCAAAAGTGACTCTCAGTCTTAAACACAGAAGCCTCTTTTTCCAGGCAACAGTGAATATGGAGATTCATGTCTGCCTGATAGGCTAAGAACACTTGACAAAGAGTGCTCAGTCCTGAACAAGACTTTTATACCATCCCCTCTAAGGCTCAGGCAACACTGTAGAACACTGGTGGAAGGAATGTAAGAGCCGGAAGAAAAGGAAGATGTCTTCAAAACACCCTTCGTCTGAGTAACACACAGAGCCATTGGAATCATGAACTCAAAAAAGTTAAAGATCCCTGTAGTCAGTTTGTACAAGAATGGGCTCACTAACAGTCAGATGTGGATAGAGGGGGCTCAGGGGACCCTATCTCTCACTGCTGAATTGTTTGCTAGTGAGATTCATGGAGAGGGCAGTCATTGCCTTCAGTTTTTTTCTCAATCCAAGACTACAACAGTCTCTAATGGATAGTTCCAATCCGATAGTCATATGGATGGCTTTATTTACACTAAAAGGGTCACAGAATCAAACCAAAAGTCATGAATCTAGAAAAGAGGTTGTTGGAACAAAGTCGAATTTAATAGAGATGAGAAGGAGATGAAAAAGGGAAGAGAGAATAATCACATACATTATATACACACATGTACTCGTCAAAAAACAAACTCAATTTCTCTAAATTTGGTCTTTGAATTTTGACTTGGGCTTAGGAGAGAATTTTTAATCATTTCTGAAATGTTCATAAATATATTTCTATCATTTTATATTATATATTTATGCAAAGAACTGATTTAGCATAAACAATTACAAAGTAATATCTGTCAACTCTGGAAAATGTTAAAGATGCAGTACCAAATATTTAGCTAAAGGGCTAGAGAAACGGTACAGTGGTTGAGAGTGTTGCTCTTGCTGAAGACAGGGATTCAGTTCTGAGCACCCACATACAGGAGTTAGCTTTTGGGGAATTTAACTCAGGTGGTCAAATTAGTGGCTATCACCAACTCAGACTTATGTCATCATCCCATAGGCACGTGAACAGTGTGAAAGCTCCCCAGAGGATAAAGGGCCTCAAGTGGGGGAAAGTTTAAGAATCTTTGTTCTAGAAAACACTTCCTCTTTCAATCTAAAGACCTTGCATACAAATAAGGTGATCTTTGAGGTTGTGTGTCCTCTTAAATGTCCCACCATAACAACACTACTGTGTTTTGTATTCATAGTTTTATGTATGTGTTTCAAAAGTTGTGGTCCTTCAAACATAGGCCCCAGCTGTCAACCTCATCAGCTGTAGTATTGGAAAGAAACTACCCCCCATAGGTAGTAGCACTGTTAGGAGGTATGGCTTTGGTCAAGGAGGTGTAGTCTTGAAGGAGGAAGTTTGTCACTGTGGGGGCAGGCTTTGAGATCTCCTTTGCTCAAGCTATGCTCAGTGAGGCACACAATTGCTTCTGTTGCCTGTGGAGTAAGATGTAGAACTCTCATCTTCTTCTCCAGCACCATGTTTGCCTACATCCCTCCCGCCATGATGATAAGGGGTGGACTAAACCTCTGAAAGTATAAGCTAGTCTCAATTAAATTCTTTCCTTTGTAAGAGTTGATGTGATAGGGGGACTGGAGAGATGGCTCAGAGGTTAAGAGCACTGGCTGCTGTTCCAGAGGCCCTAAGTTCGAGTCCCAGCAGCCACACGGCAGCTCACAACCATCTATAATAGGATATGATACCCTCTCTGGTATGCATATATATATATATATATATATACAGATCACTCATACAATAAATAATAAATAAATTTTAAAAATAAAAGAGTTATTAAAAATAAAAATTATTAAAAATAGGCCAGGCAGTGGCGGCACACACCTTTAATCGCAGCACTTGGGAGGCAGAGGCAGGCTGATCTCTGTGAGTTCGAGGCCAACCTGGTCTACAGAGCCAGTTCCAGGACAGCCTCCAAAACAATACAGAGAAACCCTGTCTCGAAAACCCAAAAAAAAAAAAAATATATATATATATATGTATATATGTATATACATATACATATATTAAAAATACAGGAGTTGACATGGTCATGGTGTCTCTTCACAGCAATAGAAACCTAAATAAGGTTTTATTTAGGAATAACTTGTAATAAAACAGACCAGCATTTCTCTTTTTAAAAATCAACACAAAGTTGGGAGGTGGTGGCAAACACTTTTAATTCCATCCCTCAGGAGGCAGAGGCAGGCAGATCTCTGTGATTTTGAGACCAGCCTGGTCTACAAGAGCTAGTTACAGGACAGGCTCCTAAGCTACACAGAGAAATTCTGTCTTGAAAAACCAGATAGATAGATAGATAGATAGATAGATAGATAGATAGATAGATAATGAGAATCAACACAAACTGCAAAGTCCTTGACAATATAAGTAATTTACTCACCGCCTCACTCAGATTGTATGGTGTGCCAGTGTCAAGCTGTCTGCCCTGAAAGGAAGAAGGAACATTAAACATCATCAACACCCCACCAGCGTACCTCCACACCTTTTTACTTAAGTTCCTGGAACTGAGTTCTTCTCTGTGTTTACTAATTGTAGAGTAACCTGCCAAGTATTTCCAAGTCATTTAATCCATCAGGAAGCGGGACAAAAGGCTGATACAAATTATTATGTCATGCCTAGGAATTCTGCAGCATCTGCAACGGTCGGAGTCAGAGTGTGGCTGTGGAAAGATGATGGAACCTCATGGCTAATTAGATGAACCTGCAGATTAGGCCACTAATTCAAACAAAGGTCTCCTAAATTAGAAAGGAATTATTTTCAGTTTTCTTTCCAATTACTCAGTAACTATAGGGAAACATACAAATTTGGAATGTCATATTTACTAAAATATAAATTCTCTGTTTAGTTCTCACATATTTGAAATTTTTCAGATAACATTTATAGAGTTAGTGGTGTTTCTCAACCTGTGGGTCGTGACCTCTTTCAGGGATTGAACAAGACTATTCTGCATATCAGATATTTACATTACAATTCATAACAGTAGCAAAACTACAGTTATAAAGTAGCAACAAAAATAATCGTATAGTTGGGGTTCACTACAACGTGAGGTATTGTATTAAAGGGTCGCTGCGTTAGGAAGGTTGAGAACCACTAGGCTAGAGAAATGGCTCCCCAGTAAGAGCATTGGCTTTTCCAGAAGTCATGGGGTTCGACTCTGAGTATCCACATGGGGGCTCACAGCCATGTGACTCCAGTTCCTGGGAATCTGACGCCCTCTCCTGGTCTCTGCAGGCACAGGGAGTGAACACGTACAGAGACACGCAGGCAGAACACTCACCCACATAAAAAAAATAAGATTAAAAAACAAAGGAAAAATTGAAAACATAGGCCTTTGTTGTGGCTCTTTGGCTAGGAGTGCCACCTATCCAGGGGACCTGATTTTAGTTCCCAGCACCCCATCAGACTTCTCACTACCACCTGAAATTCCATCCTCGGGGGATCTATCTCCTTCCTTCATCTGGCCTCCACAGATACCTGCACCCACATTCAGACACCTGCACAGAGACATTCACACAGATACAAATAACTTTAAATAAATACTTTCTTCTTTTGTTTTTCAAGACAGGGTTTCTCTGTGTAGCCTTGACTGTCCTGGAACTAACGCTGTAGACTAGGCTGGCCTTGACCTCACACAGATCTGCCAGCCTCTGCCTCCCGAGTGTGGGGATGAAAGGTGTGCGCCACCAACTACAGGGCTACAAATACTTTCTTAATGTTTTTGTTTCATCTTGTTTTATCTTGCTGGCTTTGGAAACAGGGTCTCCTGCAGCACAGTATAGTCCTCCAACTTGCTATGTAACCTAGGATAACACAAGAGTATAATGGGTCAGATATGATTGGGTTTAGTTGGTTTGTTTTTCTTTTCGTTCTGTTTTATTTTCCAGTGTTGGGAATCAGATCCAGAACCTCTTGTATGCTAAGCAAGCACTTAAGAAAGTTTTCTGTGGTTGGTTGGTTGGTTGGTTGGTTGAAGTTAGGGATTGGATTTTTTATTTGCTTGTTTTGTTGATGATGGTGGTAGAGTTTTAAGAAAAATAAAAGAAATTGCTCATCTTTCTGGGCATTGTTTGAAAGGAGTCCTTCATTTACAGAAGGATAATAAAGAATGACAATACTGGACCCATAATGCTCAGGTAAGTGGTATCTCATGAATATGAGTTACTTTTCATTTATGTGCTGCTCTACTGACTGATTAAAGCCATCGACAAAGGCAACCTAATGTGCAATTCTAGTACTGACTGGTCCTGATTAGAAACGCCATGATTTGGTTTGACTTCCTTTGGTCTGGTCTAGTCTTTCTCCACGTACCCTAGGCTGGCCTAGATAGACCCTTCTATCAGACTGTCTCACCTCCTGGTTATCTACCTAGACCCTCCCCTGAAGAGTTTGCTAAAGAAGAAAGCTTGCGAGGCCTCAATCCAAAACCAATGGCTATAGGCAAACAAGCAATGCTGACAGTGGAAAGAAATAGTCTTCCCCAGGGAAGAGTACATCATTGGTCATCCAGTGCCAAAAGGTCAGCCCGGAAAACACATGAATACAACCAACATGATATGCATTGATCAGGTGTATCTCTGTACGTATGAATGCCACCACTGCCTGGCATTTTGGTTTCTTCCGTTATGTTTGTCTATTATTTGGTGGAGTAGTGGGGTGCTCATGCCGTGGCATGAATGGACATCAGAAGATAAGGAGTCAGAGTTCTCCTTCCACCATGTGGGTCCTGGGGTGGGGGTGTCAAGCTCGGGTTATCAGGTTTGGCAGCAAGTGTCTCTTAACCACTTACCAGCCCTGTTTTGTCTTTGGGTTTTTTTTGTTTTGTTTTGTTTTGTTTTTGTTTTGCTTTGTTTGTTTTGTGGTAAAGTCTCAGGCTGGTCTTGAACTCACAAGTTGTCAAACCTTATTCTCCTGGTCTCTTGCCTCCACCTCCAAAGTGCTGGGACTATAGGTGTGGGCCACCATACCAAGCTTCCAAATGTCGAATAGGAATTTGCTTCCATGAACTTGTTCAAAATGAAGTTTTGGTTCCTAAAGGATGAGTAAATCCTAATCATGTATAATTGGATGACAGGTAACTGTTTTCGGAATTGATCATTTTCTCATCCCTTCAAAGTTTATTAGCTCACACAGGCAAAGAAGATGCTGAGTTTGTGTCCAGGTTAAGCACTGTAACAGGAGATCATTGATAGCTACAAAGTCATACTGCAGCAGGCATGAATCCCTGGCATGCATGTCTCGAGAGGAAACTGAACCAGCTGCAGGGACTGCCTCCCAGGTGACCCTGGGCAAGGCAGCGTTTGTCAGGTCTGTGGTTTTCTGATGGAGTGAGCTATGTCAGCACTTTCCCTACATCCATTCACGCACCAACCCCTCACAATCACCACAGCTCACATCTCTAGAGCCATCCTTACATCCCAGACACTTTTATAGCCGTCTTATGTTACACCTCAGTGAACTGTCAACAGCGCTACAAAACAGGCACTATTACTAATCCTGTTTTATAGCCGAGGACCACAGACATTTAGTAGCTGCTTGGGTTCTGGTTTCAGGGAAGTTGTGATCTTTGGGACACACAAAAGTGTTCTCTGCACTTTGGGCCTTCAGCAGTCCCTGCAAAGCTCCAGTCAGTTAGTTATCTTCCTCTAACATGCAAACCCACATCACAGACCCTCTGAACCCAACGCCCACTCCTTGGCCCAAGCCTTGTCTATCCTGGCATCTGAGCTGGAACTAATCGAATTCTTAACTTCCTCCCTCACAAATGGAACCAAGAAGAATGGCCCGCACTTTAGCTCATTTTAGCATGCATTTGCTCCTTAAGAGAAATGCTTGACTTAGTATTTCACATTTCACATATATGAAGAATAATCTTAATCCAGAAGCCAGTTACGCTGCTTCATAGCTGTAACCCCAACATTCGGGTATCTAAGAGAGGGGAATTGCTTCAAATTCCAGGCCAGAGAATGACACCATGACTCAAAAACAAATAAATAAACTAACCCTTCCACAAAAAAAGAAGGAGAAAACAAAAGAAGACTCAACTCATGACATTCTGAGAAGATTCAAACAATGCACTTGTATGGTATACTTTTTTATATTTTTACATATTAATTTAAAAATTAAAGATGGGACGTGGCTCAGAGATTCAGCACTAGCCTGTCATACCCAGGGTTCTAGGTTCAGCTACAATACTGCCAAAATATAAGCACATAAATTTAAACTTTTAAGAATTTTAAAGTCCTGGAAAGATGTGTCAGTGGCTTGGCACACTTATTGTTCTTGCAGAGGACCTGGGTTCAATTCCCAGCACCCACATGATGACTCACAACCATCTGTAACTCCAGTTCCAGGGGATCTGATGCCCTCTTCTGCTGTCCCAGAGCACCAAGCACACTCTTAATACACAGATATAAACATAAAATATCTAAGCTGGGTGTGGTGGGGCATGCCCTTCATTCGAGCACTTGGGTGGCAGT